>NC_090933.1:1095940559-1096251593 GCF_040938575.1 Ambystoma mexicanum
TACATAATTGGTACTAATTTTTAATTTGATAGGGCAGGTAGTCTGAGTCCAGACAACCTTGTTTACACAGTTGGTCAAAGGTGATAACCTCGTTGGGAGATCGTTCCCCAGTAAACAAGGGGTGCCCTCTGGAGTCATAACAAACACCGAATGTTTCAGCCAGTGCCGCCCAATATTTATGTCCAGATCTGCAGTCCCTTTGACGGAAATAGTGAGGTGAGTGGAATTTGATGGCCCTCCCCGTCCTGATTTTAGTTGGTCATAGGCCCTTTTTGACAGGAGGGTGGCTTGGGATCCAGTATCCACCAGAGCTGATAATTCACACTGACCTTGCACCTTAACCAGTGCATAAAATCGGCCTTTTTTTTCCTCCAAGGTGCAAAGAAAGTGTGAGTCATTTGACAGCCCGGTGGTCATTTTCTTAATATTGAACTCCGACACTGTGATCTTCGGCAGTTTTCTGTGCAGGAGTTCGGGAATCTGTTAAAAAAAAGGTTGCAACTCGCAATGGGAGTTGTTGGGGTATGCTCCTTTTCCCTGGCTTCTTGGCTGTCCCCCGTTACCTGTCAACGGTTCTCAGAAACTGTTTGGAGAAAGGACACCCCCTCCGTTTTACTCCTGTGTGGCTCACATGTTTGGGGTTGAATAGTTTTTCATTCTGGGTCGGTCTCCATACTTAACTTGTCCCACTCAGGGTCTTTTGGGACAATTTTTCTTTGGGAGGGATAGCCCCATTTTTGAAAGATAAGGTCTGCTTAACTGAATCCACCAGGGATTCTTCTCTTTCAAAGGGGATAAACCAAGGTGTCTCCACAAAGTGGGTTCCTCTTTGGCCTCTCCCTTTGCTCTTTGTGTTCTAATATTTCAGGGGTAGAAGAGACTCTTTCGGGCTGAGAGGTTTTAGTGGTTCTGTTTGGGTGGGAAAGGAAGCTTCCTCAAGGGCTTGGCATCTCCCCTCCACTCGGGCCCCCTCCTCTGGAACCTGTAGTTTGGCAGAGGTGTCCTCCCTTCATTCCCCTCCTGGGGTATCAGACATGAGTGTTAGGGAATTCTGGGAAGCGGAGTTAGGTTGAGAGTTGGACTGAGCCCTCAGCATGTGCCCCAGATCATTGGACAGATGCTGCACTTGTCGCTCCTCTTGCGAGACTTTGTCTGGCCGGTAGGGAGGATCTGAAGTCATACCTCTGCTGCTCTTGAAAGGGGTAACTGTCCCTTCTCCTGGAGGACCTTGGGTACTGGAAATTCCCCCCATAATTTTACATCCTGAATCTCCCTTCTCCCGGGTTTAGGGATCTATTGTCGTGGAACCAGGGCGAGGGAGGAGGACTGTTTTGGCAGTTTTGGTTTGGGGGATATTTGGGGGAAAAGTTCAGATTGGGAGGTAGAGTGATGCTTCTCTCCTGAGGGAAGTTTGTAGGGAAGGTTCCCAGGAAGTACTTACCTGATTTGTCTCTCCCATGCCAGGGAAGTGTAGGCATACTCCAGGTTTGATTTAGTACCCTTGCACCTAGGACTTATATAGGTGGCAGGGTCAGAGGTATCATTGTTCTGGGTCCCTGCCTGACTACCATTCGATTGGGCCGGGTTGGGGGGTCCCTTCTGCTTTCCATTTTGCTTGTTGGCAGGAGGGTTACTTTTAGGCCCCTGTCTCCAGATCCAATCGAAGGGTTGTTTTTACCTCTGCCACCTTTGCAGTAGCAGGGGTGTTAGATGGTTTGGGGGGTTTGATAGTATTTTTACTCTCAACAGACTTTTAGACCTCATAAATCCTGGTGGCCTGTTCAATCACCCAATCCAGGGTCCTATGCTCATGAAAGTCACGCACCAACTGAGTCAATAAGTATTTGGGGAGAGCATGGTAATATGTAGTTATGAACTCCCTACTATTGGTGTTCACCCGCCCTGAAGTCTGAGGAAATGCCCACTTTAAATCCTGAACAAACTCCATAGGCGCCTGATCTTCCCCACACTGCAAGTTATATGCAGCCTTACGGGCCTCTTGTGAGTTCCTATGGGTGGAAAAATGTTTCAATATGTCCGCCTTATAAGTGGACCATTTATGATGATCCTGGTCCTCCAGTCCTGCAAAGAAACTGGAGTACTCAGGTGAGAAAGTCTATTTAGCAAATGTTATACAATTTACATCACTCCTGTTCTGGAAGAATGCCATCATCTACTCATAAAGTTCCAGGTGCTCCCATACCGAATACTTGCCATTCTTGTGGTATGGGGTCAGGAAGCTCTTTATGGCCTTGATTTGCCTTATTGGGTGTTTGACAAAAAAATGTCTTTGTTTCCCTGTACTTTTCTTCTTTTCCACAAGAGTCCATTCACCTTCTGACTCAGAACTGCTACCGGTACTCCCTTCCCGGTCTTCTAGGCGCTGCCTATGTCTATGAGACTGAGAATATCTCCCAGAACCACTGGGTCTGGACTCCTCTCACCTGGACCAAAGTGAACTCTCAGGGTCACTCCCCCTGGAGTTCCTTTCAGGCCCAGGATAGAACCCAGTCTCCTACCAGGGAGTCTTGGGAATCCCCCGTTTGCCTGAATACACAGAGGGTTTTAGAATGCCCTTCCTAGGTTTTTGGTCTGGACTTTCTCCTCCAGTGTAGCAGGCAAGTTGGTCTCTTTGTAATCGTATCTTCAGCCAATCCAACTCCCTGGCTTTTTCCTCATAAGAGTTTTCATGGTCTGAAGTACTTACCGTATTATTACTTACTTCCCAGGACACACTGGTCTGGCCACTTTCCCTTCTGCGTGGTAGAGATGAATACTCATCGTTTACAGACAGGGAATGGCCTTCTTGATCAGCTGAGCTAGGCATGGGTAAGTCAAATTGCCTCATGTCACCCTGCTCTTGAAAGGTGGCATGCATGCGGTTGTTCCCCATTTGAGCACAAGAGGTTGAAAATGACTGGCATGAGGCCTCCGTTAGGAAGGACATCTCACCTTGATCAGTTGGCCTTGTCCCATATCCTGATTGCTCAGGGTGCTTCAGGTCCTGTTTATAATTTTCGATTTCCTTGGCGAGGCTCTCACACCTGTGTCTCTATTTATTTGCTGTCGGTAGTCAGAGAGCTGCTTTTTAATTCTGACACTAAGGCCTGATTAATCTCATGCACCCTGCTCTGAGCTACCAACCAAACCTTTGTTTGCTGCACCTCCTGCTGAAGTTATTAATTTTCCCTCTGTGAGCCTTGTATGCTGTGTGCATATTCAAGATGCTTTTCCTTCAGGAGACTAAACTCTTTCTCTTGTTCATCCCTACATTTTGCTGCCTGTAATAGTTCAGCTTCTATTTACAACACTCGCGCTACAAGCTCATTCCTTTCTTCTCTAATTCTGGTCAGTTCCTGAGAACCTGACTGATCCTTTTCTACCTCCATTTCCAACTGATTTATCCTCTGTAATAGGATAATATCCTGATTCAAGAGGTCTTTTTCCTCAGCCAGCTGCGTCCTCTGTTGTTTCAGAGTACTTACATGCTGATGTATCTGATCAAAATCATTTTGGAAATCAACCCCTTTGATAATTAATTGACTATTTTCAGTTTTCAATTGTTTTATTTCTGATTGGAATGCTATAATGTCCTCCAAAAAGAATCTATTAAGAGCAGACTGGTCATTTAGGGGCTGATTCATGGAATTATTTGTGCCGAAAATCGGGGATTTGTGCGCCATTCTGCCTACAAATCCCTGTTTAGCAAATGGGGATTTGCGGGCAGAATGGCGCACAAATCCCCGTTTTTCGGCGCAAATAATTCCATGAATCAGCCGGTTAACTTGAGTTGCAGTGCACTCCTTTTGTGAAATTTCTAGTGCAAAAAACTGGGTTTCACACTCTGAACTCTCTTGCTGCAGTGTTTTTAACTCAGCTTTAAGTTGTTGAACAAGATCCTGGACTTGTGACAGGTCTCTAGCCTGATTCATCCTACTAGCCTCACTATTTTGACAATGCTCTTCTATTAACAGCAAATGAAAATATAACTGAGCAGTTAGCTGAGCCATTTTGTATCTTTTCATCGTGGGCAGTTGTGGTCATATAAAATGCTCCAAATGCTTTTTGCAATATCCCGGCTTCAAGCCAAATATCATTACTTACTGAGTTAACCTCCCGCACAATTCTGGTTTGCCAGTTTCCTGCATCATCCTCAACCCATTCTCCTTTGATAAATAATTTAGTTGGGAGAAGCTCCCTGGCTTTCCCAATTTGTACAGTAGTCATTTTCACAATTGGCTTTTTGCACTTTAATAAAAACTTTCTTAATTCAGTGGCAAAATCACACTGTACTTGCTTGATTTCCTCACTCAAATACATGCTGACGCACCCTTAATTGTTTACCTATACACCTCCCTGGAACTCAGGAGTCAAGTCCTAGTGGCACTTTAACAAAACAAAGATGACTTTCCCTCCACTTTAATGCAATTTGCATCACAATGAATAGATTGTCACAATGTACTTGTCATGGGTCAGGAATAGAAAGCTAAATCCCAGCCTGAGCCCTCAATTTGTAACAGTTTATTGAGAACCCACCCTCCAAATGGGTAGTTCCTTCCCTCCCCACTCAAGTGGTGCCACAACAAACTCTTTAACAGATTATTTTCTTTAGCCCTATCTCATACACATATCATGCCCCTTGGATCCCTCTCCCATGAGCTAACAATGAGCCGAGAACCAGGCTGATGTACAGTAAATATATTGGTATTCATTTAAATTAAAAGTAATAGAAATTAGCACGAAAATTTCAAAAACCACTTTATCCGTGGCATAACACAATCAATTTCTCTCAGCATAAATAAATCACTAAAGTGAGTTAAAAAGAATACCATCACAATTCTTACTTTCTGTACATTTTCCTCTAGGCTTAAATGGGTAGGATTTCCAGATTGGTAAAAATATGTATGGTAATTCTGAGTTTGCCCACACTTTTGGTTTAAAATAAACACATGGTGATTCATCTCTTTGTTTTTTAGACCACCCCCGTGCTGGAAGTCAGACAGAAAAATTGGAATGCTTTGGGGAATTTTGGATGTCAGACCCCCCTTAATGAAAGGCCTGTGTTGGGGAAGCTGGATACAAAGGTTGGACTGATTTAAGAACAAAGACACCCCTCTTCCTTAAAGAAGCCGGGGTCAGCTGGACAACAAGGATTACCCAATTAGTTTATAGGTTATATTTTTCAGCGCACACTGAGAAGGGAGCTTTGTTAATTTGTGTTTAAACAAAATTCCCCCCGTAGTTTTCTGTCAAGTGGGGAATTAATTAAATTAATATTTCTGGTTAAATAGGCTAAGGATCTACACAGTTTTTCCACCTGCCCACTATAAAGTGAAGGGATTCAAGGCAAGCAGACCCTCCTCCTTTTGGTTTCACAGGGCTCTGTTCTACTTACATGCCAAACCTCTGTTTAAGGTCCAGGAAAGCCAGCTGCATCTCAGGACCCTGTGGAACGATAGCGCAGGGGTCTGGTTACTCCACTCTTAATGATGGCCTCCCGCTCTCCACCATAGGACCCAGTTAGCTTTGTGGCCTTCCGAGAAATCGACACCTCCACCCAATGCAATCTGAGCAATCTCCTTAGAACTGTCAGATGGTAAATTTCAGCAGCCTTCCTGATGGTCTGTCTCTTCTCTCTGTTCTCCAGTCTTTCTCCTTTATCTCTCTCTCTGTCCTAGTGCAGTTCCCCTTATATCGCAGCAATGACACCACCAATTTTACAATCTTGGGGAAGTACCCTGCAATAATCCTTGCCACTAGGTTTGGACAGTTACACTTCTCTCTCCTCCCAAACCCAGCTTCCAAGTCAGGATTGTTATAGTGGTCTGGAGCAACATATGGCATTGTTCTCCTTTCAACTTTTTGGCAAAAACTAGTTATGTATCACAACTTCATAATTTTACTAGCAACGGCCATACTAAACATATTTTCTGCCTCTGCTAATCATGGGAAATTAGATAAACCAACCACCAAATATGTATCATGTTGCACAGCCATGTGGCACCTTTCTGTTGTTTCCATAAAAAGCACAACAGGTATGAATATGTAAATAATTAAGCAAAGCATATCCCTAATTTCAATTTCCACCCGCTCACCAACTTTCACATTTGGAACACGTTTGAATCCGTTCTCCATTAAACACACTGTGAAGTACTATAATATCTAATAGTATATTATTATACACTATACTTTCCTCTACATCACAATCTGGGATTGAAAAGGGCACCAGAAATAGAACCAAAATAAAAGCCCCCGCCCTTTCCAGTTGTTAGCTCCCTTCTCCCTTGTATCTCTGCTCCCCGTGTTCTTTCCCCATGACTTGTAAAGCACCGGAAGCTAGACTAGATAAATAATAGAGTGACATAAGCGCACCTGTGCCGTGCTGCCACTCAGCAGCGGAGTGAGTTAGGTGCTCGCTACTCTGATCTGTGTTTAATCTGCAGGTGATATGTTTGAAACATGGCGGGCTGTTTCAGCCTTTCATCCTGCTGATGCTGTTGAAATGCATACCAACGCTTGGTCATAACACCAATTAGTTCCAGCACCAGGAAATAACTAAGCTATGGGTGCTAAAATGAGTAATTAATCGCTATGGTAGAAGTGTGACGTAATGCTTCAGGATTCCAGAAAGCAATACATTTTCTAATGTCATGCCTTGTCTCCCCGCCTTTATTTTATTTATGTTGAAGTGCAGGCCTTTCCGTAGGTTTTTCCGAAAATTAAATGATATCCTGAGCCAATCACTGCTTGCTTTTGACGCGCTTGTTACTGGCCTACACAATATGCTGTCAACCCTCCTTCTGTTTTCCCAGCAAGTGATGAGGACAGTACATCTTACTGTAGCTTTTTTGCTGAAGAAAATCACTAACATTTCAGGGAGAAGAGCAGAGAGAGTGTGCATTTATAGTATGTGCGGGCCGCATTGTTTGGGACCAGCGGCACTTGATGGGTAATTACCAGCGCCGCAGAAGACACATAAAATCTGGGGGGTACAGGGGACACCTTGGGGACTTTGCTTATTTATTTATTTATTTATGTATTGTGTTTTAATCAAAGAACTCAACTTTTCACAAAATTAAAATAGCAGTACGTATTAAATTACATATGCCATCACTGTATAATACAAGAGAAAAGAAGAAAAGAAAGCAGAAGAAAATTAAGAAAAAGAAAAGCAGTGAGGAAAGGAACCAGGATATGGACATTGTGCCTAGCACCCTCCCTCCTCTTCTCCAAGTGTGTTCTCTCTTTAAAGCCCTCTCTGACTTCAAACTGCCCTTTTCTCTCTCTTTTGCTCTCTTTTTCTTTCTCTCTCTTTCTCCATTCATTTAATGAATGTCCTCCTCTTGTCTTCCCCTCCCCATCTTTCCCCATCCCCTTCGCTTCCTGCTGTTTCACTCCCTCACACAAAGGTCCTTTCCTCTACCGTCTCATCCCTGTCTCCTATCTTCCAGGCCCTTCATTCTCTTCTCTTTTGAGTGGCACTGCCATTTCACGTTTATCTTCCTGTCCCAAACCCCATTTGCAACCGTGACCGGTCCCCCACGAGCCTGATCAAAGTCGCACCTGTCCGACCTGCTGGGAGTCAGCAAGGGGACCCTAAATCAATGCTAGCAGGCTTAGGCCAGGAGGTGCTATGCCTGCCCAGAGGGACTATAGCTCAACCAGGTCGGGGCGCATGGGCCCTGTGCACAGAGCCGGGAACGACTAGCTGACATTCCCTGCCAGCTTGGCATGTACGGTATAGCCCACAACTCCATCAGACTCCTGATTCCTTTTCTCACTCACTTACGCTCGATTTGGATACATTGGGTAGCGGAATCGAAATATGGCAAGTTAGAAGTTTGAAGTGAACACAGGGAAATGTTGCAATTCATCAAACTGAGCGCGAAAGCAAATCGAGGCAACAGGTGCAGTAAGACCATTTTCAGCATTACAAAGAGCACATGGAGAAGTGGAAAGGATAGTATCCGCCCAACGTTCAAGTCAGCAGACTAAAGAAGGCGGACAACAGGGCCTTTGGGTAAGGCGCATCAAAAGCACAGGCAGCAGAGGCGCATAAAAACGCACAGCCTGGTTGTCGGAAGCGTCACAGCAAAATTGAGAAGTTTTGGTAAGTGTTAAAGGGCTGACGGGTCCCGTTACCATGAACATGCACGTTTCATTTACAGAGATAGCGCCAGTAAAGGGGCCTGCAAGGAGTAGTTTAGTTGCTAGAGATGGGCTGGGGAAAATAGCTCCGGAGCAACATGTTGGCCCCAAAGCTAACAACTGTAGAATGTCACAGGTTTGGATCCCGATCATGGGCTGAGTGGCCCCACCATTGAAGTGTAGTTAATAGTGTTTTGGGGAAGTGATTTAGAGTACGGCACAGCGCGATGCTATCCACGTACAAACTGCACCCCTAAGTTAATGATTACAAACAAAAAGCAATAAAATAAAATGGCATTAAAAGGACACCCCGGTTTATAGCACTTAGAAGTGGGCTGATTGGGGGTGCTGTTGAGCTGCCAACCAAGATGGCCGCTTGAGCGTGGAGCTCCTGCCCCACCGAATCCGTTGTCTGAATAAATCCGATTATACACCTTGGTAAACACTGCCTGCCTATACTGCTGAACCCTTGAAGTAATTGTACGACTGCAGCTCGATTCCCGACCAAAATCGGAGCCCACATGTGGAGTTAGCACCATTTGTAAATCTACGAAGCCTGCTCCTGGTACGCAGCTAGCTGGGGCAGGGGGGTGTAACGCAGTGTCCTTCCCGCGCTGTGCCTCGATTCCTGCTCTGCTGCAGACTTATCACCCTGCTACTATTGGACCTCTCCGGTCACACACGCTCCGCTGGTGCCCACACTGCTGAGGAGGCGGCAGTGTGTGCAGGCTTCACTGCAGGGAGCAGCCACTGGAGTGTATTGGACATCGCCTGGAGCCTGTGCAACGACAGGTCGTTCCTCTGTTTGTTCTGTTGGATTGTGCGACGGAGGAGGAGCTGGCGTGATTGCCCTTCGTTACCCTGCTGCCAACGGGTGTGGTGCCTACATGGCCGGCCCCGCCGAGGTCGTGCGCAGTCCCGCATCAGGGTTGCAGACTCGGGCACTGTTTGGGCGGTCCGCCCGAATGCTGGAACTACTGGCCCCCGATGCACAGCTGACCCCTGGCCTGTGATCCTGCATCTCGCCACCACCCTGATATGACGTCCTCTGGCTGAATATGCGAGAAGTCTGCTTCCTACTTGCCGAAGTCCTGCAATGGCCTTGATTCCCCTCTCCTTATTCTGAACTGTGCGCTCCCCGGCGCAATACTAACATTTCCCCGGGTTGCAGCAGCCAGATCACTGCAGAAAATCTAACATGCTGTAGCATTGCTCCCATTGGGCGGCACCAACGGAGCATTGATGTGATGAAGTGACACTCTGCAGGTAACAGACAATCTTCTGTGCTGGTGGGCATTACGGGATGCAATTTTATGTGCCCTTGCACTGAAAATACGTCCGCACTGTGTTGTGCTGCTCTTGTGGGAAATGCGCTCCTGGCCCATACGTCTGGTCTTTGCTCACTTGCCCCTGTCACAACGTGGTCTTGACTGCGTGGACAGGCGCCCCTGTTCTACTGCTCAGGACCTAGATTAGTCACTTGTGTGATTCTTGGAGCGCATTGGTAGCAGAGCTGCCTGGCAGTGTGTGGAGGCTAGATTTGGCGACCCATCTCTCGGCTCTACCCCAAAGTGATATCACTTAGATGACCCCTATACTCTAAGGATCGGCTGCATATGAGACGCAGTTGCCACGACTGGCAAATTGGACCAACACTCTGAATGAACATTAATTGGCACAGCTATTGTGAAAACTGCACTACTCTGTGGATCCAAGTTGAATAGACCAAAACACATCAGGGTGTTACTCATTGGTGACTTGCGGCAGCTATCATCGGTTTGGTGATCCAGATACACCTTCAGCTGTATTCTCTGGCCCTTCTTGTGGTAAAAGGGCCCCTCTCGCCGCCCTGGGGTCCCTCTGCTCAATGGCCACTCCCCCCCTAGCAGATCAGGAGATCGCCATATAGTTCATCGCCTCATCAGATTAGACGCTGCGCTCCTTTGTAGTGGCTCTGGTGTGTGGCTGGTGATTAAGGAAAATTGATTCTGGACTCCATTGAACGCCTAGCAGGTGTCTCCATCTCTTCTTGTGCCCTCCGCTGGTCTGTCTTGCAACTGAAACCATGACTAAAGGTGCTACATCTAAGAAAAAGGGGCCTATGGACACGTACAACAGCACCCCAGCTAAATCTCATACTCACAACATTGATCCCCTTATAGAGGAACAGACCCCCCCTGGCTACCACATCGAGAGAGGATCATTTGCTTGCAACTGTACAAAATGGCTTCCTTGCTGTGCACGTGAAGCTGGTTGACATAGTCTCCTCCATAGGCTCACTAAAATCTATATTGGAAAAAGAAGGAGCCCGGATAACTGAAGTGGAGACAAAGGTGGGGGAAACGGAAGACCATGTGGCGAAGCATGGCTGAGATATTACACATCTGCAACAGGAATTCAACAAGGTCCACCACAAATGTGTTGACCTTGAATTGCGGTCTCCACGCAATAACATTTGTGTTGTTGGAATCCCAGAGGCGGCATGTAGGGGCCCGATGGAACAGTTTACTGAGAACTTACTTAAGACCCTGTTTGACCCCACTAAGCTCTCACCAAATTTTTTGGTTGAAAGGGTGCATCGGGTCCTTGCTCCGGTTCCTAAGACTGGCGCCCCTCCCCGCACCACAGTGGTGCGGCTAATGAACTACCGAGACAGGGACTTGATCCTCCGACTGGCTACAGAGAGTGGGGCACTGCGCTTTGAATCATCTGATATTCATATTTATCCTGATTTTGCGTTGGCTGTGTTCCCCAAACACAAATCCTTCGATCCAGTGAAAAAATGATTGAGGATGCGCCAGGTGCAATATGCCTTATTATATCCTGCTAAACTATGCCTACAACATCTCCATACCACTCCCGTGTGGTGACCGTGGGGGCGGTGGTGGCTCCCCCTCATGCACAGATCCGCCAGACATTGTGGACAACTATTGAGGCTGGCAAGTCGTATAGCTCTACCCTTGACACTTAATAGGGGTATAATTTTCCAGGGTATTAGGGCTGCTCTGTATTCGATCACCGTCGCTAGAGTTCTGTGGCAGTCTCACAGTGCACACCATAGAGTTTGATATGTTGTATCTTGATTGGGTTTACATCATCAAGTTGGGGGTGATGATGAGGGTGGGGGGATTTAAGGTATTGCTACACATCGTCATGATGTGGGAGATGGGGGTGGGGGAACAAGTTGGGGTGTTAATGTTTGCATCTGTTCGCAATCAGTTTGTTTTGGAAGCATTGCAATGATGGACGGTTTTGACCTTGTGTTGAGGCTCTGCAGTCAAAAGTTGAAGCCAAGTGAAGACCTCTCCAATAGAATCATTTGCATCCTTTTTCTGCTAAATGACCTGCAACCATGATGTCTTAACCATACTTACTGGGAATACAATGTATAATAATCTTACTCTTTTGTCCTGGAATGTGCGTGGCCTTAACGACCCCATTAAGGCCTGCAAGGTGGCTGCATACATAAGCAGGTACTCCCCCAAAATAGTAATGCTCCAGGAGACCCATGCTCTGGAACCTACCAATGAAGCATTTGCTTAAACCTGGGGCACCCAACGATACTATACCAGTTACTCTTCTCAGGCACGCGGGGTGCTCACTCTTATACACCGCTCATACAATTTCAAGAATTTAAACGTAATATTGACCCATTGGGTAGATACGTAATAATGTGGGGCTCATTGATGGGAGTTAAGGTCACAATGGTCAATACATATGGCCTTAATGTAGATGACCCCCAATTTTACGCCCAATTACTTGACCTCCTGTTCGACGACTCTCTTTCACACATCATATGGGGAGGGGATTTCATTCTCATTCTTAACTGTGCTCTAGACCATTCTAGGGACACGCAGAGTGGGCTAACTGCCGCAGGACGCATGATGGCGAATGTGATGACACATCTAGAACTCAATGACCCCTGGCGTAGTTGCAAACCAACTAAACGCGAGTATACATACTACTCCACGGTGCATGATGCTCACTCTAGAATCGATTTATGGTTAATTCCTGCCTCACTCATGCCACGTGTAGTGGACTCTACAATACACCCGCAGACTCTTTCAGATCATTCCCCTATCACCCTGAAGCTCGAGTGGTTCGCCTTGGCAATCCTGCATCCTTTTTGGCGCATGTCTGCGGGATGCTTATCGGACTCAGTGCTTCTAGAGAGATTCCACTCAGAGTCACTGGAATTCTTAGAAAGGAACACAACATCGGTGTCCCGGTACGGCACGGTATGGGAGACCTTTAAGGTATGGGTCAGGGGTAAGATCATGTCCGTCGCCTCTGAGATGCTGCGCGATACCAGAGGGAATCTCGCAGAAGTGGAGTCTGATTTAAAACCACTTGAGGATGAATATGCACGCACACGTGATTGGGCTCTTTTTGGCTGCAATAAGGGTACACTCTTGAGGTTTCAGGAGTTGGCAGACCAAGAGGTCCGTCTCCTGTACCATCCAAACAGGCCAGGAGAAATGGAGAAGCTGACAGACCGGCACGTCATCTAGCATGGGCGGTCTGCGGGGACTTGGGTGCACAAGACATATCTGGGATTCTTGGCGCCGCTGGCAATATTCTTAATTCCCCTGAGGAAGAAAATTCACAGTTTTATGAGTTCTATAACACTCTCTACTCCAACTCCGACCGATGCACTCCTGCCAAGTTGGAGAACTACCTTGACACAATCCCGCTCCTCCAGGTTAAAGAGGAGGCACACTAGGCTTTAAACCTCCCCCTAACTACAGAAGAAATAGTAGAATCTATCCAATCACTTCCTTCTGGGAAGGCCCCTGGCCCGGATGGGCTCGATATCGAATTATTTAAGGAGTTGAGCTCGATCCTAGCCCCTCAGCTGCTTAGTACATGGGAGGAGTCAATGCACAGCAGTACACTCCCCCTGTCTATGTCTGAAGCACTGATCACTGTGCTGCTGAAACCTAATAAACCCCCAGAAGACATGGGCTCCTATCTGTCGCTCTCCTTTATTAACTCTGACACTAAAGTCCTAGCTAAACTACTAGCTGCAAGACTACTCCCACATATGCCCGAACTTGTCCATTCAAACCAGTCAGGTTTTATCCCCGGATGAACAACGGCGTATAACTTGCTTAGACTTTTTGGGATAATTTTGCAATTAGACCCGAACTCGCAAGCCGTGGCTGCCATATAAGACGCTGAAAAGGCGTTTGACTCGGTCTCTTGGCAATTTTTGTTTTCGGTTCTGCGTCGAATGGGACGGGGCAAGTTCTAAATCCAATGTGTTAAGTTGCGTTAGTCCTCTCTGAAAGCGAGGGTCAGAACTGGTTCCACAATTTCCCCTTTATTTCTACTTGCACGGGGTATGCAACAAGGCTGCCCCTTGTCGCCGTTGCTATTTGCCCTTTCCACAGAGCCTCTCACCTGCATCTTGCGTCTCAAGCATATAGACCGTGGACTTCGTATGACTGGGCCTACGCACATAATCTCTTTATATGCGGACGACTCAATGCTATATATTAGAAACCCAGAAATTAACCTCCGTCCAATATTGGAAGAAGTGTACAAATTCACTATATTCTCCGGGTACCGTATACATAAAGCTAAGTCAGAGCTGTTCCCGCTTAACGAAGTTACAGTGCCCCCGGTAGATCTCCAGGGGTTCAGGTTGGCACAGGACAGGATGAAATATCTGGGAATCATTGTCTCGGGACAACACCAAACACGGCTTCTCGAAAACGATGGGAAATATATACTTACCCTAGCCGATAAACTGAAATTGTGGACCAGGTTCCCAGTGTCATTGTATGGCAGACTCTCGCTGTTCAAAATGATTGTGGTCGCCAAATTAATTTATTATTTTGTTAATATTCCTGTATGGCCTGGAAGGGCTTTTTTCGATTAACTCCGTTCATTAGCTACGGGCTTCTGTTGGGGAACAGATACTCCATGCATGAAATGGGAAGCCATGACAAAATCGTATGAACAAGACGGACTACAGGCACCCGATTTTGAACTGTATTATGAGGTTGCCCAGGCACATTTTGCCAGTCACTGGTACGCTCCACACTCCCACCTAGTACATACTTACCTTGAAAGATTTAATGCCTCCCCCACCTGCCTGCACACTATTGTCCTCGCTAACAAACACCCCGACACTTGCACGTTTGACCCGGTCCGTATAACTGTCAATGCCTGGTCAAGGGTGTTTAAGAGGTTGCAGTGTCCTGAACCATATGCGGGCTCTATTCCCCTGTGGCGGTTCCCTGGGCTCCCTCCCATGTACGATAGGTCTATCTGGGTGGGATGGGATCCTTCGGGTGAAATGACCTTGAGAGACCTTTTCCCTGAGGGAACTTATGTAACTTTACCAGACTTTTCTGAAGAACTTGGGGGGGGTGCCCACCCGGACATTACAATATCACAGAATCAGAGCAGTGGTTAAATCAAAGTGGTCATCTTTTCCAAAGGAGCCCGACACGTGCCAGCCCCTTGAATCAGTGTTGACTGCGGGATATACTCGCGGGCTGATATCTGCATTATATAGGAAATGTCAGGACACACAATCGCCGCCCAGGTCTGCCAGACTAGGTTGAGAGATGCATATAGGAACCCCACTGGACGATATCAGGTGGTCACGCTGGTGTCGCCTCACCAAAGAGGTCTCATTAAATGCCAGACATCGACTCATCCAATTTAAGTTACTTAACAGGCTACACTACACCCCTGAGAATGTCTCTAAGTTTGCCTCTCAAGTTGCCCCCAACTGCGCCAAATGTAATGTGGATGTTGCAGACACACATCACATGTTTTGGTCCTGTTCCTACATTGTCCAGTTTTGGTCAGAAGTAGCCGCAATCCTGAGTGAATGCACTGATGTCCCTCCATTATTGACATTCCCAAAATATCTGTTTGATGACATACGAAAGGCCACAGTTAAAAAGAGGCGATTGTTCAATATAGCCTGTCTTATTGCGAAAAAGTGTATCCTACTCAAATGGTAGTCCAGATCTGCACCGAAGATTGAGAGGTGGCTGAAAGAAACGACTCATATTAATGACTATGAAGAAACGTATATATCATCGATTACAACGACATGCCGACCCAAAAATATTTGTGAACCATTTTAAGAATTTTTGCGTAAACAATTGCCTGGCACCAATTAACTTCATTCGAACTTGCACATGGTTATGTTTTGCATGTATGGATATACCAATGGCAAATTGGCAGAATGTTACATTGACTTGTTTAAACCCATTTAGTTAGATGTTGTTCACTACTCAACAAATAAAGTAAAAAAAAAAAAAAAAGAAGTGGGCTGATTATGGCCTATAGAAGCGCTATATAAAATGTGTCAGTATGGATTAATCATATTATACCCCTGTCCCCAAGGCATAAGGATTTAAGCCTTATTTCCTCGTGAATCTATAGAAACAGCAGGTTACATGCATGTTTTGGTCAGCTTTTCTTTTTCCCCCCATCTAAAAAGAAGATCGTATATAACAAGCTGCATGTTAATGGTAAGGGCAAATATGTATCACCAATATCATTTAATGCTCGCTAGGTGATCATGAAAGGTAATATTCCATGTATCAACGACAACCCCAGCGCCCTGAAGCAATGAACGGGGCACCCTCCACCGGCTCGCTTTTTTTTAACGTTATATCGGGGCGTGCCATAGGGAGGGATTAGTCGACAATCCAACATACAGAAAATGTATGGGATAATAGATTACAATTGATGTGCCTTGGAGTAAAAGAGTTAAAGGCTCCGGAATGCAGGGTAATGAAAATGGAAATGAGTTTAACCTTGAACATTGAACGCCAACATTGAAAACCCCCTAGCAAAGTACACGGGGATAGGTGTGCCCGCGTAGTTGGCGGTCCCAGATATTCTTATGGAGGCATAAGGGGGGTAAATGTTAAAATTCAGCAGAAAGCAAACCCCCATGGTGGGCAGAACTAAGGAAGCACAGTGGAAAATAGAGACCGATTCACGTGTTTGTGTTTTCGTATAAGGCCCAGACTGGGAAACCGCTGGCCTTTGTGAGAAAAGTTTCAGTGTAATACAAAGCAGTCCAAAAAACTGGGTAAGGACAAATAAGGATCCCGCACTTGTTTAAAAGATATCACCCCATGAATGAAAACAGCAAAAAAGATGGCAAGCTGGCTCAATGGGTTAAACGCTTCTGCGGAGGGATCATTCTTTTTGATGTGCAGGTACAGGTCCATATACCCGTAAAGCCAACAAGCCTTACATCCTGCTGAGATCAATAAAGTACCAACTTCGATCGGGTAACAATAGTAATGTATCTAAATATGTCCTATGTAGGGTGCGCAGTACGTTACTGTATCTGCCAGCAGGGCCCAACACCGACATCACACACACAGTGTGTGTGTGTGTGATGTTGTGTCGGGCCTTGCTGGGCAGATACAACAGTCGTTTCCTAACTTTCCTGTTTGAGAAGCATGTGACACACACACATGCTTCCCAAACAGGAAAGTTAGGACATTACTGTTGCATCTGCCCAGCAGGGCCAGACTGCTGACATGACATCACACACACACAGGACACTTGACTTACCTTAGGTAGCTCGTAGCTGTTGAGTAGAGTCTCTGTCTCTCTCTCCCTCCTCGATAACGCCATCAGTGGAGCCCAGCCCAGCCTTCAGGTTCTCAGTCAGCACGATGAGAGCACGCGTCGCTGCCTGGCTGCTTCCTTCGTTCTGGAAAAAAATGTAGGCTGAAGCTGTGCAGCAGTGCACTGCACAGGGGCACGGGCACGTTCCAAATGCGTATGCACGCGGCACGCATGAGCGAGCTGTGAGCAAATAAATGTACCTTTAGCCTGCAGACAGTCTGCAGAAGAAATTTTACTTTTGCACACACGCAGTGACAGCTGCAGCAGCTTGCAGACATTTGCAACTGCAGGCACTGGGATTGTGTACAACCTGACCCAACAAACACTTTCATTCTGGGGTTGGGGGATAAATGCCATTCTATCCCCTCCAATTAAAACTGTGGGGGGCATTTGTTCCCCCTTCCCACTCCATGTCCATTACCCATGGAAATTACCGTAGCATGTTGTTAGAAGTTGCTAGCTTAAACGTGATGGCAGTTCAATAGATTTGCTCATGGGACTGAGCAGTGGAGGTCAGGGTGGAGAAAAAGTGATAGGAAGTGAACACATGGAAATAAAATTCTGTGCTACTAGCTGCACGTGGCATGTTATACGCCGATCTAGCGCTCTCTATCGCTCTCTCTGCACTTTCTTTCTCTCTCTCTGCACTTTCTTTCTCTGTCTCTCTCCCTTTTGCTCTCTCTCTCACACACCCTCGCTCTTTCTCTTTCTTTGCACTTTCTTCCTCTGTCTCGCTCGCTCTCTCACACTCTCGCTCTTTCTCTCTCTCTCTACACTTTCTTTCTCTGTCTCTCCTTTCTCTCTCTCTCTACACTTTCTTTCTCTGTCTCTCCTGCTCTCTCTCACACTCTTGCTCTTTCACTCTGCACTTTCTTTCTCTCTGTGCACTTTCTTTCTCTCTCTCTCCCGCTCTCTCACACTCTTCTGCTTTCTCTCATGCTGCACTTTCTTTCTCTCTCTGCACTTTCTTTCTCTCTCGATCTCTCTCACACTCTCGCTCTTTCTCTCACTCTGCACTTTCTTTCTCTCTCTCTGCACTTTCTTTCTCTGTCTCTCTCACACTCTCACTCTTTCTCTCACTCTGAACTTACTTTCGCTGTCTCTCTCTGTTTGTCTCTGACTCACTCTATGTATCTGTCTCTTTCTATGTGTGTCACATTCTATGTGTGTCACATGTGTGGCGTAATTAACAACAAGGTCCCTTAGCGCCATGGATTTTAACACCTGCTAAAAGCAGGTGTTAAAACCTCCATGGCGCTAAGGGACCTCGGAATCAGGCGGTAAGGGTCGGCGCTGTTTACGCCGCCGTAAACCCCTTACCGCCTGGGTCCTAATGAGGCCCATTGAGGCGTAGGTAGTACGCGTGAAGTTATGGGAGTAGGCTACACTATATATATATTTTTAGTGTTTTGGTTTCTGTCTCCTGTAGAATGTTATAGTGTCGGGGATAAGAGTGATTTTTTGGACTCCTAATGTCTGTGGTGTCAGGAAGTGCAGTTCACAGAGATGTTTATTCTTTTTAATGCCTAGTTAGGTTGAAGTTACTGCGAGTTTACCACACAGACAGTTGAGATAAGTTTTAATTGTCAATGGGGAGACAATGTATTTATTATTGTACTATTATCTAACAATTTTAACATCGGAGAAGCACTACATTTTTCCACCTTGTTGTGCTTGCACTGGGTTTCAGTGTTTTTTTTTTTTAGCGGAAACCTTTAGCAGGTGCCACAATTTTACATTTTGTTGGTGCTTGGACGGAAGTTTCGTTTTGCATGGTAGTGACTGTGCACATTTTACGCACCACGTCTTTTGTGGTTGTGTTGTGGTTTATGTGGTGTTTGTCCAGTTAGTCTCTTTGCTTTTATATTCATCCTTTTCTATGTTTTCTTTAGGGGAGAAGGGATAGGTGCTGAGGTGTGTTTGTTTTGGATACTGGTGGTTTTGTTGTTGCTGGCATGTTAGGATTTTGTTCAGGCCAATTGTGTACGTTTTGGCTACACTATATGTTGGAAGGTATGTTGGTCTCGTTGAGACAGGGTTAGTGCTCAAGTGTGGCAGGCTTGAGGACAGGAGTGGCAGTCCTGGCAAAAGGTGGTAGGTTAGGAGGGTTTATGATGGTAGTTTAGTTTTGATTGTCCATGTGGCAAGGTATGCGCTCGGTGGTGGCAGCACTGAGACCCCGGTGTGGAAGGCCGGGGTAGAAGGTGTTTGGTATGTTTTGATTGTGATCCTAACATGATGGTGAGGGTATTCTGATTTCTGTTTGTTTGTTAAGGAGGGGGATGTGTGGTATCCTGGTATTATTGTGATGAATGGCTGAGTGTGTGCAAGGGCCTCCTAGAATGTCTAAGTGGAGCTTGGAGTGAGGGCGGCCTGAGGATTCTAGAGAGCGATGGTTGGGACTGGGAGATGGACTGGGAACCAGGGCAGAGGCTTATCACCTACTCTCCTACTTCTCATGACTATGCTATGTAACCAAGAAGAATAAAGCCTGTTTCCTTTTTTACACTTACCTGAGTCAGCCTGGTTCCTGCTCCCTGTCATCACTGGCTCAGGATACATCATCCAGCTATCGCTATCGCTGAAAACACGACTTTTTGCAACCTTTTTGCAATCTTACCCCCATTCATCTCAACTGTCTCCTCCTCAAATCTGTTTTACTTTGCTCGCTCCCCGCGCCCATTGCTGTAGCATGGTCGTTTCAAACGGCCCCCACACCAGGCAATGAGCGAAGCTTTTTCCGCTCCTAGAGACTCCAAAAAGCGAAATTGTAATGACTGCTAACAAGCTCCCCTCCCCGAGCTTGAATCCGCTCTCTTTAAACGCTATGCAACAAGGAATTCTAAGCTCTATTATTTCCCAATCAGAAAGCGAAAATGGTGACATTTAGACGTCACAGAGACAGCCAAACCACTGTGAAACTGATGAAACTGATGAAATCCCACTATCGACCATCTCGGTCGGTTGTCGTTCAGATGCGAAGATAAACAACAACAACATCGAACATGCTTCGGAAATCACGTCTCCTCAAGAAACTGCAAAAATACAGACAAATATTCCATTGAGCGGCGAACATTCCATGACCTTCAATAGAGAACAAACGCAGGAAGCCTCCAATTCACACAACACTTCTCCACATGCGCTTAACCAGAAAGACTCTGAAACCCACCGTTCCTCCTAAAATCAGAATAATAAAAAAGTTAACGAAAGAAAATATAGTAAAAATGACAAAACGCTGGAGATCCCTCCACAGCTGCAACCCCCTATAGAGGATACACAACGAAAAAACTATGATGAACAGACTCTCTTCTCATATTATAATCCGAACAACAAGGGAAATTACGAACAGTTAACTGAGAACCCACACAAAAAAGCAAAGGCGGAATGCAACAAAGCTACAGTTCAGAATACAAAAGATCCCACGATTGCACTATTGACGGCACCAAAAAAAGGGTGCTCCAACCAAAAAAAAAAAAATGGCAACAAAATTACGATAAATGCCAACTAGAAAGCACAAATTGTGGTCCCTTTCCGACAAAATATGAAAAACACTGTGTTGCTAGACTCTCTCTGGATATCACCGAGATTGAGCTGATCATGAACGACCAAGAAAAGAGAAATTAAGTTTTTGGAAGCCTTCCATCCACTAAGCTCAATTCAAGAGAACTGGAAAAGACTTCCATCCCCAGACCTGATAAAATACTGGCCAGTCCCATTTCAGGAGACAACACTGCATTGACTACGCAAAATGGAAAAAACAACAAATACCACAAACAAATACAAACTGCACAAGAACTTCATAATTCAGTGGAACTGAGCAATAACAAAGAGACAAATTAAAAATGCCTTTGCGATACCCTGGAAGAAGAAGGCACCAATCCATTACCAACAACGATGTCCGAATTACAAAGCACCATGACAACAGCCTCTAATCTGGCACTAATTCCATTTATCAAACTATATGAATCCATCAATGAGGCTATGCGTCACCAAGCTACTTTAATCGCAATGATACATACAAAACATATATACATGGAAACGTTGGCCAACTTAGATATCACCAGACATGACCACAAAGAAAAGGAGATTAGTACCACTTCTCTGATTAAACTACTTGCGACAAAACAACAAGAAAATCAAATAACCAAGAACATATTACAGGAAAATCCACCTCAAGTGACCCAACCACAAAGGGAAAGCCCGAAGACACCACGACAAATGCTAACATCACGACTTTAACAACAGAACAAACCTTGCTTCCACCAGAACTGTTTATTCTATCGAAGGCTGTTCTCGCACACACTGAAAATAAGGTCGACAAAATGGCATGTCCCCTTGTTAGGAAAGATTTCATAGTTGAATGTAATTTTCCCTCCATGTGTCAACCCCCAAACTTTTTGCTGCTGTTTTACACCCTGATCTAACCTTTGCCAGAGAGGTAGAGTCCTCAGCTGCACTTCTCCGGGCTACGCTCACTTTTTATGGGGACAGTCAGTAGTGGGAGACTTTGTTTCCCTTAGTCCTTTCCTCATGTTGCAGCTTTTGGGCAACATGTAACAAGTGTGCAATGTAACTTACTTTACAGCACCCTTGGGTCTCTAGCCATTCCAAAGGCCCTAGAAACTCTCGCTGGACTTTTTATGAACAGTGCAGATGTGTCATGGACAGGACTGGTGGTAGCTATCGTTTTCATGTATTTTTAACCCTTTTCTTGCCATGTAATCGCGCTTACCACACTTGGCACAAATAGGTGGCCTGGCTCCAAAATGGCCAGGCCACGAGGTTCTTTGTCCTGTCCTTTGGCCATCTTGCCCCTTCACCTTCCCCAGGTCGAGCAGACCCCCGTCAGTCCTTATTTGGTCATGCACTTTCCCGTGAAACCCAATGCTTTCTCAGGCTTCTGCATGCCTTGTGTGTGTGCCTCCAGGATGTGGGCTGGGATGTCTGATCCCAATACACATCCTGGGTGCCAGAGAGTCTGGAGTGTCCTGAATGCCTGGGACCACCGTGGCCCGTGATTGGTGCACATATGGAGTGAGTGTTTGTGAGCAGATCTCCCATTGGGTCCTCTCCGTTTTGGCACGAAGGGAACTTTGGATAAGAGGAGGCTGAAAACACCACTACCATGTCGATCTCCTGAGTTCACATGAACAAAGGATAAGGAGCCAAGTATCCTGCAACAAGAAGCCGAGTCGAGGAACCGCTGGTGACCGCTGGAAGGTTTGGCACCCTAAGCCCGCTGTCATCCTGTGAGACCCCTCTGCATCTGATCGTCCTAGAAGGTCTATGAAGATGCATCGACCCATTGGAATAGTGGGATCAACTATTCTCAGCACCTTCATCAAACCCTGCAAGTAAGCCTCTTCGGAAGTGTCCCTTGGCCAACCAGTGGGCTGACCAGCTTACACGGGACGTTTGCTCTGTTACTGCCGCGGTTTTGAGGAGGCCCTCGAAACTTGGTGTTCTGCTTGCTCTGTGTCCACAGCACCCTCACACCGAATTGTGTACACTTGGCATACCCAGGTCTGAAGTGAGACGAGTGCGCCTGGACCGGAGTAAACGCGGTTACTGTGTTGCCCTGCTGTGGCAACGACCTGTGCAGGTTCGCTGCATTTATGACCCCCTTGACCCTGAAACCTGCTGCAGTGGAATTGGGTTGATTCCTCCACCCAGAGCAGAGAAATCGCCACTGTCCCGTTTGGGAATCCTCGCTGTATCTCGGAAACTACACGGTGTCGAGACGTTCTGATTGTCGCATTGGAACCTGCCAGCGAAGTGGACTGTACTGGCGAAGTTTGGGTCTGCCTACATTGGGGACCGGTGAGTAGTCCTTACCCCAACCAGTGGCCCCTAGCGCAGGAGCCCATTTCTATGCACAAAGTGGCCCCTGAGGGCCTTTTTCCTTTCCACAGCTATTACGAAATAGCGACTCCATCCCGCACTCTCAAATTGCCTCTGCCCTCAAATGCAGGTCCTGCTTGAGTAGTGGGAACTTGTTCTTCATTTATTTTGTCCATTGGCACAAGCGCGTGCATGTACTATTGAGCATAAGGCTCCTCTCTTTGTAGGGCCTGGAGTGCCTCTTAGTTAGGTGTATTATTGATGTTGAACTAGGTCTAAAGATTACTTGCACTGCCTGTTTTCCTCCCCATCTAGGTGGCCTACATATTTCGTGCTTTTAACCCCTTAGACCCCCCCTGGTCTTGTATATATATTGTATTGATTGTGATGTATTGGTTTACTTTAGTATTATTGTGATTCTTTGCTATGGTCTATGTTACAAAGGCCTTGTAATAAATGTGTCTATATTTTTAATATAACACCTGTCTGGAGTAATTTGTAAGTGTCCTTGATTTGTGGGCTCATTGAGTTCTTTCAGTCACCCTCACCCCTCTTGAGACTTAGTCTTGACCGCCTGCCATAGCTACCCTGATTGGTCTGGCTTGTCCAGAGATTACCCTGTTCCAAGAAACTAGGTTGGCCTTCTGAACCTCTGCCCCTCCAGGTCAGAGTTCAGAAATCCTTCTTAACAAATTGGTGTATAGCGGTGGGATAGGACTGAAGCTATCCAGTGTTGCACACAAGTAAAGGCATTTCAAGTTATTTCTACCAGGACACATAGTGAATTGTTGTTGTATAACTTTTAAAAGGCCATAGTCCTATCTAACGGTATGTAAACAAGTACCTTGTTAACTTTAAAGGCTTCTAAATTCCACACATTAAGAAAGATGTGTGCTGAGAGAGGTGTCTCCTCTCAAGGCACAAAAGTAGAAATGACCCAGAGAATCATGGACTGGCAAGAAGCTCATCTTAGAGCTATAGCTTCTGAGGACAGTGCAGAAGGAGGTGGGGCTGCTCTCACTGGTAGAACTGATGATTCTGCCACTGCACTGATCTACAGCAACCATGAGGACATGGAGGATGTAATGTCGAATGTTTCCTCTGCCAGTGCTGATGGGGAGGCCATACTTGAATTCAAGAAGCAAGAGCTGCTGTTTAGGCAGAAGGAGCTTGAGTTCAATATGACCAAACTAAAAATAGAGCAGGCAGAAAAACAAAAAGACAGGGATCACCAGTTGGAACTGGCCAAGCTTCAAGTTGCCAATGGATCCAAGGGTCCTGGATATGGGTCTGGGGCCTCCTCTCATACAAGGTTTCCAAAAGATCTGCTCAGTGTGTATGAGGAAAAGAATGACATTATGGACTTGCTGAATACATTTGAGTATGCATGTGAAGTTCAACAGGTTGACAATGCTGATAGAATTGCCTGGTTACTTAGCAGACTGCCCCATTCTGGCTGCAGTGCCATTATGGAAATGTCAAACGTTGAGAGAGCAGATTTTGAAATGTTGAAGCAGACTCTCATCTTAAAGTTTGGAAAGACTCCTGCCCAATACTTAAAATGATTCCGAGAGTACAAGAAGAAAGAAGGTGGTACTTGGGTATCTTATGTAACTGAATCCTTAAAAAACGTGACTGGCTGGGTTGAAGGTTATACGTTTTGTACCTTTGAACGTATGATAAGTCTTGTCATGCAGGAACATATTTTTGCATCTTCTTCCCCTGAGCTTAAGCAGCATTTGGCGGATTCAAAGGAGATAGATCCTAGGAAGCTAGCCATGGCAGCAGATTTATGGGTGTCACATTGAGTGTCCCATAAGGACAAGACTCATCCTGGTAAGCAGGAGGAAGGGAAAAAGTCCAAAGATAAGCAGGGTGGGGAAACTGATAAATCTTCCTCCCAAAAGGGCCACAAAAAGAAAAATAAGGGTAAGACACAAGAAAGCTCACAGGGTAGTGAAGGTCAGCCTCGAAAATAGAACTCTGGTTATAGTAAGCCTCCCTATGTGAACAGACCCAATGGATCTTGTTTTGCTTGTGGAGCAACTGACCACATGAAGGGGGATCCCAGATGTAAGGTCAAAACCTTTGGGGTCCACTCTGCTAATCTGGCCTTCTCCTCCTATGAGGAAGAAGAGATTACAGGAGCATCCTTCTCCTCAGACTCCTTCCCCAGTGGGATAGAAGCTGAGGTAGTTTTAGTTTCCCTGGGTTCCTGGGAGCCTAAAGTCTCAGAGGCTTATGCTAGTATTCCAGATAACACCAAGCACTACTTTAAAGGCAGTGTGCTGATCAATGGAGCAGATAATCCCGCTCTTAGGGATAGTGGATGCAGTCGAACGGTAGTGGATTCTACTTTGGTAGACCCAGAGGAAGTTGCCAGAGCTACTCTGATGCTCACTAAATTGGCTGATGGCCCACCTCTAATGTTCCCAGTAATACCTGTAAATCTTACTATCAATGATACAGCAGTCAGGATTCCAGTGAGCATTCAGAGGAGTGTCCCAGGAAAGGTCTTGTTGGGCAATGATCTCAGAGCTTTAGGGCTTGTGGGCGACACTGCTGACAGACCCTGCACAAGGTCTCATACGAGGGCAGCACTGTCCAAGACCAATGCCCTGCCCCAGCCAAAGGGGAAACCCAAGGCTAAAGGAGTCAGAAAATTAAAAAGAGGGAAAGAAAATATTCCCCCTAACTCACATACCACCGAGGTGGAGGTAGTTGGTCAATCACCAGGACCTGACGAGGAGTGGTGATGCCTGAAGTCTTCGACCCCAATGACCATCCTGAACTAAACGATTTGTTAGTAGAAGGTGGTCCTGACAGAGAAGAATTTAGTAAAGGCCAACGTGAGTGCCCATCTCTGGAAGGCCTAAGGAGACAGGACTGCTCCCAACTTGATGGTGAACCTCCTGGGAAGCATCAGATTTATTGGGAAGGTGGGCTCCTGTATAGTGAGCCTACAGAGTCTACCGAAGGAGACCATAGGAGGTTGGTGGTTCCCCTTGCTTTAAGACCATTCCTCCTGCAGCTGGCACATGAAGTGCCCCTTGCTGATCACCTTGGTATTAAAAGGACAAAGCAAAGGTTATCCATGCACATCTACTGGCCCAAGATGGGGGTGCAAGTAGAAAGTCACTGTAGGAGTTGTGCCTCCTGCCAGTTATCTGGTAAGAGTGGTTCAACAATCCAAGCTCCATTGGTACCACTCACAGTTGTGGGGTACCATTTGAGAGGGTAGGGATTGACATTGTTGGTCCTCTTGACCCCCAAACATCCTCAGGCAATAGGTTTATCCTGGTGCTGGTCGACCATGCCGCCAGGTATCCTGTGGCCATCCCATTAAAAACTGTGACTGCCAAGTCAGTTGCACAAGCTTTACTTGGCATCTTTACTAGGGTTGGCTTCCCTAAAGAAGTTGTCTCTGACAGAGGCAGCAACATTATGTCAAAGTATATGCAGGCTATGTGGAAGGAATGTGGGGTCACCTATAAGTTCTATTCCACATACCACCTCAGACCAACGGTCTGGTGGAAAGGTTTAACAGGACCTTGAAAGGTATGATCGGGGCTCTGGAAGAACCTCACAGAAGAAAATGGGATCTTCTGTTACCATGCTTACTGTTTGCCTACAGAGAGGTACCACAAGAGGGTGTTGGCTTCATCCCCTTTGAACCTCTGTTTGGTCACCCTGTAAGGGGGCCCTTATCCATATTCAAGGAGGGATGTTAGATGCCCACTCCCCCCATTACTACCAACATAGTAGACTATGTGCTAGGGCTCAGAAAAAGGATGGTACTCCTGATGGGTCTGGCTAGTGACAAGTTGAAGCAGGACAAGCTCTGGTGAAACATTGGTATGACCAGAAAGCTTCCCCCATCAACTTCACACCTGGTCAGAAAGTCCTGATCATGAATCCCATAAGGCCTAGAGCTTTACAGGATAAATGGTCAGGCCATTACACAGTGGTGGAGTCACTGGGTGAGGTCAACTATTTAGTGGACCTTGGAAGGCCTGGACAGGCCCCATAAATATTCCATGTAAATAGGCTGAAGGCTTTAATCCCAAGAGTTGAAATCGCAGCACTGCTATTGGCTTCAGATGTTGAGGAAGAGGAGTCTGAACCTCTCCCTGACTTGTTCCAAAGCAGCCCTTCAGATAGCTCCATTGAGGGTGTCCGAGTGGCCCCTCACCTGACTTCTGATCAGCAGGCTGAGGTAAAAAGTTTGCTTAGGCAATTTTCTCCCCTGTTTTCACTGTCCCCTGGTTTGACACCTTGGTGCCAACATAACATAGACACAGGAGACAGTGTACCTACCAAAGGTAGGGGATACAGAATGTCAGACAAAGTAAGGTCTTACATTAAGACAGAGGTCAACAAAATGTTGGATTGTGGGGTGATTGAACCCTCTAGTAGTCCTTGGTCCAGCCCTGTGGTTTTGGTTCCAAAAGCAGGTACTTCCGAATTGAGGTTCTGTGTGGATTACAGGGCTCTGATTGCTGTCACCAAGACAGATGCCCACCCCTTGCCAAGAACAGATGAGCTGGTGGATACCTTTGGTGCCTCCAAGTGCCTCAGCAGGTTTGACCTCACTGCAGGCTATTGGCAAATGGCCCTTGCAGAACATGCCAAGGAGAAGACAGCTTTCTCAACTCCAGAGGGCCTTTACTAGTACAGGGTAATGAGTTTTGGGTTGAAGAATGCACCTGCCACTTTCCAGAGGGTTGTGAATCATGTGTTGAATGGGTTGGATTAATTCTGTCTTGCATATCTGGATGATATAGCAGTTTTCAGTGCCACCTGGGAAGACCATGTGAAACACCTTGGGATTGTGTTACAGGCTCTTCAGCAGGCCCACTTGACCATAAAGGCCAGTAAGTGCCAGATTGGACAAGGCTCAGTGGTTTACCTTGGGCATGAAGTAGGTGGAGGGAGGATACAGCCTCTACCCAGTAAAGTACAAGCAGAACAAGACTGGCCTACCCCCACTACACAGACCCAAGTGAGAGCCTTCTTAGGCCTCACTGGGTACTACAGAAATTTCATGGCAGACTATGGTACCATAGCTGCCCCTCTGACTACTCTCACTACTCCAAAGAAACCCAAGAAGGTAACTTGGACTGAAGAGTGTGAGAAGGCCTTCCATGGCTTAAAAGACTCCTTGTGCCAGGCCCCTGTGCTCAGGGCCCCTGATTACCAAAGACCTTTTATTGTGCAGACAGATGCCTCTGACACTGGGATAGGAGCTGTACTATCACAAGTAGATGAGAAGGGTAAGGAACACCCTATTGGCTTCATTAGTCGCCAGCTTAAGGACAGAGAGCTCAGATGGTCCACAGTAGAGAAAGAATGTTTCTCTGTTGTGTGGGCCCTACGGAAGCTGAGGCCCTACCTCTATGGGACCCACTTCACTGTGCAAACTAACCATAAGCCCTTAAGGTGGCTAATGAACATGAAGGGAGAGAATCCAAAGTTGCATAGGTGGTCCATAAGCCCGCAAGGCTTTGTCTTCACTATTGAGCATAGGCCAGGTGTCCAACGTAGCAATGCTGATGGGTTGTCCAGAATGTTTAACCGACCTGAAAAGAAACTCATCCAGGGGTGGATTAGTTCCCCCTGTCCTTAGTTTGGGAAGGGCGAGTGTTAGGAAAGATTTCATATTCAAATGTAATTTTCCCTCCATGTGTCAACCCCCAAACCTTTTCCTGCTGTTTTACACCCTGATCTAACCTTTGCCAGAGAAGCACAGCCCTCAGCTGCGCTTCTCTGGCAAAGGGAAGTTTCTGGGCTTCGCTAACTTTTTATGGGGAAACTGACATGCCCTTAAGACAGTCAGTAGTGGGAGACTTTGTTTCCCTTAGTCCTTTCCTCATGTTGCAGCTTTTGTGCAACATGTACCAAGTGTGCAATGTAACTTACTTTACAGCACCCATGGGTCTCTAGTCATTCCAAAGGCCTTAGAAACTCTCGCTGGACTTTTTATGAACAGTGCAGATGTGTCATGGACAAGACTGGTGGCATCTATTGTTTTCATGTATTTTTAACCCTTGTCTTGCCATGTAAACCGCACTTACTGCGCTTAGCACAAATAGGAGGTCTGGCTCCAAAATGGCCATGCCATGAGGTTCTTTGTCCTGTCCTTTGGCCATCTTGCCCCTTCACCTTCCCCAAGTCGAGCAGACCCGGGTCAGTCCTTATTTGGTCATGCACTTTCCCGCGAAACCCAATGCTTTCGCGGGCTTCTGCATGCCTTGTGTGTGTGCCTCCAGGATGTGGGCTGGCATGTCTGCTCCCAATACACATCCTGGGTGCCAGAGAGTCTGGAGTGTCCTGAATGCCTGGGACCACCGTGGCCCGTGATTGGTCCACATATGGAGTGAGTGTTTGTGAGCAGATCTCCCATTGGGTCCTCTCCGTTTTGGCGCAAAGGGAACTTTGGATAAGAGGAGGCTGAAAACACCACTACCATGTCGATCTCCTGAGTTCACACGAACAAAGGATAAGGAGCCAAGGACCCCTCAACAAGAAGCCGAGTCGAGGAACCGCTGGTGACCCGCTAGAAGGTTTGGCACCCTGAGCCCGCTGTCATCCTGTGAGACCCCTCTGAATCTGATCGTCCTAGAAGATCTGCGAAGACGCTTTGACCCATTGGAATAGTGGGATCAATTATTCTCGGCACCTTCATCAAACCCTGCAAGTAAGCCTCTTTGGAAGTGTCCCTGGGCCAACCAGTGGGCTGACCAGCTTACACAGAACGTTTGCTGTGTTACCGCTGCAGTTTTGAGGAGGTCCTCGGAACTTGGTATACTGCTTGCTCTGTGTCCACGGCACCCTCACTCCGAATTCCGCACACTTGGCATTCCCAGGTCTGAAGTGAGACGAGTGCGCCCGGACCGGAGTAAACGCAGTTACCGTGTTGGCCTGCTGTGGCAAAGACCTGATCAGGTTTGCTGCATGTATGACCCCCTTGACCCTGAAGCCTGCTGCAGTGGAATTGGGATAATTCCTCCACCCGGAGCTGAGAAATCACCACTGTCCCTTTTGGGAATCCTCGCTGTATCTCGGAAACTACACGGTGTCAAGACGTCCTGATTGTTGCATTCGAACCTGCCAGCGAAGTGGACTGTACTGGCGAAGTTTGGGTCTGCCTGCGTCGGGGACCGGTGAGTAGTCCTTACCCTAACCGGTGGCCCCTAGCTCAGGAGCCCATTTCTATGCACAAAGTGGCCCCTGAGGGCCCCTTTCCTTTCCACAGCTATTACGAAATAGCTACTCCATCCCGCACTCTCAAACTGCCTCTGCCCTCAAGTGGAGGTCCTGCTTGAGTAGTGGGAACTTGTTCTTCATCGCCATATCCACCTTCCTGAGCTGCTAGAGACCCTTGAAGAGACCATATTTTGTCCATTGGCACAAGCGCGTGAATGTACTATTGAGCATAAGGCTCCTCTCTTCGTAGGGCTTGGAGGGCCTCTTAGTTAGGTGTATTATTGATGTTGAACTGGGTCTAAAGATTACTTGCACTGCCTGTTTTCCTCCCCATCTAGGTGGCCTACATATTTCGTGCTTTTAACCCCTTAGAGCCCCCTGGTCTTGTATATATATTGTGTTGATTGTGATGTATTGGTTTACTTTAGTATTATTGTGATTCTTTGCTATGGTCTATGTTACAAAGGCCTTGTAATAAATGTGTCTATATTTTTAATATAACACCTGTCTGGAGTAATTTGTAAGTGTCCTTGCTTTATGTGCTCATTGAGGTCTTTCAGTCACCCTCACCACCCTTGAGACTTTTTAGTCTTGACCGCCTGCCATAGCTACCCTGATTGGTCTGGCTTGTCCAGAAGTTACCCTGTTACAAGAAACTAGGTTGGCCTTCTGAACCTCTGCCCCTCCAGGTCAGAGTTCAGAAATCCTTCTTAACACCCCTTCAGGGAAATTTAGAACATGAAAAACCACTGACAATTGGAACCTCTGTGGACACTTTCCCGATCTTTGACAAGACTAAAAAACCCATGAACATCACTGAAAAGAAAATCAATACCGCGCATGAGAAAACAAAAACTATTGCTAAACCTTCCAGAAAAGGCTCTCGAGCCTTTTTAAGAAATTTGACCCTCCCCCAAAACACGAAGAAAGCTGCGACACAAACTGAGACCAAATTGGCTGCTCAAAAAAACAAAGAACATTCTTCGATTCAATACAAGCCCACAGAAAAAACCCACCAACTCAAAAGAGCAGGAACTAGAAGACAAGAAAATTCTGGAACTGCTGATGAATTAATCGACACATGAAGAACTAACTCTGAACCCCAATTAGCAAATAATGCAAGCTCCACTGCAGAAAGAACGGTTAACCAGATGTCGGAAGTTTCTAGTGACACTTCATCACTATATATTATTGATGAATACATGGAAGGCAACACAGGAACCAGCAAAAATAGAATACTCACCTGTGAAGAAGTTTCTGATACAGAAGGAGACTGGTCAGGACTTGTATCCGAACACTATGGCGGCAATCACTCCATCACTCCATCACTCCATCGACCACAAATTCACACGAACACGAACATACTCAGGAAGCCACTGATGGAAAGCAATCAAAGACTCACATTTGTGGATGAGGGAACAAAATAATCCTGCCTGTCCTCCCGACAACCCGAACCACTTCATGAAACTTCCAATCTTTGTTGACCCGCAAGCACAAAAAACAAGAATACGATTGAGATCCACAGATTAAAATCGCTACAAGATGGTCTAATCCTGAACAGGCAAAACCTTCTGAGATTGCCCCATGTAATCCCCACTCTCCAAAAAATGTGATCAGAAGATATAACATTTGGTAGAATTTTGGCATGATGACCAAACAGACGCCATAATAATCCAACTTAATTCACACAACATGGTCAACAAAATCATGGGGCAAGCAAAACAGATGGAAACACTTGGCTTTAAATGCTCTACCACCTTAGATATCTCAAATTTCCCTGCCAGCAGAAAAGAAAAAGAGGAATTACCCCTCAAACCAGCAAATATAATCAGAAGAGGGGAACACCATCCAACTTCTGATCACTGTGAAGTCTTACAGAAGATTGCATGGGAACAAAAAAGATTGCGGAACGCTCACCGCAATAAAAGCAAAACACAGAGAGACCACTCACTAGCTTCATTCAAGAAGACAACTTCAGAGGGTTCCAGAAGAAAATAAATGACTACCTACCTATAATGCCAGCAGAAAGGGCACATACAGACCTCTCGCCTTTGCTCTTGGACTACTAGAGGCTCCATACATTTGTTTAAAAAAGGAAACAATGATCTTGTCAACTAAGAAATAATTTGTCTCCAGGAGACCTGGCTCTCCAAACCACCACTATGCGACGGATACTTGTTCCATATGACCCCAGCCAAAACAGGACCAAAGGCCGTCTGTGTTCTGGCCTCCTTATATTCTGGAAAGTTGATGTTAACTTCGAACTCATCGAAGCGCTATATTACTGGTTTCAAATAACCATTATCAAACAGAATGCACTTGAGAAGCCTGAAAACTCTAAAACGAAAGAACTGTGCTTGATTGACATATTAAACATCTATTGGAGCCCGTCTCTACCTTTGAACGAAGGATTTCTAGACAAGATATTGACCAACATCGACAATCTCTACATGAAATATAAACAGCTGCTACTAATCATCTGCAGCGACAAATCTCCATCTGTTTCAGGAAGGTTGCATTAAAACACCCGACACCAACCTAAGTCTTAAAGCACAATTGCGGACCGCTGCTTTATGGAGACGAAACATCATACTCCTTAACAGGAGCATCAAATGGGATAAACCAGCCAGGCCTACCTGGCACAGAGGCAATTCCAGCAGATACCTCGACAACATTTATATTTCATCTAACCTGCACTCCAAATCCTAGAACTTAAAGTTAGGACTGATATACATAGCGACCGTGACAAACTTCTAATGACTTGGAATGCACCATACCAATGAATGTATAAAATGAAAAACCCGAAAAATAGCCATCAACTCCGGCCTAAATAGATTACGCATATCAGACCACAAGGAGGAAGGACTGGAAGACGTATTCAAAACATCTAAAAAAGTCGACAAAGAGAAAATCAACTACAAATGGCTACTGATACCTTACCTTCAGAAAAGTAAACAGGGTCCCTCAAACAAAACAGTGCATACACTTTTATTATGAGGAAATAGCCCTTACAAAGAAACAGCTAAGGAAATCTTTAAGAACAGCTAAAACAATGGATCCCACAGATAGCACACAAAAAATGAAAAGCATCAAACAAAAATACAGAAATTGGCTCAAAAACATCAGAGCAACTATCGCTCAAAATGACTCAGAATCCATGATGAAAGCATTGAATAAGAGAAACACTAGGGATTTATGGACCCTGCTCAATCAAAACCTTGCTCTTCACCATCGACTGATCATGGATGTACTGAGAGCGATTGGGTCGACCATTTCCGATCACTATATAACACCATCAATGACCAAGAAAACGATAACAATCTAAACCCTGATAACAAAGTCTGGTATAATCAATGGGATTATGACGAAATTCTCTTATTTATTAGGCGATTAAACACATCGAGAGTACCTGGGCCCGATGGCTTAAGCAATAAGATCATCAAAAGTCAGCCAGAAGCCTGGGCCAAATTATGTATCCAAATTTTCACACTAATTTCTGAAAACAAATACATACCTAACGCTTGGAAAACAGTGATCATAATTCCTGTCTTCAAGAAAGTCGAAAGAAACCAGCCTAAAAATGACCACCCGCTGGCGATGCTAGACCCGATAGAGAAGATCTTTGCTTCCATCCTGGTTAAGAGATTCAATGAATGGGCCAAGAGAAACAACAAGCAGGACCCCTGACAGACTGGATTTGCCAGTAATGTTGGCATTAATATCAACGTATTGATACTCAATATACTGAAACAGGAATCACTCAGAACTCGGACCAATATTCACGCCATTTTTGTCAATCCCCAAATGGCGTTCGATTGCATCAACAGAAATAAGCTGTGGAAGATACTCCAGCTACAGAACTGCCCTAGTGAGCTGTTGGAACCCATCAAAGCTCTCTACAGCAACACCACCATCCGAATTCGATTGACTAATGATGGAGTTCTGTCTTCCGAGATCAATAGGACCAATGAACTTAATCAAGGGTGCACACTGGCCGCCACCCTTTTTAACTTCTACCTCCTCGACATGGGTGAAAATCAAATAATCCCTGCCACCAACACTCCGAGACTGAACGTGACACCTGTCCCCTATATACTATACGCGGACGATATCGTGGTCATGGATAAGACTCAAGCTGGCCTCCAAAAAAGACTGAACAGTCTCGACAACTTCATAAAGGAAAATGACATGAAAATAAATTCTAACAAAACCCAAGTAATGTCACTGGGCCAATGTACTAGCAAGCAAAATGCCTCTTTACGTCTATATTTAGATAGAAAAAAACTCAAAGTAGTCAAGGAGATTAAATATCTTGGCATCTGGCTTAACCAGTCCCACGTCGAACAGAATTGGTCTATCTACTTAAAGAACAGAGCTTTTACCTTAACCAAACAAGGTCTGATCATCCACAGGAAATATGGTCAATGCACAAAGAAACCAGTCATAACCTTCTATAGGCAGAAAGTTGCCGCAATACTACTATATGGGAGCGAAAGACTACCCAACATTTCTCGCAACATCTGGACTTTGGTGTAAGGTCTATTCTGGCATAAAGTACTCCCCTTAGCTCCATCCTCCCTGTTACCCAGAATACGACATGAACTGGCACTCCAATCACTTGATTCCATCAGAAATTGGAAACAACTGGATGACTACCGAAAGATCATCAACAACGATGACATTCCAGCAATCAAGATATTGATTCAAGCGAAGGAAACATCGATTTTTCTCAGCCTGGATACATGGAAAGATGCCTGCCTATTTCTTCTCAACCAAAACGACATCTCAGTTGAGACACTGATTAATAGATCTTTGGAGGTGAAAAAGAGAATCAAGGAGAATGACTGGATAAAAACAACCCAAGATTAGGCCTCATACAAAATTAACATAATTTCTGAGATAGAAACCAGAGCCCTTAGTGAATTACCTCTATACCTGGAAAGATTTCCATCCAGAACAATTCCAGATTTGTATCTAAGACTTCACCTCAATATTCTACCCACCAGAGAATACCTAGCAGCAACTAAACAAATATCAGACGAAGACATTTTTTGTAGATTTTGCAAAGAAAACAATCAGGATGAAACGATCTACCATATTCTAATGAAATATCCTATTCTATCCGAGCGCAGGATGCAGTTCACTAACATGATGAACCACCAAAGAACAAGCTAAAGAAGACAAAATGTGGCTCCAGATAATCTCCAGAAAAAACAAAAGGCTGATTACCACAGTAATCCAATTCTGCATTTTTATTATGATCAAAGAAAATTGCTAATCAGGACAATATATTTTAAATCTCGATAGATATCTTGAATCTCAAAGGAAATTAAATGAATGTCCTATTCGATTATAAGAAATATAATGTAAACGTTTGGATGCAAACTAAAACGCTAATAAATTTTTTTAAACAATTAAAAAAACGGCCCAATTCATGGAATATTTGCCCCGTTCAAAGTGAATTTGCACTTCTGAAAAGTGACTTTGCACTGCTGACACAAACCCTGATTCGTGGAACCGTGCAAAGTGTATTTTTGCAGTGCAAAAGTCAGCTCATTTGCAGTACACAAAATGACTTTTTCTTGGACTTTGCATGGCAAATAATCCATGAATCAGGCCCACAGTGTGTAACCATACTGAGAACGTGTCCACCCACCAAGGTTTTAGTACACGCTCGAAGCGTGTATTCAAGAACACAAGCAGGGTGATGCGTGACCGTGAGATGGCATGTGCCAGCACTCCACTTATACTCATGTGCCCTTTATTTCACAATAAAATATGACTAGTCTAGGATGTTTTTTTGTCCTCCCTACTTAATCCCTTAGTAGATCGAAGTCAAATGGCCAATTAAGTGGTTCTATTGCAAAGTCTGATACTAATACTGGCATGCATGAGGGATACGCGCTTGACAAGTTGATCAATTCCACATGTAGACTACACACATACCCTGCTTTGGTGGATGCAGTGTTCGGGGTCCACAATTGTGCAGAGCAAATAGTTAATCTGCTACAATATTACATTTTTATTTTAAACATGCATTCTTGATTTTCTGATTCGGTAATGTCACCTACTTTGTGTTATTTTGACGTGTGTCCTGCACGTTGTTTAGACCCACATACAAAATACTCCAGCCAGCAACTACATGTCGCGTCCCCATTTTAAAAGGTCTTAGAGTTACATTTTTTGTGGTGAAAATATGACTGCGTGAGCGGTTATTTCTTTATTCCTCAAATATCTCTCGCTTCAAGGTAACTCAAAATGCAAATCAAATAATCACTGTGCTCCAAACCCCCTCGGATCCATAAAGGTTACAATTATTAACTGGTTTGCGCATTGTTTGTTTGCGTGCACTCAAAACACTGAAAAGGGCGCAAGTGCAAAGGAAACAGCCATGATAATGAAGGGAATGATAAGTGACCTGGGTAGACCCTGCCAGGAGGACGAGCTTCCCATGCCCGGATGCCTCCCTCGGGTCTTCCACTGCTGCTAGCTTTCTCTGCACAGTGTGATTCTGCGGACTCCCCGCAACTGTCCCCTCTGCCGCAAAGCGTGTCCTCAGCCCTGCAAGAAAGAGGGTAACAAGACATGGGCATGCCTGCCTTCAACAACAGCAAACTATCCTGTTTTAATCCAGGAAAAGGGAAAGTGGACAAAAAATCCGAAGCCTGAGGACGTGTGGAGTGTGGCTATACAGTGGACTTCCAGGTATCCTGCACCTTACGCCAGCACAGTGCATGAGTGCCTTATGTCAGCATGCTGCAAGAACAACTATGAACGCATAGAAACAGAGCCCAGAGAGTTCCCTGAGGAGAAATTGATGAGCAGTTTTGAGCAGAGAGAGGCAGGAATGGGTGGGAATGGCCATAGGGATTAGCATGGCTATGGGCAAGGAATGGGTGGGCTCATACCCAAACAACTGTGTGTCCCTCCTTAAATGTCGTTCCTCTGTGTCCCTCTTCATATGCCAATCCTCCCTATGTGTACTTGAATCTGTATTTGAGTGCAGTAGTTTGGGCTTTATATGTGTCACAAGTGACACTTAATAGCCCAAACTAAAAAGGGCTGCTAAAGCACCCACTTCCATCACAAGCGTGATGACATTGCAGGCCCAGAACAGAGCACAGGTGATCACTGTACACCTGCCAAAGTATGCTCAGGCAGGGCAGTGTGCAAACCAGAGCACTCAGTACCGGCTGAAACTGAATGACTGCATCCATATACAGAAAAAGTGTAACTTGAGTGACCAAGGGGTCTTTGTGGAAGGAGCCTGTGTGAGCTCTTCCATGGGAGAAACATGTGTTAAGGACATGGGGCGGGTCACGGTATACAAGTGTAGAGGACGACCCAAGTACCCCCACCTCAACCGGCCGCCCCTTTTGCCTATAGATTGGAAGCCAGAGTATGTGACATACACGGAACAGTTGAATCGACAAAGAGCAGAGTATGGACTCGGCCCAGTACCAGTGAAAGTGCCAGTACCAAAGAAAATCTGGGAGGCAAGGTACCCATTGAGAAAACCATATCTGCATACAAGGAAATATGATGGCCATTTGAATGAAATCCCTGAAGAAGCAGATCCAATAAGTGGCAAGGATGAATGGTAACAGTAGTAACTATTGTCAGTATACGTTACATGGAGCTGAGATGACGTACATATAAGAGATGCAGTGATCAGAAAATGCAGATATTCTATGGGGCATCAAGAAAGTATCAAGGGTAATTGACATCTTGGGATCAAGCTGAAGAGCTTATGCCATAGCAACAGATGAAGATATCAAGTTATTTTACACGTGTACAAATGCAAAAGAAACACCAGCAGCAAAGTAATCGTGAAGCTAGCTTTAAGCTTTTATGAATAGATAGCGGCAAGCACCAACGTATACATATATAGGAATGAGAGATGTTTCCCCTGAACATGTTATAACAGGTGGGACAGTAGCAAAAAGGCCTCATTTTTAGTGTGTCACAGTTAAAACGTAAATTGAATTATAAGTGAATTTCAGAAGGCAAGGCTGGACGAGCCAAGACCCCTTTTGCAATGGCGCAGACAGGCTGAAAAACGGTGGTGTGGAAGGTTGCCCAGAGCAATTGCCAGTGGTTCTGATTCATTCGAAACCTTCCACCCATCACTTTTGTGGTCAAAGTTTGTCTCTCCATGTGAGAGTGGGTATGCTCAGACGTTGGTCCCTTGCTCGCTGCGCCATAGGGAACCAGGCTTCACCTCACTGAGGAGGTCCAACAAGGCCGAAACATGTCTGGGGTTGCTTGGTTTCCTGTGCAGAGGGGACCTGGCCTAGTAGTTCGGGCTGGGCTGCTACCATTGGTGGCGGCAGCTGACTGATTTGCACATGGCTAGACCCCTTTTGCAATGGTGCAGACAGGCTAAAAAATGGTGGTGTGGAAGGTTGCCCAGAGCAATTGCCAGTGGTTCCGATTCATTCCACCCATCACTTTTGTGGTCACTATGGTCACTGGACGAGCCAAGAAGCCATGGTCTTGCAAAACTGGAGTGAACTGAATTTGGATACAAAATCGTGTGAAAGAACAACACTCCTGTTCAGAAGGCATGAACATGACAAGGAAGATGTCAGAGGTCTATTAGAACATAATATTAAATGCACGAACAGGCTTGATTCCATGGTCTCTAGTCACATGGAAGCATGAAGCTGGACGGACTAGATGGTCACACCTACGCACGGAGGCAGACTGTGCTCCTCACTCTCTAATTTTCTCAGATCTAAGAACACTCTCAAGGACGAATCTCAAAGGCCTAATTGACAGTAGACTACTGAGGTGATGACGGATTGGTATTCTAATTGGTGGGAAGCTAATGTTAAGACGACCTCACTAGCACCTGGATGGCCAGCCTGTTTGCTGCTAACGTCGGTGGAAAAATACGAAAGGAGGTTTAGAGTGCCAGTCAGTTATAGAGGACCTGCATATTTAGGGGTCCATAGATGTGTAAACCAATGGGATGTGTATTTAGTTTCGTTCAGAGTGGTCAGTTTTAGGGGAGGGCTTAGTAGCCCCACCTGATGTTAAGTAACCAATAACATAGTTACACTTTTTTATACTCGTATGGATCATATACTTAGATGTTCACTCAGAGCCAATAGCCTATCCTTATAGGTTTTTGTAGGATGACAATAGTACACATGTGGTTTGGACGTCATTGATGACGAATATTGCTCATAAAAGTTCAGTTTTTTTCTTAAATACTTTGAGTTTGAAGATCGAGCACTTGCGTTGATGTTCGTTATGCTCCCTGTTTTAGAAAGTCGATATTAAAACAGTCTTCCTTTTGTCAACTTCCTGAGTCGGCTCTGTTATTGATGTATGAGTAAAGCCTGAACCCTCATCCATCTCAAGGGTAATTGCTACTCATCAGAGGGGCTGGACTATCCAGTTCACATGGAAGACATATTCTGCAAGCCAGAAGGTGACATGGGCATGTGAAGTGTACAGACCACATGAGTTAGGACAACATGCATGAGACATGTTCTGTAACATGGCTAGTGATCACAGAGGAAGTTAGGATGTGATAATGCATGTGGTGTGCATGAAACAAAAGAAATCGGTCCTTCCATTTGGGTCCCTGGATCCTCTGCAGATAATGGGCGTCCGTCTTTTGCTGGTAAAAGAATTACCACAATTGTGCATGCACTGTTGAATTTTAGTCCCTAATCAGGGTGAAACATGTTTGCAGTTGTCTGTAACCTTGAGAGAGCAGTCTGTCTTGGGTTTAAAAATGCTGTGTATATGTATGCTATCCATATAATAGCTGTGCCCTATAGTCAAAGACATTTTCCTACGTCAAAAACATGACTTTTCAGCTGATTTTCATACCCACAATGAGTTGCCCATTTGGCTCTGAACTTGAGGTGAACTTCCAGTAATGGCTATTGGGTGGCAGTGTGGTGTGTGTGACTTGAATGAAATGGATAATTCTACTTTAAAAATTATAAAAACGTGCTTTTTAAAGAAAGAGTTCAGGTAACAAAAGGAAACATTTCCACAAACAGTAGAAATAGAAATGGTAAGGTAGAAATACGAGTTCTTTATATACTACTACAAAACCAACCGGGAAACTTGATGTATAAACACTCCCTCCACCCACTACACATTCAAACGTAATACTCACTTGAACTATGGTATTGAAAGTAACCTGACCTAATATTTAAAGTGAGTGTTTGTGCTTGTAATGGTGTGTAGTGAATGTTTATACTTCAAGTTTCATGGTTATATTTGTAGTGGTATATAGTGAGTGTGTGTACATTAATGTGGTTATTTCTACTGCTTGTAGACGTTACTTTGTGTTAGAGTAACCTTAACTCTTTTTTTTGGATCTAGGTCTAAAAGTCACAAAGGAAAGAGTGTCGCTGCAGAAGGCTGACTGCTGAAGGCCTCCCTCCAAAAGGTTGCTCATTCACCTCCCCTCACTCCCCTTGTCAATTTCGGGAGGGACCCTATACGTGTAATGCATACAACTGTATGGCATACGAGTGTATTAGGGTATGAGTGTATGGCATATGAGCAAATGCCCTATGTGCATGTTGCATGAATGTAGTGCATATGGGTGTATCACGCATGAGTGTATGGCATATGGGGGTATGGTGTAGGATTGAATTGCATAAGGAATATGAGTGTATGGTGTATGTATTTATTTCGTATGTGTTAACATTGTGCATATGGGGTATGAGTCAATGGTGCATAGTGTATGTCATATGAGTGTATGGCATATGAGTGGTGCATGAGTGTTTAACCACTTAACTGCGGGAGTGGGCGGAGCCTATAATGATTCCTCTTGGGAATTCAGGATGGACATACATGACATATGAGTGTGTAAGTGGCGGGTTTACGGCATATGTGTTTATGTCATAGTAGTGTCTGCCGCAATGTAATGTAACGTAACAGTATTTGTAGAGCGCAAGCTAAGGCCCAGAGGCATCTAGGCGCTAAAAACAGCCGGTGAGACAGAAACCACGGTACATAGCAGAAGGACAGGAAATAAAACATTCTAAAGAGATAGATTTTTAGAGCTTTCAAGAAGCTCAGAGTGTCACTCTCCTCCCGTAATTGAGCCGGGGGAGTGTTCCACATAGCAGGTGCAAGAGTAGAGAAAGCTGTACCTCCCACCCCTGCTCTGCGGAATCTTGGCACTGTTAGGCGTTTCTGGGAGGCTGTCCGAAGAGACCTGGATGGTACATAAGGGGTCAGTTTAGCAGTGGTGGCTGGTGACTTTGAAAGGTGGTGCAGTGTACATTTCTCTTGGTGAATTTGGAAGCAATGGAGCGCAGCGAGCCAGCCCAACCCACATCCAGGGGGGTGGGTGCGGGTGGGTTCATACCACTCTCCTTAACCCCCCACAAACATTTTGTAAAAAGGACTCCCAAAAAGTGCAATTTACTCTCCAAAACCACACAAATATTACCTAAAAAGCATTAGGTTTTAGGTACTAATGGTGGTACATTATTCTTAAGTGTGCAAGTGTGATGGTGTATTTTACAGCAGCTTGCATTGAAAATAGTTGGTACTATGTTGTATGCATAAAACATTCATTATATAGATATCCAGTAATGATGGAAAAACATAATTTGTCATGCTGCTACTGGCATTCATATGTGTTTGTCCTCTTACTAAGGTGGGAAATCGGGTTAATGTACAGCCTCTGGGAGCGTGATAAATCCATGAAATAAGTGTTTTGTGTATATACACTTAATTTCTATATGTAATCCCCAGTGACCAGCTCTCCATGAATGGGCTGTGGACTGATACATGAAGTAAATAAATGTACCGGGTAGGAGGAGCGGGGTTAGAGACATTGGAGTTAAGTTGCACAAGGAAATGCTGCTCACAAGTCGTTAGGAACTGCCAATGGAATGGGGCGCTCCAGTTACTGGCAAACAATCTCATGCTTATTGTTAGGGAGAATTTTCTCTTTAGGCTGAATTTCCTAACCTAGTGAGTCCCCCAGCAGCTTTGCTGGATTTCTGGAGTTTGTTTTTTTCTCCTGCCAAGAGTGAGACTCTTTTTCTCCCACTCTTGGACATGATTTATGGTGTTCCTTTGACTGTTTATGTGTTTTATGGGCCATGGGGTCCTTTACTCCATAGGGTCTCATGTGTTTTTACTATGTGTGTTATACAGCACCCTCCGTGCAGTGACACAGGGGTGTCATAGTGACACCCCACCATAGACTCCATACCCTGGGACTGGCTACTGTCTCCCAGGGCATGTAAAAGTCACCATTGGCTTTACTAGTCCCAAATTATTAACAGAAACCGGTACAAACCATCATATTGTGGACGTACTGGTCGGGGCAATTCGATTGCCCCGGGGTCTGTTAGTCGAGGGGGCACGTCTCCGTCCCCCCTGATCGAGTTTTGGCTGGTGGCAGTGGATACTACTTTTTATATTCGACCGCAAATATATCCCTATGGGATTTTCCCATTGTTCGAGGCTACCAACTTTAATTATTTAATTCTCATAGCCTCGAACATACCGCCGATTTATTTATTTAATATTAATTCGCCGGTTGGTATTTTTTGCCAGGACTCGATTCTAAAATGGCGTTTGTGTTCTCTTCTGTGACTCCAACCCAAGTCGAGCCCTTTGTTCCACTTTTTGGCGGGCTTCTCCACAGAAGCCTCCAAAAGTGGTGCCACTCTGTCTAGGTACCACAGGGGGTGTGGGAGGGGGCTTAGGCACCCTGGACTGAGTTACCTCGGTAACTCAAGTCGCACTCTTGTGTGATTGGCCCAAGTGGTGAGCCGGCCGGCTCACCACTTAGCATGTTTGATTGACAGCTAGGCTGAGTGAATGAGGGTGTGCTGCATAAAAGCAGGGCTTTGGGGACTGGAACTTCAGAAGTCGCCACAGGACCTGAGAATCCGACGAGGGAGAAGCTGAGCCGACCTACCACGATGACACCACCGGTGGAGCCCTGCAGAACCGACTCACCACTTCCTGACGACAGAGAAGATCTCCCGGCTGGAGAGGCTTCTTCCCCTGACTGGTGGGCACAACCAGTTTACCTTCTTTTCCTCACATCCCAGGACGTCTTTTGGCCGAATTGCCTGTGCCAAGCACCCCGACAACCGGATAGCCACTTACCACTGGACCGTGAATAAAAGGACTGCTCCTTTTACCTGAGAACTCCGCTGCTGGTTTCTTCCCTGGCAGTGCAACGGACTCCTGTCTTCCTCCCCGACGAGATCCTCTCTTCCCCCAGACGAAGCACTGACTTGCATCTGCTGCCAGGAACAACTGCCCCCGCTGGAGTATTTTCACCACTTTAAGGTACCGTGTCCGCCAGGCCTCCCTTTCTAAAGATTGCTACAAGGTAATAATAATCCCTTAACCTTCTGGACTGGGCTGGCCGCCTTGACCATCTAACTGGTCCCTTTCTTTTGGTCCAACTCTTTTTTAACCGTTTCAAGACTTTTGTGCACTTCAACCATGTGACCTTGGACACATTTCGTTCTGATCCTCTTAAAGTGGATCCGGCCTTCTGAGCTCTAACTTCACGGTTTTACTTTGCTTTCCTCTCTTGTTGTGTTCTTGTGAAAGTGTTGGGATCTGTTTCAAATTATACTCTGCTTTTCTCTCCCTTTTTAAAACGAAGTATTAGAGTGCCATCTGCGTTAAGCGCTCACCGCTGTCTGAAAATAAGTAGGGCTTTACTTAAGACTTGTCTAATATTCTTTTAAGGGAGTGTATATCTTTTAGTGACCGTGTTTTTGAACTGCTTAACATTAGAGTCTGTGGCCCTCATTATGACCCTGGCGGAGAGGGGTTTACGCCAGCGTAATGCATGGCGTACCTCTCCGCCAGACTACGACATTCCGTAGCGCCATGGTGATTTTTACGCCTGCTTTTTGCAGGCGGAAAAATCCATGGCGCTACGGGACTTGTTGTTAATTACGCCACCGTAATTTACGGTGGCGTAATTAACGCCTTCCCCACTCCCATTATACCCTATGGGGCAAAAATGGGAATGGGGAAGGGTAAATGGGGATTGGGGATTTACCGCCCCGCCAACCTCGGAATGGGGCGGTAAGTCCGCCAACCCCCATGGCGGTGTTGGCAGCTCTGCGCCATGGTCCATGGTGCAAATTGCACCATGGACCTCCGCCAGGGTCGTAATGAGGGCCTGTGTGTTTTACTAGATGTGGTTTTAAATAAATAATTATATCTCTTTTACACCAAACTCTGGTCAGTGTTTACTTGTTCTACTGTGTTCTTTTGACCTATTGTGAATACTCTGTATACTGCCTAACTCTTCTTGAGGGAAGTCTGACTGCTCAGCCACAGCTACCAAGTGAATCTGTGTGGTACAGACTGCCACCAAGTGGGTTTACTGCCAATCACCTGTAGTCTTAAATCTTTTGCAGTGGCCCAGAGGGAACTGAACAGGTTTCTGCCTAACACTGGTGTACAGCGGTGGAATTAGTATTGAGTATACACTTTAGTGTGCTTTTTGAACTTTTTAGGACAACTAACCACAGAGCTTAGCACTAAAAAGCTGATTTTCTAAATATGTCTGCTATGGAGAGTTATACCCTAGAATCATTGTCTGCCAAAACTGCTGATTGCTTAAAGGTATTGTGTAGACATAAGAATCTCTCTGAGAAGGGCAAGAAAATGGAACTTATAGAAAGATTGTTAGAAAACCAAAGTCTGGGTGGTACAGAGGAATCTACCCCCCAGCAAATGTAGAAAACAGTGATGGTATTGATCTGAATCAAAGTCTTGATAATGAGTCAGAAGAGGAAAGTGAACCTAACGAAGTTAGCCACTCTGAGCCTCTGTCTGCCTTACCTACTGTACCTACTGGGCCTATACCAGGTGCTACATGTAACCCTGCTTATTTTGAACTTGAAAAAATGAAGCTTGAATTAGAGTACAAACGTTTTAGTGCTCAATCTGAAAGAAACCAAGAGCTAGAGTTCAGAAGAATGAATGCCCAGGCTGGGCAGAAGCAAGCTGAGTTAAGACTCAGAGAAATAGAGCTTAATCATGAATTAGAAATGAAGAAGTTGTCTGTGGAAAATGCTTCTCTCTCCTCTGGTTCCTCTAGGAGTTCCAGTCGCAAAAGACCCCGGATGCCTAAGGAATTAGTGGGTATGTATGAACCTAGATTGGATGTGTTGGATTGGTTAAACATGTTTGAGTATAATCATGGGCTCCAGGACATCACAGGGAATGAGTTACTTCCCTGGTTGTTCTCTAGGCTTCCCCCTGTTGCAACTGATGTGGTAATGGAGTTGGGGGAGGTGGATAAGAAGGATTATGAATGTGTAAAACTAGCTTTGATAGCTAGATTTGGGAAGACCCCTTCCCAGTACCTTAAGAGGTTTAGGACCCTCAAAAATCATGATGGTACCCCTTGGGCTACCTGGGTGAGTGAAAGTTTGAAAAACGTAGAGGGATGGATTAAGGGTTACAGAGTTAACACTTATGAAGGAATGAAGAATCTTGTAATGTTGGAGTCAATTTATGATGCCTGCTCTCCTGAGCTCAGACAGCACTTGGCTGAATCAAAGGAATTAGATTCCAGGAAGTTAACTAAGGCTGCTGACTTGTGGGTTGCCAACAGGGCCACTCACAAGGATTCTGGAGCTACTCAGAAAAAGGATGAGGGAAAACAGCCAAAAAAGGACTCCAAAGAGAATTCTAATAAATCCAATTCCAAAGAGGGCCCCAAACAAAACCAAAAGGGTAAGCCACAAGGGAAACCAAATCAGGCTAGTGTACCTCCTGGTGCCAAACCATAAGGAGGTCAGAACAAGCCACCATTCCGGAAAGCATTTGGTAAAGGCTTTGTTTGTGGCTCTACTGACCATGTGAAAGGAGATCCCAGATGTAAGGGTAAACCTTCAGGGGTCCAGCTTGTCTCCTTAGCCTTCGCTCCTGAGGAAGAAGTACAAATGGCAAGTGGAAACTTTCTATTGCTGGCTGATGAACCCATTGGAGTCTCAGCCAGTGTTTCTTTAGTGTCTCTGGGTTTGTGGGAACAACAGAACTTAGATGTCTATAATTCTATCCCAGATAATATTAAAGAGTATTATAAGGAGAGGGTCCAGGTGAATGGTCAGGAGACTCCTGCCATTAGGGACACTGGGGCCAGCATAACTGTGGTGGACAAATCATTTTTTCAGGCTGAGGATGTTGCTAAGGCACCCAAACGCCTCACCAAGTTAGCTGGAGGGCCTGTGCAGATGCTTCCCCAATTACCAGTTCTCATCCGGTGTAATGACATGACTGTGAAGATACCTGTCAGCATACAAAGTGATGTGCCAGGAAGGGTTCTGCTGGGTAATGACTTAAAAACTCTTTGAGTAGTGTCACATACCCCCAGACCTCCTAGTAAAAGGTTACAGGAGCTCACCAGACCTGCAAGGGAGTGAACCTTAAGAGGTACTCCCAAGGAGATGATGAAGAAAGAGATCACTCCTGCTCCACTGGAGATGTCAGCTTCTGCCTCTAAGAAACTAGAAGGAAAAGGGAAACCTAAAACTTCTAAAAAGAACCTCACAGCCAGCACTCCAGTGCAGCCAACAAGGACCTCCCCTAGGTTGTCCAAAGTTACACCAGTAACTCCCCCTTCAGCTGAGGCTGAGAGGGAGGTACAACCCTGTGTGGTTGAACTAGACTCTGAAGAAGAGCTAGTGGAAGGCCAGGAACTCATTGGGGATCTGGATCCTATTGACCATCCTGAACTGCAGTCTTTACTGGCAGAAGGTGGACCCAACAGGGCAGACTTCAGTAAGGGACAGAGAGAATGTCCAACTCTGGAAGGTCTTCGCCACCAGGCAGATGCTCAGGCTGAAGGGCAGGAGCCTGGGAAATATAGGTTAAACTGGGAAGATGGCCTCTTCTACAGTGAACCAACGGAGTCTGCACCTGGGGACAACAAACGACTTGCAGTATCCCAAGAGAACAGACCACAGTTCTTGCAGTTAGTCCATGAGATTCCTTTGGCTGGTCACTTGAGTTTCAAGAAGACTAAGGAAAGGCTCTCACTCTACTTTTATTGGCCAAAGATGGGGGCTGAATTAGATAAGTACTGCAAGAGCTGCCACACCTGCCAGACTTCTGGTAAGGTTGGCTCCAAGAATGTGGCACCTTTAGTGCCTCTCCCTGTAGTGGGAGTCCCATTTGAGAGAGTAGGGATTGACATTTTTGGTCCCCTTGATCCTCCAACCTCCTCAGGCAACAGGTTTATACTTGCTGTAGTAGACCATGCTACTAGGTACCCTGAGGCAATTCCTATGAGGACTGTTACAGCTCCGGCTGTGGCTAAGGCCCTCCTTGGTATTTTTACCAGGGTTGGGTTTCCTAAGGAAGTAATCTCTGACAGGGGGTCGAATTTTATGTCCCACTACATGAAGGCCATGTGGAAAATCTGCAGAGTTACTTACAAGTTCTCAACCGCATACCACCCTCAGACAAATGGACTGGTTGAAAGGTTCAACAGAACCATGAAGAGCATGATAGGTGCTTTAGAGGACCCCCTTAAAAGAAAGTGGGACCTTCTACTGCCATGCCTTCTCTTTGCTTATAGAGAAGTCCCTCAGGAGGGAGTAGGTTATTCTTCCTTTGAACTTCTTTATGGTCATCCAGTCAGAGGTCCATTGGCCCTGATCAAGGAGGGGTTGGAGAGTGTTCCTGCCCCCAAGCCAGTCAGAGTGACTGACTATGTGATAGGTCTCCGAAGGAGAATGTCACAAATGATGGCAGAAGCAAATGATAACTTGAAAGCTGGACAAGCATTGGTCAAGCACTGGCATGACCAAATGGCTAACATGGTTGAGTTTACTCAGGACCAGCTAGTTCTTGTTATGATTCCAACAAGGCAGAGGGCCTTGCAAGACAAATGGATGGGACCCTTCAAAGTTGTGGGTAAACTTGGAGAGGTCAACTATCTGGTGGACTTGGACAATCCCAAAGAGGCTCCAACAGTCTTCCACACCAACATACTAAAAGCGTATGTCTCCAGACCTGATGTAGGAGCTTTGCTTCTAGCATGATCAGAGGAAGAAGAAGAGAGTGAAGCTCTTCCTGATCTCCTCAGAGGCTTACCTTTAGACGAAAAGATTGAAGGAGTAAATCTCTCTTCAAATCTGACACCTGAGCAACAGGAAGAGTGCAAATCTATGTTAAATCAGTTTGCCTCCCTGTTCTCACTTTCACCAGGCTTGACCCCTTGGGGACAGCATGACATACTCACTGGTGATTGTCTGCCAGTCAAAAGCAGAGGATATTGAATGTCAGAAAATGTAAGAACCCACATCAAAGGTGAGGTCAGCAAGATGCTTGATCTCGGGGTAATAGAGCCCTCTACTAGTCCTTGGTGTAGCCCAGTTGTGTTAGTACCAAAGGCAGGATTTAAAGAACTTAGATTCTGTGTGGATTACAGAGCTCTTAATGCAGTCACTAAGACTGACGCCCACCCTTTGCCAAGGACAGATGAGTTGGTGGATAGACTTGGTGCAGCCAAGTTCCTCAGCACATTTGACTTGACGTCAGGCTATTGGCAAATAGCCCTGACAGACCATGCCAAGGAGAAAACTGCATTTTCTACCCTAGTTGGCTTATACCAGTTTAAGGTTATGCCTTTTGGATTGAAAAATGCACCTGCTACTTTTCAAAGGATGGTAAACCAGGTTCTGAATGGGAAGGAGGACTTCTGCATGGCATACTTGGATGACATAGCAGTGTTCAGCAATTCCTGGGAAGAACATCTGGACCACCTGAAATATGTTTTGCAGGCTCTTGGAAAGGCCAATGTGACCATAAAGGCGAGTAAATGCCAGTTTGGACAGAGTAAAGTGGTCTACCTTGGACATGAGGTAGGAGGTGGAGAAATAAGGCCTTTGCCCAGTAAGATTGAAGCTGTGCAAAATTGGACAACACCTACTACTCAGACTCAGGTGAGAGCCTTCTTAGGCCTCACTGGGTATTACAGGAATTTCATTGAGAACTATGGGTCCATAGCTTCTCCACTGAATGTCATCTCCTCTCCTAAATTCCCAAAAAAGTTTAGGTGGAATGAGGAATGCAATCAGGCCTTTGAAACCCTGAAAATGGCTCTTTGCCAAGCTCCAGTACTCAGAGCTCCTGACTACCACCAAACTTTCATTGTGTAAACAGATGCTTCAAATGTAGGAATAGGTGCATTCCTCAGTCAACTGGATGGGAACGGTAGGGAGCACCCCATTTGCTTCATCAGTAGAAAACTGAAGGATCCTGAAACAAGGTGGGCAACCATTGAACGAGAGTGTTTTGCTATTGTGTGGGCTCTGAAGAAGTTTAGGCCATACTTGTATGGTTCTACTTTTGTCATTCAGACTGACCACCAACCCTTTAGATGGTTAATGCAAATGAAAGTGGAAAACCCAAAACTATTGAGATGGTCAATCTGCCTGCAAGGGTTTGATTTTACCATTGAGCACAGGTCAGGGTGTCACCACCAAAATGCTGATGGTCTCTCTAGGATGTATGTCATCGACTAGAGGTATGAGATTCATCCAGGAGTGGATTCAATCCTCCTGTCCCTTAGTCTGGGGTGGGGGGGCGAGTGTTAGGGAGAATTTTCTCTTTAGGCTGAATTTCCTAACCTAGTGAGTCCCCCAGCAGCTTTGCTGGATTTCTGGAGTTTGTTTCTTTCTCCTGCCAAGAGTGAGACTCTTTTTCTCCCACTCTTGGACATGATTTATGGTGTTCCTTTGACTGTTTATGTGTTTTATGGGCTATGGGGTCCTTTACTCCATAGGGTCTCATGTGTTTTTACTATGTGTGTTACACGGCACCCTCTGTGCAGTGACACAGGGGTGTCATAGTGACACCCCACCATAGACTCCATACCCTGGGACTGACTACTGTCTCCCAGGGCATGTAAAGTCACCATTGGCTTTACTAGTCCCAAATTATTAACAGAAACCGGTACAAACCATCATATTGTGGATGTACTGGTCGGGCAATTCGATTGCCCCAGGGTGTGTTAGTCGAGGGGGCACGTCTCCATCCCCCCTGATCGAGTTTTGGCTGGTAGCAGTGGATACTACTTTTTATATTCAACCGCAAATATATCCCTATGGGATTCTCCCATTGTTCGAGGCTACCAACTTTAATTATTTAATTCTCATAGCCTCGAACATACCGCCGGTTTATTTATTTAATATTAATTCCCCGGTTGGTATTTTTTGCCAGGACTCGATTCTAAAATGGCATTTGTGTTCTCTTCTGTGACTCCAACCCAAGTCGGGCCCTTTGTTCCACTTTTTGGCGGGCTTCTCCACAGAAGCCTCCAAAAGTGGTGCCACTCTGTCTAGGTACCACAGGAGGTGTGCGAGGGGGCTTAGGCACCCTGGACTGAGTTACCTTGGTAACTCACGTCGCACTCTTGTGTGATTGGCCCAAGTGGTGAGCTGGCCGGCTCACCACTTAGCATGTTTGATTGACAGCTAGGCTGAGTGAATGGGGGTGTGCTGCATAAAAGCAGGGCTTTGGGGACTGGAACTTCAGAAGTCGCAACATGACCTGAGAATCCGACGAGGGAGAAGCTGAGCCGACCTACCACGACGACAACACCGGTGGAGCCCTGCGGAACCGACTCACCACTACCCAATGACAGAGAAGATCTCCTGGCTGGAGAGGCTTCTTCCCCTGACTGGTGGGCACAACCAGTTTACCTTCTTTTCCTCACATCCCAGGACGTTTTGTGGCCGAATTGCCTGTGCCAAGCACCCCGGCAACCGGATAGCCACTTACCACTGGACCGTGAATAAAAGGACCGCTCCTTTTACCTGAGAACTCCGCGGCTGGTTTCTTCCCTGGCAGTGCAATGGACTCCTGTCTTCCTCCCCGACGAGATCCTCTCTTCCCCCGGACGAAGCACTGACTTGCATCCGCTGCCAGGAACAACTGCCCCCGCTGGAGTATTCTCACCACTTTAAGGTACCGTGTCCGCCAGGCCTCCTTTTCTAAAGATTGCTACAATAATAATCCCTTAATCTTCTGGACTGGGCTGGCCGCCTTGACCATCTAACTGGTCCCTTTCTTTTGGTCCAACTCTTTTTTAACCTTTTCAAGACTTTTGTGCACTTCAACCATGTGACCTTGGATACATTTCGTTCTGATCCTCTTAAAGTGGATCCGGCCTTCTGAACTCTAACTTCACGGTTTTACTTTGCCTTCCTCTCTTGTTGTGTTCTTGTGAAAGTGTTGGGATCTGTTTCAAATTATACTCTGCTTTTCTCTCCCTTTTTAAAATGAAGTATTAGAGTGCCATCTGCGTTAAGCGCTCACCGCTGTCTGAAAAGAAGTGGGGCTTTACTTAAGACTTGTTTAATATTCTTTTAAGGGAGTGTATGGCCCTCATTAGGACCCAGGCGTTAAGGGGTTTACGGCGCCGTAAACGGCGCCTACCCTTAACGCCTGATTCCAAGGTCCCTTTGCGGGATGGTGATTTTAACGCCAGCTTTTTGCAGGCGTTAAAACCCATGCCGCAAAGGGGACCTTGGTGCTAATTACGCCACCGTAATTTACGGTGGCATAATTAGCGCCTTTCCCCATTCCCATTATGCCCTATGGGGCAAAAATGGGAATGGGGAAGGGTAAAATGGGAAATGGGGATTTACCGCCCCACTCACCTTGGAATGGGGCGGTAAATCCGCCATCCACCATGGTGTAAACGTAGTAAGGGTACGACCCAGGCGGTAACTTAACTAATGCTTAACATTAGTGCCTGTGTGTTTTACTAGATGTGGTTTTAAATAAATAATTATATCTCTTTTACACCAAGCTCTGGTCAGTGTTTACTTGTTCTACTGTGTTCTTTTGACCTATTGTGAATACTCTATATACTGCCTAACTCTTCCTGAGGGAAGTCTGACTGCTCAGCCACAGCTACCAAGTGAATCTGTGTGGTACAGACTGCTACCAAGTGGGTTTACTGCCAATCACCTGTAGTCTTAAATCTTTTGCAGTGGTCCCAGAGGGAACTGAACAGGTTTCTGCCTAACACTTATCAGACCGGTATTGATGGCCCTATCCATAATTACTGCCCACTAGTCCCACCTGGCTATCACCAGTACACAATCAAACGCCCATTCTCATTATTGGCTACAACTAGTCTTCTCTCTCACACACACTTACCATAACTTGAGAAATCATAGGCCTGGCTGTGTGACGTGGACCCTCTGCTCAGTCGGCTCTGCTGTTCTCTGGGCAGATTATTAGAAGACTCGTCATCTTCAGTCAGTCTTCACAACTCAGAGTGAACACACAAAGTGAGAAGGTGGAACCGGATTTCCGTCCACACGTGCGCACACCCAGCCACTCATGAATGTCATTGACTGACAAACAGCCAATGACATTTAGCGATTTGTTGTTGCTATGCCAAGCGAAATTAGGTCTTCAGCAGGTGCACTGTTTGCGCACACATTGTTACTGGCGGGCCACCCTTCTAGCGCCCTGCCAGCCTCTAGAATGCCATGGGGTTACGTAGAGTGCGTGGAGCTACAAGCTCCATGCACCTTATAGTGGAAAAATCTGCGTAAAAGGGGACGCGCACCTCTGCAGCAGGCCCAGCCAGCCATGAAAGACAGAGAGAGTCTGGGTGGAGTGGCATTAATTATGTATTCATTTTGATTTTGATTTGCAGGCAGCAGCGCCGATCAAAAATGAGGCACGCAGAAGGACAGAGACCATGAACACTCTGTTCTCCGTGCTCCTTGGGGCGGCCACGCCTCCTGCCCTATGTAAGCAGCCGCCACTGCTCTGGGCCTCAGTACGTGTCTGATTGTGTGGTAAAACAGTGATGGTAATTTCGTTACTACCACTTTTTTTGGCAGTAATGGACTGACCGTCACTTTTATTGTACCACCAAATTCCGAGTTTTGGAGGCAAAGTGGAAGATTGAAGGTGGTGAATTCTCCGCTTGTAAAAAATCAGCAGATTTACAAGCTGATTTACTGCTCATGGTAAATCTACCAATAATTCCCATGAATTCCTCTTGAACCCAAAAATGGGGATTTACACCATCATAACACCATTCCTAATTCTGTGTTAATGCCAGAGATGTTTTTATGGGAGGGCAAAACGGGCACTTGCCCAGGTCCCCCACTTTGAAGGGTGCCCCACAAGGCTAGCTGATCTGAAGAAGTAAGATTCCATTGTTCACCTGTCTTAAATAGCACACGTCAGGATATTTTATGGGGTGCTGCTGAGGCTCTAAACTCATTGCCTGTCTGTTTTTACAAGTACATTCTGCCTTGATCAATTCATCATGTATTCATCATGTATTGCTTTCTGTGTTCACTATGTTATACATGGTTTCATGTGTTTCTTACGGCACAACTCAGTAGCATTCTTTCTTTCCTGTGGGAATTATGTTGATCATGTCCAATAGGCAATGGTCAAATGCATATTGATATATTGAGTGCCACAATGGTTCAGAAGTTAGCTTAGTGTGTGAAGCACCCATTACAGAGATATGTGTTCATATGCACAATTAGAATATCACATTCCAGCAAGGCTGGCTGAGCCTTTTCTATGTCTGAAGTTTATAAACCTGCCTTGCAGAACAACATCTGCTATTATCAGCAATGTACCTGCACCAGCTACGGGTTTCTATAAAAACTAACATATCATCCAAAAGGTGATGGTCTAGAAATCGGTTTGTTCAGATGGGTTGTTGTAAAACCTAGGCAATAGCCTCCAATGATGGCATAAACTGTTAGTCCAAGAGGTGAATAAGTATCAAAATTCAAGACTATGGAACGAAAGCATTCATGCTTGTATCCTGGATTTGCCAGCAGATGATACAATGATCCGGGTCAAATCATCTAATGTATCTTACATTACTGTGCTCTCTTCTGTGACGTTTGCCTTCTTGCATGCTGCTGGTATAGTTTAGCCCATTACTTGAACTTTCTTCTTATGTGGACCAGTTGGGTGGAAGGGATGGTAGACAGAAGAGAGCGGACCATATGTTGCAGGATTCAGGCAAGCATATATTATGGTCTGCTTGTTTCACAAAAGAACTGTTTGCTTTTTGGGGAAAAGAAGGTGTTTCTGCACGTTTATACATTAAAATGTCACAAGCCATTGTTTTGGAAGTATTTAAAGCTTTAAAATACGAAAGCGAAACCTAGATTTCATTTGTTAAATCACATTGATTGGTAGGATGGTTCTTACATACTTCCCCTGATGATGGAGACAATGAAGCTAGAATCATTCCCATTTCCCATAACACCCTTCTATAATATTTTGTTTTAAAATGGTCATGTTTGATAATGTGTTTTGTGTACTTTCCGTGTCCGTTTTTTATAAAATGAGATTGTTTTAGTTCAGGGTAAGAATTGGAAAAGAAAGTGTTCAAATGCAGAAATTGCAGAGTTGGCACAAATCCCAGCTTCACCCCTTCATCCCTTAGCCAATGTGTGATCCTGGGCATCTCATTTAATCTTGTATTGCCTAACCTCTCAATATTGTCAGTCCCTAAACCTTTCAAAATTGTCAGCCCCTCAGAGTGATTTCCTTCTCATGGTATGATCTTCATAAAAGCCTTTTTCATGGTTTCACTGTGTTAATAGTGAACATATTTATATTGCACACCACAGGCATTTGTTCCTTTGATATCTAATGGCAACACTATTTGAAAAACATATCCCACTTCTAATCTCTGCCTGTCTGGATACAGACACCTTCCTGGTAGCTTCTAATCTGCCTTCACTATCCATGCTACAGTTTGCGTAGTGTTCTCCTTCCTTCTAATTGGTGGTCACTATCCATGCATGAGCACTTTTGCATTCTGCGAGGTAGCTAATGTGAGTTTTCTGTCTATTATGGGTTACATGTACCTTTTTATATACAGTCCTGCATCAATACTACAGGCTGCATACCTTCCTGGATATTATTGATAAAAAAGGTATCCTGTATGTACTACAAAAGTAACCTCTAATGTTGGTCTTCCAATGCTACTTGTTCCATTCTAAATGAAGAGGCTAAGGGGACTTAAAGGGAGTAAACCAGCTTATTATGCTGCAAGAGAGCATATCAACCTATAGGTTGTGATCGCAACGGGTTGGGGGCGTGACCAGTATTCTTGATTCCTTTGGTTTGGTGGAGGGGGGCCCCAAAGATGTCTGTGCCCAGGGCCCCAAAAGTGCTTAAGATGGCCCTGGGTAATGCCATGGAACAAACTGGCAGTAATGGTAAAGGATTTTGGCAGTAACTAGGCAGATTTCATGCCGATTTCCTGCCAAACTCTTAATGAGGCCCTTTGCCTGGAAATGCTCATGACGAGTTTAGGGGGAAACCCGGGTCAGGACATTAGTGTAAAAGATAACACAAAGTCTTCTGCAATCCCTGCACCACTCCCGCTCTTCTTCCACCTCCCCCGCCCCATTTGTGTCTCATCCTTTATCAAAATCAGAACACACGTTCGGAGTAGAGCTATATGGATTGAACTGTATGCACTGGGTTATGCATGCACCTATGTAACACTTGGTTTGTTAACTCTGTTCTGAAAGACTAATTAAAAATCATTCTTTTTTAAAAGAAATGAAATTCCCATTACAAGTTGATTTAAGAAGCTTCACATTTTCTTTAGGACACTTTCTTTAAAGGCCCTGTCTGCCTAAGGTCGGATGCATACTTTCATCAGAAATGGCTGCATACATAAACACTGCACTATGACATTGGGAAATGATTGGAGATTGTATTCTGTTTGCTTCCGAATATATCCTTCCCAATTATTATTTTTCAATTTCTGCTTTCTGAGTTGTGTTTTTTGCAATTTAGAATAGTTACTTTTCGATTTCATTTTATTTTTTGCTCTTTTTTGATTTGCAACCCGTTCTTTAAGATACTTTATTTAATTTGTTCTTAAGTTGTTTGATTTTTTTTCTCCCTATTTTGACATTTCCTGTCCTGGGAGGCCCCCCAACCGCCAGCTTTCCCACAGTACTTCAAAATACACTAAAGATTTAGTGAAGGGAGATGTTTGTGAAGAAGGTATTTTTTTTTTTTAAGATGACATTTTCCTTAAAGGCATTATTCGAAAGTAATTATATGACTCTTTGTAGTCGTGCTGCTTTTTAGCAGATGTGCATAGCAGCAAGAGGTCATATCGTAGGCATTTCCTCAAATGACGACTGGCAATCTGTCATGGCCACCAATACTGATCTCTGTTCTACATGCATGCGTGCATGTTCTAACCAAAGCAGATTTTCCACATGATGCAGTGCTCAGCATGGGAACCCTATTGAAAGTGTTGGCAGCACGAAATCAGGCACACCTGGTTTCCAGTGCCCAACAATGCATGATGTGGTGAAGCATTGTAATTCCTCTAAAAGAGCCGGTACAGCAGATGTAGTCGCTGTTGGGCACTTCCACATGGATTAAATGCCTCCTTTAAATTTAGGCTGTATTTGTCTAACCTTGTTTGTAGCAATGCATCTGATAAACCACACCATCATATATTCTCAAATAACCAATTTAGCACTGAACAGTTTGGTGTTATCCACCAAAATGGCTTCTGCTATGGCTATGCAGGCCTCCAGATAAGTGTCTTTCCTTTTTTACGCATTAAAATGTAGTAAATACAACATTGTATATCTTTCTATGCGTACCATTTATGCATCAATTAAGAGCAGAGTTCAGTGCAAAGGGCAGGTGACTTGACAGAATGCAGAAGACATATTTTGATCCTTATCAGCATGGATGAAATTTCAAGCAATGAAGGATCGGTTCAGACATTTTTCTCTGTGCTGTGTGCGCTGAGCCTGTCAGAAACAGCACAGAGTGAGATGAGGAATGGTTTCTTTCTGTTCAATGTCTGATATGTTTTGTGTCTGTAGATGCTCATGGAGAGGCGCAAAATGCATGCATATTTATTTTCATAGCGTTTTGGTATCATAGCAGTAATTAGATGGAAAACATAGTTAAAATTGGGAAGTATTACTTAATGACCAAATTATGCTCTTTCAGCTGAATACATGCTTGCATTTCACCAAATTATTTTTCTGTGTTCCTGTATTGTGTGCATTTATCATCAAGATCCATGTGGTGTGCTTATACACATTAATGTGTGGAAGGTTTTCTAATAATTTGTTTGAAGCCAGAACATATTTGCTACCCAACTGTTTTTATTATATGTTCAGGTTTTGTAATGTTCCGGTTGCTTGATGCATACTTTTTACATCCTTGCTGATGCAAATTATATTTACTATAACAATTTAATTTACAATAAATGGTTAAAACAGCATGGAAAATATTCTCACCTCAAAACCTTATGGGGGCACCTTAAGTTGGAGGCAATTTGGTAATTAGTGAGCGGATGCAGGGTCTTTGCTCAAGGGTGACTGATTGCCATTCCACCAATCACATGGGCCACAGCCTCTTTCAAATCATTAAGGCTACGCTTATACCTGACTCTCCAGCCAATGCAACTGCTGTTTCAAAACAAGACTGAAATAGTTGTTATTGCAAATGAAATAGAAACTCAGCAAATCATGTCCCAGATGTGGTAGCCCAGATTCAAATGTGTATGTAGTGCTTCATGCAGGAATCTTCCAACTTCAAAGCACTGGGATTATTATTTCCTCTGTCATAAGTCAGTTTACTGACCTGTGAAGGATATCAGGGAAACTCAGGCCACACAACATTTGACCATGAGATTGGATATATATTTCAGCATTGACAATCTGGCTCTCTGCGCTATCGTATCACAGCACTGGCGTAGTAGAAGGTAGCACATGTTCCAATAAATGAGGACTTTCATTAATCATCAACAGACAATTCTGATATCAAATCTCAAAACACATAATACAAGTCAGGTTTGCTTTACTGTGTATTTGACCTGGTGTGTCTGTGTCTTAAAAATGTAAATATATACAGAAGAGATCAAAGGTGCAGTCCTTTGCAGAGGGAAAATGAAAGGCACACCGAGAGACATATCCTCCTGCAATATTAAGATCCTCTTCTGCAACATGCTTAAGCAAGTGAACCAGCTCTAGAGTGCCTGGGAAATGGTATACAAATCATTGGCTGTTCGAAGGTTGAATTCTTCTAATTACAGTTGAGTACATTCGACTATGAGGAGTTTTTCTGATTCTGGAAGCAGAGTTAGTCTTAGTATTTAAACTGGTCACTATTGATGCTATATTAGTTCTGTGAGAAGCTTGCATTGCAGAGGCAATTAACGACTCCTGTTCTATGTGCGTGGGTCTCCCAATGGATTTATGCTATTCTGTTTCTATTCTACATGAGAGGACCCTGGATCGCTTAGCCCCTGCTGGGCAATTTCTTTGTGATGGGGATTTGGGCTGCTGAGTACTGTTCTGTTCCCGTTCCATGCAAGTCTAGCTTGCATTTCTGAGGCCCTTCATTTACCTGTTCAGTGAGTGGATGCTTGCACTGTTCCATCCCAGGCAGTTCCATCCCTATATGAGTGGAACTTCTCTGAGCGATGAATTCAGTGGTACTCTTGAACTGTTGAGGCCCACAACGTTCATGTTCCATGTGAGAAAGAATAATCTACTGAATTCCATGGCATTCCTCTTCTATATTATGAAGGGGGTGTGCACTCCTGAAGCCTATGCTGCACCTATTCTATGTGAGGGCAGTGTCTACTGTGGAGATGAATTCCGTATCTGTTCTCTGTGTGGTGTCCTCTACCCTTGCTTACCATGCACTGATCCACTTCACCTGTTCTACACGATGACAGCTTGTATTGCTGTGTCCCTGATTTGCCTTTTCTGTTTATGTGAAGGATGCCGCAACGGCTCCTGCCCAAGCTGACCTGTTCAGTGTGAGTGAAGTGTGAAATAATGTATGCTGCTGTTGTACCTCTTCTTTGCATGCAGGGGAGGTTCACAGCATTAGTTCTACTGACCACTGCTTTATCAGTTAATTTATTTTCATTTTATTTTGTGTGTTATACTTAGACAACTTAACATGTAACACATAAATAGAATAAAAAATCATACATACAATATATAGTTACTATCATATACAATTCTAATAAAGCACTTTTTTACAATAAACAAATGCAATTAAATATATACAGACATTAGATTGTATCTCCGACAATTGATGCAGAAAACAAGTTCCAGGAAAGAAAGAGAACTCACCACATTATATTATCCTACTACTGAAGTAAGACCCTTTTTTCAACAATCTGGCGGCTACAACTTTCTAAATCTGAAAAACTGCTAGTATCATGCTAAAACCAGAGACAGATCTCAACCAGAAGTTTTCACTTCTTATTACTTGCAATAGCTCCATATGTTTACTGTAATACTGGACATATAGCCTATGCATGGCAGGGCATAAGGGATAGGACATGTCTAATGGATCCATTGGTTTTGGTCAAGATACAATCTGCATGTACGATTATGTAACGGAATGCCCAGACATACTCCCCTGTTAGCCAATACTTCCAATTTGTTGAGTCTTAGCAACATAAACAATTTCCTCATTACACGAGGGGGGAATTGGTATGTGCAATACTGTGGTTTCTTAAATACAAAAAACATTTGTGCTAGAGTTGCGAGAGATTTCATTTTGGTTGTTTCTCCTGGTTATTAACCCAATCCCTTTTTTTTAGCACACCTTTTAAATGATTGAAAACTATGCCACAACCATGTTCCCAAATGGGGTTCCACGCAATACACTGGAAACAGGCTTCATTTAATGTTTTATAATCTTGCAGCATTGTACTCATTACTATTCACTAATGCAGATTTCATAACCCATAGTAATGTGCCTTCCTGAGCCCACATAATGTTAATAAATAGGTTACCACGATTGATGCTAATCGTGGTAGACACATAGTTTAAACCTAGCTCCAATCTTATAGCCTCCACAGGAATAGAGTTGTTTAGGTGCACACCTTTTCTCAAAACTACTCCCTCTAATTTATTTGCCCATGCCATGTGATCTTTATGAGAGGTCTCCAAAGCATAAAGAATGATGCAGAATAACTTCTGCCCAAATCTACGTATTATACCACTAAGGCTGCATACAGCAGGACGCCTCACACATTTTCTAATCACAGACATTCAGGTCATAGCGTTGGTATGGTCCCTACGCAGTAACAGCTTGTCTCCACATCTAGTCTCAATGTTATTCCCCAAGTAACAATAATTATCAACTCTTCCAATATCTCCTTCCCTACATTGCATAGACGTACAACTCACACTAGTCCTACCAAATGCAGTGTGTTTTTTTCATGTTCACTCTTACCCCATTGCTTTCGGCAGAAACCAAGATTGCCGGGATACTCCACAGATTCCCATATAGGTATTATCAAAAATAACAAAATCATCGCCGTACTCAAGCCACCCAATTTCTGTATACCCCAACCTGGAGGGGGCGTTGTTAATATCCTATAGGGCAAGCCCAAATTCTGACACAAAAACATTAAACAGGAGGGGAGCCAAGACACATCCTTGTCTGACCCCACTACTGATGTGAATCTGAGTCGAGAGATCACCCAAGCCCCTCAACCTGCCACTGGTTACATTTTCATGGTATAACAATTGACAAGCATACAAGTTATCTGGCACCGCATTTTTTTGTAAACTTTTCCCACAATTTAGATCCATCCAATGTATCAAAGGCTGCTATAAAATCAACATAGAGTACATATAATGCTTAAACGATGACAAGACGGAACTACTTATCGTCCGTTCCCAGGCTCTGCTTAAACGAGGGCAAGACGGAACTACTTATCGTCGGTTCCCAGGATCATCTCAATAAACTCGATACTAGATGCCAATCCTTCACCATTGAAGGCAATATCATAAAAGTGTCAAAAGAAGTCAAAACGCTGGGTGTGTATCTTGATTCCACTCTCTCACTCAAAAAACAAATTAACACCACCATCTCATCCACGGCCTATACTAATAAACGTATTAATGCCTGTAAACCATTCTTATCCACCAACAGTTGTCTTACACTGGCTAGAGCCCTCATATTGTCCAAATTGGACTATTGCAACACACTCTTCCTCGGTTCCACTAACCACAACTTGAACAGACTTCAGATACCCCAAAACAACACCCTCAGATGTGCCCTTAATCTCCCCTGCAAGGCCCACATCTCCACCTTCAGAAAGGTGTCTCACTGACTACCTATCCGTGAGAGAATTAAATTACGAGCACTTGTCATCACACACAAATGCCTCTATCTGACAGCCACACGTTACCTAACTGACAAATTTACTAGACATAACTCTACCAGACCAACCAGATCCCCATACTTACACCAACTTAGCATCCCAAAGTTCAACCTGAAAACAGCTGGGGGAGCAAGTTTCCCTGTGCTAGCAGCGAAATGCTGGAATGAGCTGCCAATGATAATCAGAGCTGACACCTCATTCTGGTCGTTCAGAGCTAAAGTAAAGGAACTGGTCATAACCCAGCAATAGACTGTTAACTGCACTTAGCTAAATCTTGCATTCTTGTACTCTTTTTTTTTTGGATAAAACATTTTGTATTGTTTATTTTAATATAACAATCACAAAAACAAAACCAGCATAAGGACTATCATGTTCATTCAAAATCAAAAGGTATTACACACGTTATCGATGGTCGAAAGGCATATTAAATAGTTACATTGGTATTTAGATCACACTCCACAACGTATAGAAACGAGTCTTAGGTCACCACTTCCTCCCACCTATCCCATATCTTCGAGGCTTTGTTGGCACAGCCCCTTGCTGAATAGATCCTATGCTCCATCATGGCACATGTGTCCATGTACGTCTTCCATTGGTCCAATGTTGGGTTGTCAGAGGCTGCCCATTTCTGTGCTATATTATGCTTAACTAATCCTGTTGCCGTGTGCAGGAGCAGTGTCTCCCATTTGTTAGCCTATATCTCATAGGGTACGCCCAGGAGTAGGGCTCTTGGGTCCAGTGGTATGGTAGGGGCCAGAACTTTGGAAAGTTCACGACAGCATTAATTCCAAAAGGTTTGTATCCAGGGACATGTCCAAAGGATATGAATGAAGGTTCCCTCTCCCTCCCCGCATCGAAGACAGTTTAGATTCGGGGTACGTTTCCAGCCGTATAGGCATGTCCTGGGTCAGTATACCCGGTGTAATATTTTGAGCTGTACAAGTCGAAGCCTAGAGGAAATAGCAATTTCTTGGGGGTGCATGAGAACCTGTATCCAGTCCTCTGGGTCTATTTCCCCCACATCCACCTCCCATTTCGCCTTCAGATTGTTCAGTTCAGGGGTGGCAAAGGATGATATAGCATTATATGGGATGGAAGTGCATTTAGTGGGGATGTATTCCGGTAAGATATTACGCTCGATAGGGGGGTATTCCGGCACAACAGTGTAATCCGGTAAGTGGGTTTTTAAGGCATGGGCCAGGCGTGTATAGTGATACAGTTCTGTATTCGGGATCTGGAATTGTAGTTGCAGAGCGCCGAATGAGGCCAGCTTCCCGTCAGTGAGTATGTCCCCAACCCTTATGACCCCAGCATTCACCCATTTGGGCTATGGCTCGAATTTCCGGACTTCAGTCTGGTTGCTATTTTGCCATAGAGGTTGTGCGGTAGTAACTTTGTTTCCCCACCCAATAAAATGGTGTGCTTGTCTCCAAACCGTAATAAGATGTGTTGTGGTTGTGGGTGGAGAGGCTCTCGGGAGGGGTTGATAAAGGAGGGTCAGTGGGTCCATGTTCTGGATGGTGGCTATCTCAGCCCGTATGTGGGGCAGTTTGCCGTCTCCATGGAGAAGGTCATTGACCACTGCCATTTGTGATGCCCAATAATAAGTTTGGAGACGAGGGAGTCCCAACCCGCCTTCCCAGATCGATCTCTGGAATGTGGTTAGCGCAATGCGTGGTTGACCTCCCTCCCCATATGAGTTCTCTGAGGAGTGCCTCCACTTGGTGAAACTCCAGGTCTGGGATCCTGAGCGGGGCATTCTGGAGGATATAGAGGAATCTAGGAAGGGTCATCATCTTAAAGAGCGCAGCTCTGCCCATAAGGGTCAAGGGGAGAAGTTTCCAGTGTTGAACATCGACAATGAAGCAGTCCGTAACCGGTCGGAGATTATGTTTTATGTATCCAGTCAAGTCCCCAGATATCCAAATTCCCAGATATCGGAAGCCTTGTCGTTCCACTCGGTACGGGCAATGCTGGGGGATGGCCTGTGCTCCGCCCTTTAGAGGAAAAAAGACGGATCTACCCCAATTGATTCTAAGTCCGCTAAATTCACCAAAACGGATGAGCATCTGTGTCACAGTGGGACAGGACCGTGTCAGGTCCCCCAAGTATATCAGGAGATCGTCTGCGTATAGAGATGTACGATCTTCGTGACCCTCCAGCCATGTAAACCCTATCCATGCTGAATTTTGGCAAATCCAAAGAGCAAGCGGCTCAATTGCGAGGGCAAAGAGGAGGGGAGAGAGTGGGCATCCTTGCTGCATGCCCCTACCTAGAAGGAAGGATCGAAAGGACCATCCGTTTACTTTTACTTCTGCTTGGATATTAGTGTAAAGTAACTGTACCCATCCCAAAGGCTGTCCCATCGAATTGAGTTGAACGCCTTTTCGAAATCAATTGCCAGTAGAGCTAAAGGCCGTCTATAATCGGAGACCCTTCCAATGCCAGATGGAGGCGCCGTAGATTCATCCGGGTCGATTTATGTGGCATGAATCCACATTGGTCCGGGTGGATCAGGGTGGGTGCAACTAGTTGTAATCGATTTGCTATGAGCTTGGCTAGGGCCTTGGCTTCCCCGTTAATCAGTGATATGGGTCTGTAGGAAGTACATTTATGAGGAGGTTTGTCGGGTTTGGGAATGACTACTATGGCCGCATTACATAGGTCTTTGTGGAGGGTTCCTTGTTCTCGGGCGCTAAGAAACATTCTGTAAAGGGGGGGCACTATTCTAGCTGCCCCTAATTTTTGCCAGGTTTCAACTGGAAATCCATTCGGGCCCAGCGTTTTCCCTGTTTGTAGTTGAGATAACGCTGCTGAAATTTCCGCCTCTGATAAGGCTGAGTCTAATTGTTCCTTCTGTTGCTCAGAAAGAGTTGACAGCGTTATGGCATCTAAGAGAGAGGGGTCTAACGGGAGAGGAGGGGCTCGATATAGATCTGCATAAAACTCGGCAAACGCCTACGCTATTTCGGCATCTACTTGATGTCGGTTGCCCTGTGAAGTGATTATTTCCCGGACATGGTGCTGTCCTTCGTCCCTTTTCTCCAACCAGGCAAGCATCTTGCCCGCCTTGTCCCCCATTTCACATACTCTCGCTCTAGCTTGCCAGTGGGCCTGTTTAGCGTTATCCATCATTTTGTTCCAAAGGCGCTCTTGGGCGCGTTGAAGGGATCGGTGAGTATCAGGAGTGGGATCAGAATTGTGCTTAGTTTCCATATTGCTCACTTGACTCTCGGCCTCCAGTATGTCCCGGAGCCGAGTGTTCCTTTTGTGTGCTGTCCAGGAGAGAATCCCTCCTCTCAACACTGTTTTGTATGCTTACCATGTTATCACCGGGTTATCCACCGATTCTTCATTAAGTTCAAAATATTCGGCGGACTCTTCCTCAAGACGCTCGATCAATTCTGGGAACCCTAGATAATAGTTGTTTAGTCTCCATGTTCTAGGGGGAAGAACACCCTGCATACATATTTCTATTAATAAAGGGGAGTGGTCCGAGATCCCTCGGGGGAGCCTTTCCGCGGACATTGCCCTATGAAGGTCGGTATATGGTATAAGGAAGTAATCTAGCCTGGACATGGAGCCATGGGCTCCTGAGTGGAACAAGTATTCTCTAGCAGCGGAGTGTAATTCCCGCCACACATCCCGGAGCCCCAGAGCAGATGTAAAGTTGGCCAGTCTGGTAGGGGTTTCTAGGCTACGATTCCTAAGGTGGGAGCGGTCAGTGCTGTTACTCATGGCATCGTTGAAATCCCCCCCTAGGATGTACATGTCAGAGTGGTGTTTCCCTATAAGGGTGGTGAGGTCATCCAATAATTCCTGTCCCAGCCCGGGTGGAGAGTAGATTGAAGCAACAGCCACTTTCTCACCCCAGAGCGTACCTAGGATGAAGACGCAGCGGCCCCTAGGGTCCTGTTCTACAGTTTGCGGGATAAACGGGATGTGTTGGTGTATTAGAATGAGGGTGCCCCTAGATCCCATAGTGTACCCCACATGGAAGGCAGGACGATAATTGGTTCTTTTGGAAAAAGGCACATTTGACCCGGCCATATGTGTCTCCATTAAAAGGGCCATGTCAGGAGAGTGTCTATTCAAAAATTGAATAATGAGGCGTCTTTTGATCCCTGTTCCCATCCCGTTCACATTCCAAGTGAGTGGTTTTAGAGATCTGGGATGTCGCCCGGGTAGTATCTGGCTTTGTGTGGATGTCATTTACGGCGCATGGTGGGGATCTTCAGGGTATTGTAGCCAAAGAGAGATGGCGGTATCCTTCCCGCCTGTACTGTGGGAGTGGTGCTACCATGTGGAGTGATACGAGGTGGCCTGAGTGGAGGATAGTGATTATATCGACCTGTGAACATGTAATGGTCCTAAAACAACAAACATACTTTCAAACACCCCGAACCCACCCCCACCCTATACTCCACCCCAACACGAAGTACCTGTCGCCCAAACATTGCTGATCCTCAACTTAAGGCGTCAGCACGAAAAACCAAACCCTTGAATAGAGTTCAAAAAGAGAGGAGGGATGTTCACCAGGGGAGGGGAAGAGTTTAAGCCTTCCCCGGAGTCCCTTCTCTTGCGCCCAATGTCAAGATTATTCCTGGTGGATATATCATGTAGCGGGGTCGGAGGCATGGGTGCGGTGCATCCGCGTGAGGTGGCATCACCCTTACCCATTTTTTTAGGGAATAGTAGTTTGTTCAGCGTTCATCCTGTTCCGCAACTGGCTCCGGGCATCTTGTCCCGACAGTTCTAGATTTCTCTTCGGGGAGGCCCGCCTTGGCCAAGGTCGGGGCCCTCCTCTTTGTCTCCTTGGTCTTGTGGCCCAATCCCCCTCTATGTGAGCCTCTGCCAATTTCCAGGCCTCCTGTGGATCATTAAAGTGAACAGTGGTTCCTTTGTGATAAATCTTGAGTTGAGCCGGGAACAGCAGCCCGTATTTCACATTCAGCTTGGCGAGTTGTTTTTTTTATAACATATTTTTTATTGTATTTTCTTCTTACAATACAATGGGCCTCATTACGACCCAGGCGGTAAGTTACCGCCTGGGCCGTGACTTTACCACCATGGCGTAAACTACGTTTACGCCATGGTGGTTGGCGGACTTACCGCCCCATTCTGACCTTGGCGGGGCGGTAAGTCCCCAATCCCCATTTACCCTTCCCCATTCCCATTTTTGCCCCATAGGGCATAATGGGAGTGGGGAAGGCGTTAATTACGCCACCGTAAATTACGGTGGCGTAATTAACTCCATGGTCCCTTAGCGCCATGGATTTTAACACCTGCTAAAAGCAGGTGTTAAGTCCGCCATGGCGCTAAGGGACCTCGTACTCAGGCGGTAAGGGTCGGCGCTGTTTACGCCGCCATAAAACCCTTACCGCCTGGGTTGTAATGAGGCCCAATAACATTAAACTCACAAAGATATAAACTTTGCATATGTGTGGTTGAGCTATATGAGAAACTACTGCATATACGTGGACCAATGTAGAAACACCAGTGAGGATAGAAATACCAGAAACATTAACCATATCAAGTATCAATTAACAGTTCCACATTCAGTTCATGCAGGTGACTAGCGATATTAATGCCATAGCAATTTCGCCCAGGGGGGGGGCATAGTGATATTCATCGAGCTGGTTTAATTCAGATTATGTGGAATTCACTGCGTCAGTTCCCACTTCCCCCATATTTTGTCCGCTTTGCCCGGGCACCCTCTTGCTTGGTAAACCCGTCGTTCCATTAGGATAATTGCGTCTATGTCCGATACCCATTGGTCGTACTGTGGAGTGTTTTCGGAGCCCCATAGCTGCGCTATGTTCCTCTTGGCTATGCCTGTGGACGTTGAGAGTAATGGCTTTTCGAAGCGTGATAGGTCCTGTTCCGTATCTATACCAAGGAGCAGGAGTTTGGGGTCAGTTGGGATTGGACGGCCTAAGACTCTGGAGAGTCTGTCGCTGCAGCTTCGCCAGAAGTATTGTACCCTTGTACATTGGGCGAGTTGTTTTTTAAGAGGTTCAAACGATTGTCGTGCCCGCTGCACCTCTCGGGTATAGTCCCGGAAGAAGGCAATCCATGAGCCGTTATGGGTGATCATTCCTTTTGTGCGCAATATCTGCAGGAGGGAGTCCTGGTCGCGATAATTAAGCAGGCGAGCAACGATTGTACAGGGCGGAGCAACAGGGAGCGGTTTGCCCGATGGCATTCTGTGGGCCCTCTCCACTGAAAATAATTTTGAAAAAGAGTGGGGCTCAAAGATGTCCACGAGCCACTGTTCGAGGAACAGTTCCATCCACTGTCCCTCCTCCCCCTCCGGCAGTCCAAGAATGCGAACGTTATTGCAGCGGGACCTTCCTTCTCCCTCATCCACTCTAGATTCTAGGGTTTTCAGGCGGTTTATGGCTTGGGACAGTTCCCGATTGATCCCGTTGATGTTGTTCTCTGCTCCGGAGATGCAGTGTTCTGCCTCACCTGTTCTGGAAGTTAACTTCTGCAAGTCGTGGCACAGGAAGGAGACATCAGCCACGATACTGTCCATTTTTATCTCCATGGAGGAGCGGGAGCTGGCAGTGGCCGCCATCACGTCTCATAAGTATAAATGGTCATCGCCTGCGGGGGGAGTTTGGCCGTGTTGCTGGGCCCACTGAGGCCGGGGCAGTAGCAACCGCGAACTGGTCCATGCTGCTCTGTGTGGACGATTTCTTTAGCCTATTTTTACCCATTTTTCCCCGGTTGCTGTGAAACTTATATTGCAGAGGAATGATCCACCCGGTGCGCCGGGGTCTGATGTCTCTGATAATGCAAAGTCAAGATAGTCGCCCTCGTAGGTGTACTGTGTTGCGGCTGTATGGTGGGTCCAGTGGGTGGTTGCCAGTGTCACAACGCGATGACCACCTGGGGCTGCCTCTGTGGGGGCCGGAAGATTATGGGGTCAGAGTCCCTTAAGTGGCTTGTTGGGCCCTTCCTGCCCTCTCAGTGCCTGTGGGCCTTCAGTGCCTTTATCTGCCCTCTCCAGTGCGTAATGGCCGCCCTGTGCCTCTGGTGTGCTTCAGTCTCCACTCTCAGCAGTCGGTGGGCGTGGGGGGCACTTACTTCTGTTTTTTTCTGGCCGTTCCTTGCCGGGACCGGCCGCTCCACCGCCCGGGAGCCCGAGCACAGCCGGGTTCAGGATTTCAGGAGTCAGGACACCCTCCCACGCCAGGCGACGCACAATCCCTGGGGGTAGGGGGTGCACATTCGTAGGAACCCCAGGAGGCCTCGCTCTCTCCCCTTGCCGTTCAGGCACCGCGCCCGTCCACTGCATGCACGCCTCCAGGAGATCCAGTCTATCAGGCCTTCTTCCGAATTCCGGGTACTCAGCTGGTGGGCGTCCGCAGCCTCAGCGGTCCCCGCTCTCCACCCTTCGTTTGTGTTTCGGGGGAGGTCGCCGACGTCCACCTCTCTGTCTTCTCTGTGCCCTGCAGCGGCAGGCCATAGAGATGTCTGGTGGAGGCTGTCCTCAGGCAGCGGCGGCCATCTTGGTCGCACGGTTCCAGCGCTGCTGGCACTCAGTGTTTTATGGATTTCCTCTGTCGGCTGGCCAAGAAGGCACTGTAAACTCCGTCGGTTCAAGCCCACCGCCTCACGGGTTCGGTCGAGGTGCTTGTCAAGCACTAGATCCCCAGAAATCAGGATGCAAACACATGATTATTTTGGTGTCTCCGGGAGCTCACCAGGCTCACGTCTGCATCGTTAGCGTGTTGGCCACGCCCCTGCATCCTTGTACTCTTGCTTCAAATATGTACCACCACTGCTATGGACCAACCTGTAACCTGGTCCCTCTACAATGTCACTATGTCCTTCATGCTATGTATTGCATCATCTTCTGCTGTCTCTTGTATGTGCAACTTTCTGTAACCCATGTTGCCCCTTAAGTTTAAAGTGCCCAGTTACCCTAGGGTTTGGATGCGCTATACAAATAAACTAAACTAAACTAAACTAATGGCAAGGCATCCTTAAATGTAGCTTTCTCGATAACAGAATTAACTAGGAGTATGTTCATATTATTTGACAAATCTTTCCTGAACCAACTTTTAAAGCATCCCATAACTGAGCTCCCTTCTAGCCAGTTATTTAATCATTGTAGCAAACAGGTTGAGAATACTTTACGGGCACCATCAGTCAGAGCTAATAACTGATAATTCCCTGGGTCTTCTCTTTTCCCCCTTTTAAAAATGGGGATTAAGTGAGACGTTCGCCATGATTTTGGCATTTCACCACTCAACACTGTTTTATCAAACAACGTGCCCAAGATTTCAGACCAAATAATGGGATTGGCCTTCATTACGATGTTAGAGACACCATCGGTTCCTAGCGGCCGTTACTGCTTCAGACCCTTTATGATATTTACAAGAACATTTTGATCAAATCCCAAGAAGATATCCATTTTTAACGAAGCCAACTGCTCACCGGTGTCAAGTTTCTCTGTTAGGTATCTGCCCCAAGTGTCTTCATTGATACAACAAGCTAACTCTGTCGAAATTTCTTGAGGAGTCGGTTTATATTTCCTCGCTAGCCTTTTATTGTCACCAGAATTCAGGATCTCATACATAGATTGCCAAGCAGCATTATATGATGAAACTTTGTACCGCTTGACTCAATTTCAATATCTGTTTTATACAATCATGACATTTCTCTTTTTCTCTTCCTTATTTGAATACGAGTTCCTAATGCACCTCAATTCATGTCTTATGAGCTTCTTCTTGGAACTAATCTTTTTTTTATCATACATACCCCAACAAACCCACTTTCTTAGAGAAGCAGCAACTACCCAAGGGAAAAAATGTGAATGTTATAGAGGTTATCCACTTTACAATCTCATTTGGAGATCCTACCAGCTTATATTCGTCCTCGACCGAATAAATACTATTATTAATCGATTCCAAATTCTTATCTAACCATCCCAGCCTATGTTTGCCAGCATTTAATACTACAGCTCCACTTTATCAAACCTATTTCTAGATGGTAAAATAAGTTTAGTGCTTAAAGATAAAATAGTGTGATCGCTAAACTCATTAAAAGAAACATTCACATCAATTACACTTCATTGAAACTTTTCACAGCTAAAATAATAATCTATGGTGGAAGATTTCACAAAACTCTTCCAAGTGCTGGCAGCAGGCATAAATAATTCTAAGTCATCAAAGAATTCAACCCATAGACAGCATTTTTCTTCCAAACCTCTTCAAGCATTTCCCTTTACTTGTTTTCAAATTGTTAAAACAATATGTGTTAAAGTATCCCCTGATCAAGACCTAGCCATTTTTACCTTGAATTGACGTAGCATATATGGTTTCATGAACATAGCATTGGATACCCTAAGTAAACGTACCCCCTGGGGGATCATACATATTTTCCACCAAGATGTTACAATGGGCTGACGAAGCAATAACCACCAACATCACATTTGGATTATTGGTATGGACGAGGATTTCACTATATCCTAAACTATTTGAGATTAATAAATCTAGGCCCCCAAAAGGAGGCCCCCTCTCACCCCTCTTGACTTGCTTCTAATAGCCAGTATACCCATCAAATATGCCTCCACCCATTAACAACGTCTTCTGCAGCAATTGTATGTCTGCTGCAGCCAGCAAATGCTCTGAACCATTTTCTCTAAACAAGTGGGAGTGGCCGCGGGCATTCAGCAATTTCAGTAATAGTGTGACTCTGGGATTATTCACCCTGGTTGGTAAGAAAGAGAGTAGCCTATCCAATGTGCTTAAACCAATGGTATGGACGCCGATATTGCTTCATGACTGACATCCTTCCCCACTTGTAGCCCCTTTGTCCTTTCACGTTGGGTAATCTCAGCAGGTTTTCTGTTCCCTAATTCACCAACAATGCTTTTAGTTGAACCACATACACTACCATCTAAATCATATCCCCATTTTAAAAGGGGCACTGCGTTGCCCTAATTGAGGAAACCACCTCAGATGTACAACAATGGACTCACTTTTTAATATTCTGAGAGCTGGGGTAAATGGCCAAAAAGATTTAACAAACAACTATGATTAATATGTGATTTCCTATCTTCAAAAAGACAAAAAATTGTAAACGGCGTTGAAGTCGGTGGTATTAATGGCTGAGCAGCCTTATTTTCTATTACCCCCTCTGCTCAACATTGATACTTTTCTTGTTCTCAATACTTTTTAAAGACAGAAACGAGAACTTATTAACCGATTCATCCTGAGTACTCTCGTCTTGTTCAGATACTGCAACTACAGATACCACTTGTTAATGTTTATCCAGATGGAGAGCAGGTGCAAGTGGATCTGGGTCACCTAGCCTAAGCCCCGCCCACCTGATGCCTTCATGGTTGCCGCTCTTTTTTCCTACTCAAGGAGCCCTCCAGCCTCTTTTCCTTTATTTATTTATTTATTACATGTGTTACTCGCCCAGACCCTTAGGTATCACGGCGAAGTTATAGACAACTTGGATATGAATAAATTATAAGGCATCACATTGGCCAATAACAATTGGCAAAGAATATACATGAGCAGTACACAGAATATACATACATGAAATTAGCAAATATGTAGGGAGCAGTGTTTTTACATTAGAAAGGCAGATGGCTATGTTATTGCTCTTGATTAAATAGCCAGGTTTTCAGTAATTTTTTGAATCCAGTGAGGGTTGTCTCATTTTTTATATGGACCGGCAGAGTGTTCCAATGTTTGGGGGCTAAATACTGAAAGCTGGCGCCTCCTGCTCTGGTCTTTTTAAAGTGAGGGATTGAGAGTAGTGAGAGGTTATTAGATCTTAAGGTTCTGGTGATCGGTTTTTTAGTTATTGTGTGGTTAAGGTATATGGGTGCATTTTCATGTAGACATTTGAAGGTGGTGCATAGTGTTTTGAATACGATTCTATCTTTGATAGGAAGCCAATGGTGCTCTCTTCTAGTGTTGGATATGTGCTCAGATTTTTTTATTCCCAGGGCTGCCCTAAGGGCTTTATTTTGGATTAATTGCAATTTATTGAGATTAACGGCTGTGGTGCCTAGAACTAGTATGTTATAGTAGTCGCGTCTTGAAAGTATCAAGGTCCTACCTAATGTGATGCAGTTTGCAAAGGTCAGGAATTGGCGGCTGAGTGAGATAAGCTCAGACGTATAGGACGTGGATGAAGAGAGAGAGCTGATGTGTTTGTTCAAGGTTAGATTAGAGTCTAAATACACGCATAGTGTTTTTACCTGTTTGAGAACTGGGATGACAGTTCCGTCAATGTTGATGGTGGCATAGTCTGGCTGAAGGGCGTTAATTTTGGCTTGTGGACCCACAGTGAGAATCTCGGTCTTTTCGTCATTGAGACAAAGGCTGTTTAGGGCCATCCAGTTTTGGATTATTGAATAGATTTTATTAATAGTGGCAGTGTCTTGTGTGTAGTTCCCTGAGAGAGTGATGAGGATCTGGGTGGCCTATGCAACATTTGTGTAGATGACACCCATATCATTCAGCGCTGAGAAAAGTAGCTTCGTGTAGGCATTGTAAAGTGTGGGGGATAGGCAGGATCCTTGTTGTACACCTATGGGGACTGTTATGGGGTCAGCGGCTTCTTTGCTTATGGACACTCTAGAGGTTCGTTCAGACAGAAATGATTTGATCCATGTAGTAGCGTCCTTAGAAAAGTTAAAATCTTTTGTTAGTGTGGATCAGAGTTTGTTATGGTCGACAAGGTCGAAAGCTGCGGATAGATCTAGAAGAAGGAGTATAAAGAGCTTTCCTGAGTCTCTGCAAGCGGGTCAAGTGGCACAGCGAGTAGAGCGCTCGCTTTGACATCCGTGCAGAGCCTGCTAAGGCAGGTTTGAATCCCGGTGGGGCCAAACTCAGCCTTTCATCCTTCCGTGGTCGATAAATGAGCACCACACACCGTGGGTAATAATATGCAGCGCTCAGATATCTGAGGGTTCGTAGCGCTATATAAGTGCCTAATTATTATTATTTGGATTTTGAGGTCCAAAAGGGCTGTTTCTGTGCTATGGTTGGGGCGGAAGCCAGATTGTCTTGTGTCAAGGAGCTGGTTATGTTCCAAGTGTGCTTGGACCTGATTGTATGCTATTTTATCCAGGATTTTTAATAAGAATGGGAACGTTGTTATTGGTCTATAGTTAGTGGGTACTGTGGGGTCAAGGTTAGGCTTTTTTAATAACGGGGTAACCCAGGCTGCTTTGATGCTAGCTGGAACTATATTTTTGGCAAAGGAGGCATTCACAAATTTTGTTATGATGGGTGTCAGTGCATGGGCACAAAAGAGTCTCCCTTGCAATTGGATGCTTTGAGTTTAGCAATGGTGTTGAACACTAATTCTTGTGAGACAGGTGTGAATTGGAAGGTGGGTTTGGTTTTGCCGGTGGTGGTGAGAGGTTGGGAGTCTTTATCATATTTAACTGCTAGAAGTTGTTTTTTGGTTTGGATTTTATTTTGGAGGAGGTTGATCTTTATGGTAAGCGCGTCTTGGATCGTGGAGCACCATTCTTTACTAGTACTTGTGTAGTTGTTGATGGTTGTTGGATTTTCCAGTTCTTTTAGTATTGTGAAGAGTTCTTTGGAGTCAGATGCAGCATTGCTGATCCGAATGTTGAAGGCCTTGGCTTTGTGTGTGATGATGGCTTTTTTGTAAGTTCTATTTGCTTCCTGGAAGGCTGATTCATTTCCTGGTAAAGGAAAGGAAGTTTTCTAGAAGTATGTTCAAGGGCCAGTTTGGCCTCATTAGTTCGTCATTGAACCAAAAACATGAGCGTTTTTCTGAGCGCTTGGTTTTGGTGATAAGTGGGGCTACAACATTGATAGTTGATGTGAGGCAATTGTGATATGTGTCTTCTAGTGAGTTGGGGTTGTCATTGGTGAAGGAATGTGAGTCTAATGCTTTGAGAAGCAATGGTTCTAGTGTTTCAGGAGTGTGTTTGCAAAGGTTTCTGGTTTCTTAGGAGTTGGGAGTCCCCTCCTTAGCCATCGGGACAATGGAGTTGATGGTAAACATGATATTATGGTGGTCTGACCAATCTAAAGATGAGATGGAATCAATAGTGATGTCTGTGTTAAGCGAAAGGATCCAATCCAGGGTTCTTCCTTTGGAGTGTGTGGGGGCGTTCACTAGTTGGGTGAAACTCATGTCCATCATAGCTGAGTGTACGGCTTCTGCTTTATGATCCTGACTGTCATTGAATCCCAAATTCAAATCTCCCAAAAGTATGCATTTGGTCTTAGGTTTAATGATGGGTGCCAATAGTAGCGGGATATCAATCTCTGTCTGATTATTGGAGTTGGGGTCTCTATAGATGGTTACTACATTAGTAGTTGTTTTTCCATCTATGGGAAGTTTGGCTAGTAAGATTTCATGTCCTTTTAGGTTTTCAATTTGACAAGATCTTAGATTAAGTTTAGTTTTTGCAATGATGGCTACCCCGCCTCCCTGTGAGTGGGTTCTGTCCATTCTGAGGATGGTAAAGTCCGGTGGGAAGGCAGTGGTGAGGTGGGGGCCTGATGCTTGGTGGAGCCATGATTCTATAATGACTAGGATATCCAGTCTGGATTCTAGTATGAGGTCATGTATTTCGAAGGCATGGGCTCCTAAGGAGCAAGCATTTATGAAGGAGCATTTGAGTGTGGAGGGTGGTTTGGGATTGTGGGGTTCTTCTGTTGTTGTGGTTGCTCGTTTGGGAGTAGTAGTAGTTGAGGTGTTAATTTTTGGCATGACAAAGTGGCAATTTAGCTGCGATTTTGTGTGGGGAGAACAGGTTTGAGTATCAAAGGTTGTATGGTACTTACCATGGTGCTGAGTACGAGCTCTTAGACAATGTCGTCTGTTATTACCTGAGACTGGTAGTGATTGGAGTTCTAGTGCATAATTGTGCTTCTGTGTGTGTTTGTGGTGTGTGGTGGTAGAGGCGTCACGATGGGAGACTTGAGTGTTGGTCATCGGTTTGAGGAGGGTGGCGTCATTCGTGACGGATGTGAATGGTGATAGTGAGGGCAAAAAAGGGTGTAGGGCATGGGATAGGATGGTGTCTGGGACAAGCTGGTTTAGAGAACCCATTTTTGTGGATGTTGTAATGACTACCTAGGCAGGGGGTGTGGTCAGGTATAAGGAGGAATGGGAACATGGCGATGGAAAGCCAGACTAACATGGTTAGGTGCGACTAGGTTGCTGTGTAGTTGAGGTTTAACAATGTCAGAGGTATGAGAAAGTTAGGGAGTTGGTCGGCTAGTAGGGAATAGTGGTGGTTAAACTCTAAGCAAGCAATCTGTTATAATTCAGAGCACAACATCCGTTTCCCGCATTTGTCTAGTTCGCTTAACAGGGCACAATACTGATTCAATATATATGCAATCAAAGTCTACCTAAATATGCATATGAGGACCCATTATGACAGCGAACGACACATGGGAGATATCATTGTGCGTTTAGTCCGAGTCTGGGAGCAGGTGCAAGTGGATCTGGTTCACCTGGCCTAAGCCCCACCCAACTGGTGTCTTCCTGGTTGCTGGTCTTTTCCCCACTTAGCAAGCCCCGCCCACCTGCTGCCTTCCTGGTTGCCGCTCTTTTTCCCTACTTAAGGAGCCCTCCAGCCTCTTTTCCTTTGCAGATGGGGAGCAGGTGCAAGTGGATCTGGGTCACCTGGCCATTTGCCCTGACCACCTGGTGCCGCTCTTTTCCCCACTTAGCAAGCCCCGCCCACCTTGTGCCCACCTGTTTGCCACTCTTTTTCCCTACTTAAGGAGCCCTCCACCCTCTTTTCCTTTGCAGATGGGGAGCAGGTGCAAGTGGTTCTGGGTCACCTGGCCTAAGCCCCACCCACCTTCTTAGGCCTGCCTCTTCCTTCCTGCACTTAACTCTTAGATCAAGGGCGTCTCTGCCTGGGTGTCCGAAGCGAAGGGCAGACAAAAAAACTGCAATTCCTTTTCGGATCAGGAGGACCCAGGGCCCGACCTCCTGCTCAGACAGCATGCACCAACATGTGTTTACTCCCTCTGTCCCCACAGGCCATCCCACCCCCTTTAGTCCCCCATGATGTTCCCTTGTGCCCCTCCTTCTCGCAAACAGATGTTGCCTGTTTTGCTTGATTCTTCTACCCTGCTCCCCCCCCTTGTCCCCCCGCCAGCCTACCTCTGCAGGAGTCTGTCTTGATACATTCTGGTTTCACCATCACCGTCTTTGGCCAATGCTGGATTTGACTTTTATGGACTTCATTGATTCACGGTGTGTCACCCTTTCTAAACTCGCATGCTGGACTTCCTTTGCATCTTGTACTCAACGTGGCCCTGAATCATGCTGTTCCCATCTTCATCTTGTATCCTGGCTTGCAACATTATGTGTTACTACTGACTTCTGCAATTGTGCGGGCAATTGTGTGGGCTCTCCCCTCTTGTTTCTGCACTCGTTTTGACTGGATACTCTCATTTCTCTCCTCCTCTCCCTTTCTCCCCTTTCCTATCTCCTCCCCTCCTCGTTACTTTCTTCTATACACTTACTCTATCAGAATTGTACCTGGACCATGTATGATATCAACTGTGTCTGTCTCCACCCTCCTCCCCTTATTTGTCCTCCCCCCCAGCACAATCTGAAATGTTGTCAGGCCTAGTACGATAGTCGCTTGTTTTGTTCCTCCCCTCCCTTTCTGCACCCCTCTCCCTCACCTTTTGTTTTTCTCCAGCTCTACCAGAAATGTCATCAGGCATAGTTCGGTAGTCGCTTGTTTTGATCCTCCGCTCTGTTTCTGCACTCCTCTCCCTCACCTTTTGTTTTTCTCTGGCTCTACCAGAAATGTCATCAGGCCTAGTTCGGTAGTCGCTTGTCTGTTTCCATTTCCTTCCCACTCTCCCCCTCCCTTCCTTGCCTATGTCTTAGTTATTGCACTATCTGAAATGTCTTCAGGCGGAGTATGATAGTTAATTTCACATCCTTAATGTTCATGGCCTGTAAAAATGTCATTGTATTTTCCCTTGTTCCCTCCCTTGCCTTGAAGCGCTTTGAAACACATTGTATATAGGCGCTATATAAATAAACTATCATATCATATCATAGCATATCCTTTTTGCAGGCTTTTTCCTTTTCAACCAGAAGCTTTCTTTCTAGCTTTTTTAGTGCCAATTGTAGATTTGTCATTATATTCTGTACCAACGACCGCCTCATTGTCACTTTTTCCGCAGCATTACCTTCCTGGCAAACTTCAGTTCCCTTGCCTTTTGGTACTTTCTCCTGTCCTTTCTTGATAAAATAGATGCATGAACTATTGCCACAGAGTCCTAGTGGCCATCAACTACTTTCGTAGATTGCAAAACTTCGTCTAATGGCCCAACTGAATCTTCTATCAACGCATTCTTAGTGTGCATGCTCTCCTTACTTATAGATCGCAAGGGTTTACCAACATCTTATGGTACACACCTACAACACACAGCACGTTTCTCTTTATCAAGCTTTCACAGTACTACACAGTGTTTTTGAATTAAACAGTGACTGTGATGGCACAATTTTAAAAGAAATTTCAAAGCAAAACTAGTAGTCTCATGATGTGCCTCTGTCACTCCAGTAGAGACACTGTTTAAACTCTGGGATATATTCTGACTCTGATTCTCCAGATTCGTTTCCGCCGGTTTGATTGTAAAATCATTAGCCAAATTCAGGTAATTAACGAGACCAGTTAATCAAGGAGAGCTAGATAACCTCCACCTAATTAGAGCACATTATTCAGCAGACATTGTCAAAGTTGCATAAACCTTGTCTACAAAGAACAAAAGAGGTTTAAATGAGAGATATTGGGCCTCGTTATGGGGTTGGTGGAAAACCTGCCGGTAGGTGGCAGGTTACCAGAAACCCTGTAACACTGTTTCCATCACTTGACTTCCAGGGGCCACTGGGATATTACGGCAGGTGGCGGAAACAGTAAATCCCCATTTCCATGGAGTCCTATAGGACTCCATGGAAATGGGTTCACCGAAGCTAAGGTCAGGCCTGCCGGGGGATCTGTGGCTCCTACCGGCATTCTTGTTGTATGGCGGTCCGGAAAGGGTGCCGGTACCCTTATTTTTGGACCGCCATACTTGGAATGAGGGCCATTTTTGTTGATCTCTGCTGAGGAATTGGCTTGTGCACTAACGATTGTCTCAAGGCTAATTGGTATTGGGTGTATTTCTATCACGCCCTCGGTAGCTCCGTTGAAAAAGTTAGCAATTTTCTCTTTGGCAGGAGTCGGGTGCAAACCCACTGTTAAATTAGCAGGACTATCCGTTCCCAACGTTATAGCAGTATTTTTGCTTGCGACAGTAGCTGTAGTCTTGTTAGCATTCCTTAAATTATAAACTTTTTTAGCTACTTTCCTGGACATTTTGGAAAATAATAGCTAACAATTAGCACAGCAACAAAGTAATATCGCAGCCATAAGCACTTACTACTTACACAGCACAGTGACTGCTCCACTGCGAATTGCAAACTGCTTTAGCACTCTCTGAAGCACTCCATTGAAGCGTGAGCAGAAGCGTCCCACCCGTGATTTTAAAGGGTTTCACAGGGTGTAGGCAAAGTCAAGTTCTTCAACAATGGAAACGGTGGGTTTTAATAAGTATTTCACCAGCGGTCCTGCAAACTGCTTTAGCACTCTCCAAAGCACTCCACTGAAGCATTAATTGGCGAGAAACCAGCATTTCAGACATGATGTGGCTGTCACATAAATTTTACTCTCTTGTGAAGGAGAAAACACATTTTTACTCCTTGAAATCACATATAGGTCCTCATTACGAGTTGCCCGGTAAAAGCGGGTTCATTACCGGCATGCCGGAATGAGCGGGTCTGTGCTCGTATGAACCCGCTAACAGCGGGTGATTACGATTGCGCAAGCATGCGCGTTCCCCCATGCCGGTAGTGGCAATACCGCCATGCCGGCAAAGAGCCACCAACGCCCCTATATGGGCATTGCGGGGCCCGTCTAGCGTTACTGCCTCATACCAACCCCTAAATACCGGAACGGTAATACCGCCACAGTATTACCGTGTTCGCAAAAAACGGACCTGGAAATTACGTCATCGCGCAGGAACGGGAAATGGGCTGGCGGCCATCTTTAAAAACACAATCCATTGCCATCCTCCACAACCACCAGTTCTTTTGTGTTGTTCTGTGGCAGAATAGAAGCAGGATGTCTAAGGCTACCAGGAAGGCGACCACCAGGAAGCGAAAACAGCGTTTTTCAGACGCTGAGCTAAGTATGCTCGCTGACACCCTGGCCCAGCATGCGGACACGATCAAGGAGCACTAACATGAAGCATGCGGCCCAAACCAAAAAAAAAGAAGTCTGGCAGGAGGTCGCACAGAGGGTGTCGGCAGTGGGAACCACCCCAAGTAGTGTGCGCGACTGTTGGAAGCGGTGGGATGACCTCCGCCTCAGAGTGAGGCAGATCCTGGCAGACAACAGGAGGGCCGCAATGGCGACAGGCGGGGGCCGACACTCCCCTGTGAAGTTGACGGCATGGGAGGAGACAGCAAGTACCTTTATAGATCCTGAATCCATAGAGGGAATCAGAGACCAGGAGGTGGGAGCCGCAACATCCACAGAAGAAGGTGAGTGACCCATCACATCCGTGTAGGCTAAACCACGATGTGGCACAAGTGACGTGGAAGTGAGACTAGCCAAGGCAATGCATGTCCCAGGCCCACATCAACATATCCAGTCAAGAATGTGTGCCACACCCTGCTACACATGCATGCTGAGTGCCAATCCCCATCCCAACACAAGTGCAACATGACCCAACCGTGCCCATGGAACTCACCACACATCCACGATACCAATGCCATGCCACCAGCCATGCATTTATTGCCCACATGCACCCTCATAACACCAACTGCCACACCCCTACAATAATTAGATGCACGAATGTATGAACATATCACAGCGCAATGTATTATCGCTGCCATGTGACACCATCACTGATGACCTGCATCTCTTCTATCCCCCAGGCACCGATGAGGAAGATGGCATGCAGGACAGGGGTGCAAGTTCATCCACTGCACGGCAAGGGACCAGGGCCACCACCACCCCCAAGCCCAAGAAACTGCCCAGAGCACCAGGCAGTGTGCCACACGGGGCAGTAACCCTGCAGGAGACACCTGCACCCACTGTCCAGCAGCAGCCACCCACAACAGTGGGAGGCGTTTGTAGTCCTGCTCCGCCAACCACCGCGGACGTTGTGGATGCAGAGGTGGAGAATGAGGGTGCCATCATGTCCGGCACACCCACCCCAAACCCCATTACCAGCATCCCTACCCCTACAGAGGCAGAGAGCATCTACGATCCCTGCCTCCACGACTCGGACCTTGATGAGTCAGACATATGCCTCTTTGAGGAGGAGTGTGCCCTGGACGTGGGCACCTCACAAGTGCCATCCACCAGCCTGCCGATCACCAGCCTGACGACCACCACCCTGCCTACCATCACCCTGCCTACCACCACCCCGGTCACCAGCACTAGTGCAGCCAACGACTCCTTCGAGGCTTGCCTGTCAAGGGTTGAGGCACGACAGGAGTCGATGCTTGAACTGATGCGGCAACAAATATCAGATGGAAATGACTCCATGAGGGCCATTGCCACAGCCATCGCAGCCAACACTGCTGCTGTTGAGGCATCCACAAGTGCCATGAGGGAGTGTCTGGGGGCACTTATGCAGGCCCTGCTTGCAAACCTGCCTCATATGCAGAGCCCACACCTTGGGGCAGGCATGGGACTGGCCATCGACACCTCCACTGCCACAACCCCTTCTACCTCGGCCCAATCGAGCCCCGTGCGGTTGACGCGGAGGAGTGCACGGCGATTAACCATGGCAACCCCGGATCCCAAAATAGCAAAGAAATAGAGTGGGCAGACAATTGGAAAATGTACGTTGGTCAAGGGGCCAGTGTTTGTTGTACATATGGGACATTTGGGGTTTGTAGGGTGGGCGAGGGAGTTTACTTGAGTATTTTTGGGGTTTGTAGGGTGTGTGAGGGAGTTTACATGAGTATTTTTGGGGTTTGTAGGGTGGGTGAGGGAGTTTACTTGGGTATTTTTGGTGTTTGTAGGGTGGGTGAGAGAGTTCACTGGGGGTTGTGAGGGGATTATGGTCACATTATCACGTGTCTGGAAAATACACCCGTTGTGTGCAAGAAAATCATTGGCTGGACATACTTCTTTTTGTGCATGTGCATTTGATGTGTGATGGTGTACAGTGGGGCACTTCTGACAAAACAAGTGTGCATGTCCACATGCAGCCAGTGTGTCACAGGCACATTACTTTCATGGTCCCTGCATTTCAAAAGTATTCGTCAATTAGTGCTTGGCGTGCAGCATGGCCATCCCATGCATCACGTACTGGCAGGGGGGCTCCTTCGCCTCCGTCTCCATCCCCTTCATCCTCACCCGGCCCATGCATGTCAATGTCAGGTGGCAGTGGTACATTCGTTTGTACGCACATGTTGTGAGCATGACACAGGCCATGGTGATCTTCGCCACCTTCTCAGGCCTCTATAGGAGTGTCCCACCAGACCTGCTTAGGCAGTGGAACTGCGCCTTCAACAGGCCAAAGGTCTTCTCATTCACAACACGGGTATGAGTGTGCACATGATTGTACTCCTCTTCATGGCTGTTCTGTGGGTTCCACACAGGGGTAAGTAGCCACGGCCTCAAGGGATATCCTCTATCACCTGCAAGCAGATACAAACAGGTATGTGTCACTCTGAACTGCCACCTTCAGGGAGCACAGTCATGGCAGCAGCTATTTGGTGTGGGCATGCACATGTCCCAGTAGGTGTACAAAATAGTCACCTATATGCAATGTATACTGTAAAGAGGTGGGTTACTCTGGATGGGGTTCAATAGATGATGCAGGGTGTAATCATGCATGCTGAGGCAGATGTGCTGTGGTAGTGCAACAATGTTTAGCCTCCAGTTCATGCTGTATATTCTTTACTATGCATGGTCGCACTAGCCGCATTGCCACAGTTGCCATCCTATTCAGTCATGCATTGCTTGCCATCACCATGGGGCCCTGGTTGTGCCACTTACTTGTTGTCATCCATATGTATTATTTGTGATATGTGGCCCAGTAATGTGTCATGTTCCGTTTGGCTGGTTCAGGTGAGGTGTGTTTAGATCTGCATGCATTCTCCAATCACTGGCTATTGACACCCAGGTACACTATCCCCTCCCCCTTTCCCACCCGGATACACTACCCCCCCTTCTGCATCCGCACACATCAGTACCCCACAGCATGGCAATGGGCCTGTTGTGCAACTCACCGAGCAGCCAGGCACGTGGTCCAGCATGCGTGAGAATAGTGGTTGTGAAATGCCATGCAGCTGGCCCACTGTGTGTTGGTAGGTGCCTGTGGCCAGGAAGTGTAGCACAGACACCACCTTTAGTAGTGGGGGGATGGCAGTGCGTATTTCTATGTGGCTGGCAATGTCGTCCGGTATCATGTCCACTATGGTGGTGATGGTGTCACGGTCCAACCGGTACAGGGTGTGGATCTGCTCAGGGGTTAGGTTGAATGGGCTGGGTCTGGTGCGAGGGATTGTTGGCTGCCTACGAGGCACTGGTGGCTGCGCTGGTGGTAATTGCTGGGCCTGTCTCACCCTCCTTCTCCTCCTGCGTCTCATCTGTGCTTCCTGTTGTTGCTGCTGTAGTTGTTGTTGTTGTTGTTGCTGTTGCTGTAGTTGTAGCAGTATAGGCATGTCCTCCAGCGCCATGATTGCAACTGCTAGTGTTAGCATTTTGGTGTAGGAAGGGGGGTGGTGTGTAGGTGTGCTCCTTTTGTACTGGGCCACTCAACATTGCCTACACCTGTGGGGGGGGGTTGTGGTGTGTGGGTGTGCTCAGTTTATACTGGCACAGCCTCCATTGACTCCACCTGTGGGGATTGTGTGCACCTGTGGCAGCTGCCTTGTATCCTGCTTGCTGTTTGCGGGTGGTCCGCGAATGCCTGTATGGCCGGCATCATGCAGCCCGTGATTACCGGCTTCGCGATGCCGGTATTTGCATGTATGCGTCGGTTGGAATTACCCCCTATTACCGGCATGCCGGTATTTGCTCCCTGAAGGGGCGCGTGTACGCACCTATGCCGCTATTAGCGGCTCCGTTGTTTAGTGTGCCGCTAATACCGGGTTTGCGTGTTGGAATGCGATGGGACGGTAAACGATGCCGGTATTACCATACCGGCATCGTTTCTGACTTACCTGCATACCTCGTAATAAGGCCCTTACTCTCAAAGGTTAAAAATAGGGAGTAAAATACTCCCACCTCAAAATCCCATCTGGAGCACTGTGGCTATGTTTTAAATTGTTGAGAATGCCTTGCCTAATCTACATAATGAAATGGCCTCTTTTCGCAGCCTCTAAGACCGCTCACTATCTGACCTTTTACAGTATTGTCTACGCAGCTCCTACTTGCATCTTAGTCACATAATTGCTTTTGGGTAATCTTGTTAGGGAGCAACCAACATGCCCCATTCCATTTGGGAAATGCTAACCTGGTCCCCTTTGCCTTCTGGAACATGAAATACTAGGTAACAATGGGGAATTCCAAAACTACATGTCTCAGAATGCAAAGTTAAAACCAGGACTGGGCTAGAATTTCGCCAATGGCATGGGGCATTTTGACATGTATACAGTGAATGAGTAAATGAGTGAATAACTGAGTTAGTACATGAGTGAGCGAATAGTTAGAATTCCTGAGTAAAAAACAATTTCTACATCACTATTTCACACAAAATACCTATTAAAGTGCTGCATTTCAGATGCACTTTTTTGAGCTGGCATTCCCCCTGTTCTTAATTTACCGTATTTTCCAGTGCTATTAGTTCTATTCTTTGGCCCTTTATTAGTGATTTTATTTTAATGAGTTCTGTACCCTGCGCCTACCTTAACAGTCAAGTTCTGTTCCCACAGATTATTTATATGTTAATTAAGTTTGACTCGTTTTTTAGCGGTGTCCTGCTATACAGTGGAATGAGGTATCAGTGATATATTAGCTGTTTAAAAATGATGAAGCATTTAAATATTACACAATCACTACTTGGATAGTAAAGGTTTGGTGCCTCATTTTTCAGACCTCCCCAAAGAAACTAGTCAGCAATGTTACAGCAGTATGTTCAATGAGCAGTGCCATCTCACCCTTTTGCTGCGGTTCAGTAACAGATACTACAGTATGTATTGTAGGTATTATTATTGATAGGACCTAGCTATGTCTGCCACAGTGCAATATTAGGGGTCTGGAAAATCTGGAATGTCAGCAAATCAGGTAGAAATTTAGTCAAGCAGCTCCTGCTTGAAGATTTTACTGTAGATGTTTATTTATTTATTTATACACTTGTATAGTGTGCCTAACCCTCAGGCATCTGGGCGCAATTCTTGACAGTTACAATGAGGCTACTTCAGCAGAGATTGTATGGCTCCCAAAATGAAGAAGAAGAAGATTGATGTTTTGGAGAACCCCATTCCCAAGAAATCAAAGCAAATACCAGACGCTCAGGTCTGTGACTCCTGGAAATGGGGACATATACAATCTACTCATGACGTTGGCCAGAGATATTGGGGAAATTAACCTATCTTTTACCAAGCCCATTGCTAAGTTTGGTCACTTGGAATCGATGGTATCATAAGTGGAAACTGACACAGGTTTGACATCTGAGGTTGCTGGGCGCTCCCGTCCCGAGCGTTGCTCGCATTATGAGCACGGATTATAAATATTATGTGGGTCTGTTCCTATGAACCATAGACCTAAGTCACTTTCATTTTTCCCTGCAATAGTGAGACACACATTTAAAGAAAAGACAGCTCACGCTTCTGGCAAGCCTGGTCCTTTAAAAATGATTTGCATGAATGTATACATTTATGATGAGGCAATGACGAGGTGCGCTCCTGTGAGGCGGTAGAAAACCCAAATGTGGAAATGGTGAATTTCTGAAATGATGACGATTGGTTTTTGCTAAACCTTGCTATGTGGCTGATGTAGCCTGGAAATAATGAATGTCCACTCCAGGAAACCTAGGTGAACAAATGTTCAACTTTTTTCTAGGTCCTATATGATGGATTACAGCGATTCACTCCACTAGACAAATTATTGGTCTTGAAGAAGATGACCCCAACAAATTGAGCCATCGAAACCGGTTGACCTTTCCCAGTGCTGATATCCACAAACAAATATGGATACGACGTGCCTTGATTAACATCTAAATACCGGCTGAAGGGCTGGAGTATGATATGATATGATATGATATGGTATTTGTAACGCGCCTATACACAAGTGTTTCAAGGCGCGACGAGGCAGGGAGGGAGGGAAACAAGGGGAAGACAGACAAACGATCCTACTAGGCCAGGTGTCATTCAGATCGCGCAAGTGCAGAGGTAAGGGGAAAAGGAGAAAGTGCTGGGGGGGGAGGTGAGGGGGAAAGTGCAGTACAAGGTAAGTAGCGTAAAAAAAATAATAAATAATAAATAATAAATAAAAGGGCCAGCTGGTGGCAAGTGCGAGGTAAGTGCAGAGCAAGTGCTGGGAGGGGGGCTGTAGGGATACAGTGACAGTCCCACAGTGCAGGGGGAGCCAGGGAGGCAGTGCAAGTGGAGAGTGGCTGGGCCCTGACCAAGGTCGCTGAGAGTGGCCCAGATGCAGGTTTAGTGCAGAAATTCAGTGGGGAGTTAAGCAGGTTTAGCAGGGGAGAGGGAGAGAGAAGGCAGAAGCGAAGAGGAAGGTTTTGAGGTGCTTCCGGAACCGGAGATGGTTCTCCTCAAGTTTCAGGGAGGCAGGAAGGCTGTTCCAGAGGGAGGCCCCTGCTGCGGAGAGAGATCTACCCCCAGCTCGTTGCTTCAAGAAGCGGCTGACCATGAGGGAGTTGGAGACGGATGAGCGAAGGGCTCGTGAAGGAAGATATTTAGGAAGAGAGAGTTGAAGGTATTTAGGCCCCAGGCCCCAGAAGGCCTTGTGGACAATGCAGAGGGTTTTGAACTTAATCCTCGCAGCCACTGGGAGCCAGTGAAGAGATTTCAGTCCTGGAGAGATACGGTCCCTGGGCTTGAGGCCAAGGACAAGTCTCGCAGTTCTGTTCTGGATAAGTTGCAGAGGGCGGAGAGTGGAGGCAGGCAGATTAAGATAGAGGCTGTTACAGTAGTCCAGCCTTGAGAGAACCAGGGCTCGGGAGACAGTGAGCTTCTGGGGGAAGGAGAGGAAGGGAAGAATACCTCTGAGGAGGTGCAGCTGGTAGTGTGACTTCTTAGAGACGTCAGATATATGAGGAGAGAAGGAGAGTGTGGAGTCGAAGATGACCCTGAGGTTTTTAGCCTTGCAGGTAGGGGCAGGAAGGGGGCCAAGGGAGGCCGGCCAGAGAGCTGCAGGGAAGGAGGGAGTGGGTGTGCCGATGAGTAGAATCTCGGTCTTACTGGCGTTAAGGCAGAGGTCATTGGCGGCACACCATTCCTGGATAGCAGACAGACAGTCGGAGATGAGGGAAGGAGAGGAGGAGGCCGAGGGTAGCCTGAAAATGAGCTGGGTATCGTCCGCATAGCACTGGAAGTAGGGGCAGAGAGCGGCGATGCGGTGGGCAAGGAGTGCCAGATACTGGTTGAAAAGCCAGGGAGAGAGGTTGGATCCCTGGGGGACACCACAGGTGGAGAAAAAGATGTCAGAGAGGAAGGAGCCCATTTGGACCTGGGAGGGTCGACCGGAAAGGAAAGAGGTCAGCCATGCCAGAGCCTGACCAGTGATACCCAGGTTATCACGGAGACGGTTGAGCAGGATGGCATGGTTGACAGTGTCAAAGGCAGAGGAGAGATCGAGCAGAATGAGAACACAGGGAGTGTTGGAATCGAGGTTCAGGAGCAAGTCCTCACGGATGTTCAGGAGAGCAGTTTCCGTGCTTCTGGCCGCTCTGAAGCCGGATTGATGGTCATGAAGATTACCAACAGATTCAGCATGGAGGTTAAGCTGGGAGATGGCCAGTTTCTCCAGGAGCTTGCCCAGGAAGGGAGTAATGGAGATTGGGCGATAGTTGGCCGGGCAGGAGGGGTCGGAAGAGGGTTTCTTGAGGAGGGGTGCACAAGGGAGTAGTGAGTTTCTTAAAAAAGAATGTCGAAGCTGTGGTAGTGCACAGTGTTTAAGTTAACAGTTCGCTCCTACCATGCTTTTATTGTATTATTCCACTGTGGGTGAATAAAAAAGGCCTTGGTACCGAAAGAAATACTCCCCTTTGGAATTTCCAGAGTGTTAAGAGATGAGACCATATTAATCTCTCTCACCTTAGGGTGGACAACTGTATAAGGTTTTATATTTGAAATTGTGTACCATGTATCTAAGATTGGGTTGTGCAGATAGGGACAATTCTCTCCCTCTTTCCTGTTATATAGGTGGTACACCACCGATAACCTATGGACAGCATCCCCTGATAGGGACAGGGAGTGCTTCTGGCTTGGGACAGCGGTAGTGAACTAATAGATTCAATCTAAGAAAAATTGCTCATCTACTCATATGTGCTCCAAAAACTGTTCTTGTGTGCCATAAGATGTTATAAATGTAATGGTAGAGAGAATACCCAAAGAAAGTGGTTCACCAGTCCCTGACTGTTTAATTGTCAAGGAGACACCTCCAAGATGTATCTGGATTCGCTATACTCTTGGTCCTTGTTTTGATGTCTAATGTTTTATTGCTAATATATAGATTAAAAATGGTGTCTTTTTTATGTCATGTTGTGTTGTGAGATGATAGTCCATGAACATGTTAATTTATTATTTTGTTTTCAGTCGTGAGGCACCTGATATCGAATCCAAAAATGGACTTAGCACAGTGATCTAAATTGAAATTGTTCCTCTGGGGAAAGGTCAATGCTATAAAGATGACTTCAGATGACTTCAGCCCCTCGCATCACCTATGTTCTGAGTAGGTTACCCCTTCATGTGGGAAACAAAGTTTGCAGGACCTTGAGAGCATGTTGCAGAGTTTTTTTTATTGGAGAAGAAGCAGATGTGCCTGAAGTTAAGGAAACTACAACTCACATGCAAGAGAGGGGTTTGGGGGTGCCGGTTTTTGGCCTATACCATCTGTCTTTTTCTGCAATTCATCTGACCCCATTCCTTGAGGCATCAACAGAGGCTTGGGTTAGAGCGGAGTCAGACATGGCTACACCGCTTGCACTCTTGACGAATAGGAGCCTCAAAGGCAGTGCCCCTTCTCCCACACCTGAATGTTTGAGGAAGACCTGGTGCACGCTAGAGGAAGGGTACAGTGTCAACTAAAACGTCCATTTGGCTGAATAGGAGAGTGCAGATTGATGGGAAACCTTTTTTCTGGCCACACTGGTTTTTGGGTGGCGTTCCATGGATTGGTGACCTTCTTGCGGATAAAAATGTATTCCATTCCCATCACTGTCAACCATGAAAGACCTCAGTGAATGTACCTATGTTGAGTATAGAAAATTAAGAACAGTGATTGGTGGTGTGGAAGTGGGTGGGCAAGAAACCCAGAAGAATTATCTGTGAAACTTTGAAAGCAATGGTCACTTTGTAGCTAATGTGCACAAGCTCTTATTGTGCACCAGGAAATCCAATTAAGCCCTGCTGAAGTCCTGGTCAGACTCAATTGGGAAAGAAATAACAGGGAGGAGATGGGGGAGCCTGTGTTGGAATGTGACCTTCACCTCGCTGAATCTTGGGGAGAGAGTGCGGCAGATACACATTTTTAACCATGTATACTGGACACCAACCAAAGTGTACAGCAGGGGATTGAGTGAATCAGATGTTGGTCGGGGTTGTGGCCACAGGCCTCGTTCCTTCACACACATGATTTGGGAGTGTGGTAAAGTAAGAACATTCTGGATCAGAGTCACTGGAATGATGAACAAGGTTTTGCTCTCTAACCTGGACTTTGATTTTCAGACGATAGCTTTGGGGGAGGATATACTTTTTGAGAATCTGACGTATCCACAAAAATGCTGTTTATTTAGGACCTCACTATCTGCAAAAAAACATCATATTACGTGACTGGAAGAACACCTCCTTCCCATCATGGTCCGACTGGGTGAGGACCTGCGCAAGACATCACTGTTTGAGCGAGTCATTCTGCGCAAGCAGAAAAACGTTAATCCGTATGAGGAGATTTGGGGGAGGTTCTTAGATCTGACATAATTATACACCATGTTTTGCCTTGTTTTCCTGCCATGTTGGTCTTGTTGTAATGGTATACAATGGTAATAACGAAAAAAAAATAACAAATGAATTTATAACGAAGCATAAATAACGAAAAATTATGAATTGTTTAAAGAAACTATCGGTGGGATGGGGTAAAGAGTTACATCTTGTGGGGAGGGGGGTTGAGTGGGTTTTAGCAAGGGGAAATAGGGGCTTGGGGGGAACCCCACAAAAGGGGAAACAAACATCGTTATTTTTTTCGTTATTTTTGTGTTGTTATAAATTCATTTGTTATTTATTTATTCGTTAAAATGACATGGAACCATTGTGATGTATATAAACCAATAAAAGTGTGAATAAAAAAAACATTAGGGGTCCAATACAGGGAGAATTCGGTGTGTACTGTGTAGCAGACCCTTCATAAAAGGAGAATGAAAGACAGTCAACACAATATTGTTCTATATATATAAATGTCAAGTTCCTTCATTTTTAAAACAGAGCAGTATATTCTTGACTAGATCAGAGGTTAAATGCTTGCATCTTTCGCAAGGGCCTGCTTACACTTCACGAGTTTGAATCCTAGCAGGTTCTAACTGAAATAAACTGAGATCCATTAACTGGGTAATAACGAAAGAATCATTACAGCATAAAGAACTATATATAAACCTGATTTTATTATTATGACTAGAAAAACCAGACATATTGCAATATTAAACAGAATAGTATGTAAAAGTTGTTCAGTGGGTTTGCAAGACTTCGACAAGCAATTTGTGGCCCATTCTCCTGGACACAGGGTAAAGTTAACCTCATGCTTGTTGACATCTGGGCTTTTCTTGCCAATTTCTCTAATTTGCAGTGCCGCAAAAGGCAAGTTTTCATCAAGACAAACCAATTTCTAAACCTCAGAGCAGATAATAATTCACACCTCATTAAGGTCCCTCATTAGCACGTTCCATCTGGTTTCGGGCAGAGGCATGGCAATGGAAAGTGAACGATCCCTCCTTTTTTAATCAAGTTAGCAAAACATATTGTTTTTTTAAGCTTGTCTTTATTTTTCATTTAACTGCTTTCCTGTGCAGAGGGTTCATCCTCATAAGGCCACGAGCCTCATTACAACGAAGGCAGTGCGGGTATAAACAGTAGTGATGCAGTGGTAATTCCATTACTGCTGCATTACTGCATCACTGTAATACATGTTCGGTGGTAAGGTGGAGGATTTACCTCCAGTAAGTAGCTGTAGGTAAATCCTCCACCTTACCGGCAACAGTTGTCAAAATCAGCAGAATTACAGTGGCCGGTAATTCTTCTGTAATCCCCATTGAGCCCTGTGGAGTCTGAAAATGGGGATTAACACCGTCCTACCAACACTCGTGCTCGTGCTGTAAATCTTTGCATCACTAGGGTTACAGGTAACAGATACAAAAGAAGCGGAAAACATTCCGATTATGCTATGTTTCCCTTAGATCAAGCAGCCTTTCTTCAGTATGGAATAGGGACTGCTTACTTGAGTCATGCAAAACAGTGATTATTGTAGGTACACGCTGACAGAGTTATGTCGCATTTTATTGCCAGGAATGGAAGAATATAGCACAAAAGTAATCAAACTACCTTTTCCCCACCAGGCCTTATTGTTATGAATCTGTGCAAGGCAGGGTTCACATCTCCCTTCTGAGGTAATGCCACGCAGCCAATGGGCTTAATATTCAGTAAAAGTCAGCATCATCACGAGTTCAGTAGTATAGAAAAAGTGGTGGTAAAATGGCAGTAATTTTACCATCATTTTCCAGAATTGCCAGAATGACTGCCAATTTACTACCACTATCACACAAAGCCCATTTCTGAGATTGGACCTCTAGGAAAACCCTCTCCTTCACCACAAAAAAATTGCAAGACTTACTGTGACGGAATTACCATTTGTGGTAAATCTGACACAATCCCCATATAATACTTTGGCCTCCAAAGTGTATTGACACTGCCATTACCCCCACGATACCAAGTGGTGGTAACAGCACACTATTCTGGCTGTATTTCCACTGGCACTGTGGCCATTTCGGGTTGCTTTGTGGGGCATTTGACTTGCACAAGATTGCACAAGCAGAATCTGAAGCCACCAAGAGCTAGCTTCAGACTCAGCTTGTGCATCGTTAGGACTTGTGAAGCAAGATTCGTCCCACAGACCGGGCACAAGGGCGTGTGGTAGCTCACAGGGCCAACAAGGACACTGGGGTGCTGCGACATAATGACTACTACCATGCAGAAGTAAAAGGATGCGTAGTGGCTAAACTGCTTACTCAGGTCTCACACTACTACAAACCAACAGTGGTCCCAATCATAAAGGTGAAACAGGCACAGTCAAGAGAGATAGCTTGGGTTCAATCTTTCCTGAACAAAAGGACCATGAGAGTCTTCTCTCCATCAGCCTACATGTGGCGTACCGCAAGGCTCCTTTGTCTCGCCAACAATGTACAATATATTCACAAAGTCCCTGTTTGACAAATTGGACAGGCTGGGTGTCAACTACACTAACTATGCAGATGACACCCAAATCCTCTTACCCCTTTCGGGCGATTGCAATAAGGACACGGCTCTTGTGAATAAAATGTACCTAATCATTCAGGCATGGATGGCAACTCATGGCCTATGCTTGAATGACATCAAAACCGAGCTCTTAATAATTGGAACTGTCGCCAATCTGAAAAAACTTAATACCAGCAACATTGCCTTCAATAAACTTTAGGTTTTTACCTTGATTCTGCCTTATCCCTGAGTAAACAAGTCAATACTATGGCATCAGCAACAGCGTACACCTGCAAGCTAATCAGGGCCTGCAGGCATTCCTATCTAAAGCAAGTTGCATCATCCTAGCTAATGCCTTTTTAGTCTGGAAATTGGACTACTACAATGCCCTCTACATAGGTAAGTACATTTTGAATAAAATTCAGATCTTACAGAATAACGCTGTGGGATGTTTCAACCCATTAGTCCAGGCCCTGCAACATTACTGTGCTGCTTGCATCATGAACATCAGAATGGCCACTGGAAAGCATTATGCTCGCTAAAATCACCCAGAAATGCGCAGTAAAAATCTGAAAAATAGGCCGCCATCCACTTTTGCCTATGTCAGTGGTAACACAGGAGACCACTGCCAAAACCCACCATGGGCTGCCCACAGAGCAAGGCTGATTGCAAAAGAAACACAGAGCTGTGTGGAAATCCGTTTTTCTTGGTTGTCAAATTTGCAAAAATCATGGCTCATAAACTACCCAAAAGACCCAACCTCCTTATTGGGTGTTAAACATCATTCTACTTCAAGAATCCACATAAATACAATGTCCACAGAAGTACACTTATCAGAAGAAAATCCACATTGAAGATTGCTTGCTGGAAAGAAATCTGTCAAAAATGGGTGCAATACCGTTACTCACCACTGTCAGATGCAGGAGATCTCTAAATCTGACAGGAGAAACTTGTGTCTAAAAAGCCAAATATGCCAAAGAAGGGATTTCCATCAAATGCAAGATAGGGTGCCACACATTGATTTTCATGTTGAAAAAAGACTGGAATTGAAGATATGTTTGCTTATTTTAAATTTGTAACTGTAATTTCTCATAAGGAACTATGTCACAATTGACCATAGGGTAACCTGATTCAGCTAAAACTTAAAAGAGGCTTTCTTCCCCTGAGAACATACCATGCTGTTCCTTCCCACCAAAAGGAGAGGATATCGCATTGGCATGTTAATGAGAAGGGGAGGAGACTTCCTCTGCTGCTCTGGGAAAGAGACAATGGGTTCCTTGAACTGAATAGAAAATGCTAATTCGGGTGTGACTGACACCAACTGCCCTGGCAGGAAGAAGACCATGTGACCCTCCAGCCCAGCTAGACCTTGCAGGCGGTGACAAACCATTGTGTGGATTCAGAAAGCACAGGAAATATCTTTTTGAAAAAGACGTATAGCAAATTGTACTGAACTGATACAAATATGAAATTTATAGGTTGTTAAAATGAAAAATTTGCTCACTGTTTAAAACTAATCTGGAATCTGTGCGACATTCAGAGACTGAACCACAAAATTGTTCATATTCTAGCTATTGTGATTATGTTAGGAAAATGAAAAATTACAGGAATATGCCCAGATGGCATGCGCATGCATGTGTAAAAATTGGTACAGAACTGAGACTGAGTAACTGCCCAAAAGTGCGAAAAACTGTCATTTGTGAACCAAAACTCGTAGGAAAATAAGACTTGGACAGAATCGTACCTTAGTCAATCTGTCAAGTAATTAGGTATTATTAACAAGTTGTGCATATTGGAAATGTGTTTTTTGGGAAAAATAGATTTTCTAAGTAAGAACCAAGGGAAGGGATTTCTTCTGGACCCTAAACACAGTGTCACTATGACACATGATGACACATCATGACACACTGTTCCTTTCTCCAATCAGTAGAGGGGGAATTCTCTGACCTATCAGATCCTTAGAGGGTTGGGCATTGTATAGCAGCCTCACCACCCCTTTGGAAAATGGATAAATAGGGACTGCTGAGGACAGGCAAAAGACACTTTCACTCATCACTGAACCACCAGCGAAGCGCTCTGCAGGAAGAACCCATCTCTAGAACCCATCTCTAGAACTAGACTACAGAACACTGAAGCAGAGGCCTAACCCAAACAGCTGAACCCTTTTCAGCAGGCCTTTAAAATCTAGCAACCTGATTTAACCCCTAAACTTCCACAGGGCCTAACCCATTCAACAGCCTGGCTGAGCTGTTTGCTGCTTCTGGCCAACAACCTTTGCTAGAACCCAAGATCCAGATCAGTCCAGCAGAGCTGTAACCCAGAACCCATCAGATCCAGTCCAAGAGGCCGTGCAGAGACCAGAGTGCTGAGAGCAGAACCAAGTGCCTGAGACCTGTCCGGTGGCGAGCGAAGTCCAGTTCAAACCTTTGACCAGATCTTTGACGGGTCCATTCCATTTCAAAGCCATAGTAGTGAGTATTTAGCTTAGAACTGTCCATAGTCATCTCTTAGTTTAAAGTAATCCATCCAACCCATTCCAACATATCCAGACTGCATTGTAGAATCTCTTTTGTACATGCTGAATCCTTTCTCATCCATCTAATCCTGTGATAATTGTTTGTGTAAGCCAACCTGTTTGTAATTCAAAGCGCAATTTCATTAGAAATCTTGACTCCTTTTGAGAAAAATCGACCTCTACTAAAACCTCTGTAACTTTTGAACCGTATGTGCTAGGAACGGAATTTAAATGTCATTTTGAAGCTAACAATTCCTTATAGTTTTTCCGTAATCGCGTTTCTCGCACACAGAAAAGTTGCAGCAAATTTGCATTTGGCTCAATTTCACTCCATGTAAAACAGCTATTTCTTGATTTCAACTTCTGAATGTCGTTTTCCATATGCTAATCATTCTACAATCATTGCTAGTGTTAACCTGAACCAATCCAAAGCCACTCTCACTACTTCCGAATTCAAGTTAGCGAATTAAAGTCATTTTTAGCATTTTTCCCATTCAATTCATATTATATTTTAAACCAATTGACCTGTTTTAAAATCATTACTGGTTCTCTCTAAGCTTGCTGGGGGGGAATCGGGATTGAAACTGCAATTGTTGATTGTTATTCCTGAAACCTGTGAGCCCGCATTCCATCTCTTCATATTGCATATTGGGGGGGGGGTGAGTACTAACAGGGGGAAAGAGTGATTAGTTGAATTCATATCAAGTTTATTTCTGTGTTGCATTCTTTCATATCACTGCATTTCATTCAACCCACACAAAGTATTCTCAGCTACATTATTCTTCCTATTCCTACTCCTAATTGATTAAAGAGATTGTTGATATTGTAATATTACCCATTGCTGATCATTGTTCATATTCATAAGTGTGATATTCAGATATTATTCATATTCATAAAAGTGTAATCTATATATTGTTCAATTCTTCAAATAAATCTTTTAATTTGCAAAACAAACCTTCTTCTTGGTTCAGTGAGACCGGGGGGATTCAAAGAGAGGGGCGTCATATAAGGGTACATCATCCAGAATTAAAAGAACTTTTGACATAAAAATATATAAATAAGGTTTTCCATTGGACATCCCATACTAGGCATTGATTTAGTTGGAGTGCTGGATTGAAATCACTTACAGATTGGGGGCTGGTGCGCGGGATTTCTGGATTAGATATACCACTTGTGCAGCTTAATACAGTGTGCTAACTGACAGGATACACAAATCCTGTTGGGCTAACGCGCTGTGTTACACTGTAAAAGCACCCCTCAAAAGGGAAAGCTCTAAGGAAACGGTCTGTTTTGCAAAAATAAAATTAAAAAACTACTGTAAATCAGGAAGGAAATTAATATTTCCAAAATGGCGACATTGGTAGACATCAAGATGGCTAGAGAACACCTTTTGCATAGGTTATTTGTGAGAGGTGAATGGACCGAGCAGGACCAGAATGTGTGGTTGCAGGCAATCACACAACAGATCACTGCAAAAGGGTTAGATATCTGGAGAGATCAGGGTCCCTTACATGTGGCCCTGAGTGAACTATATGTGGCTCCTAAGGCCAAGGATGACTAAATTAAGATTGCCAAGATAGCGGCATATCTATATTTATCTATGGGAGCCATACAGGATAAATATGCTGAAGGCCAAGATCTGGCAAGTAGGCAACTGATGGCATTAGAAAAGGCCCAATCTGATATGGACTCTTCTAAGCAGAGGCTGCAGAGGAGCCAGGAGTCAGAAAATGAAAGCAGGCAGTATATAGTTAAAATAAAAGAGGATATGGGTATCCTGCAACAGGAAAAGGCAGACCAGGATACCAGAATTCTGGCCTTGCAGAAGGAGTACCAAGAAAGTTTGGACTCCCTACTGCAGAGCCAGAAAAAGCTGGAGCAACAGATAGATTTCAACAGGGCATGCACAAAGCAGGTAGCCACCCTGCAAAGCCAATTAGATAGAGAAAAAGAGGAAAGCAATAAATTGATTTTGAAAGGCTTGGATACCCAGGCAGAGATTGATGAAGAGCGCCAGAAAGCTGGTGCCCTTCAAAGCCAGAGGGACGACCTGGCGGTGTAGAGGCTGGCTCTTGCTCAGGAAAGGGACACCTTAGGCCAGGAAGTCTGTCACTTAAAAGGGAAACTGGAACTGGAAGAAAATCACCTGGCCCTCCAGGGAATGGGTGACCTCCAAAAAGTGCATGATAGATTGTTAGAGCACACCAGGAGGGTGGAAGATGCTCTGGCAAGGAAGGAGCAGGCCAGTATGGACAGGACTCAGGAGGTAACCCTCCTGCAGAAAAGACTGGCCCAGTACTTAAGGACAAACCAGGACGCACAGAGAGAAAATGTGGCTCTCTGTCAGAACAATGATAGGCTCCACAGGCAGGTAGTCATGCAAAAGAGACTGATAGAGACTAGTAAGGCCTTGATTGAGGAACAGAAAGCTCAGGTTCTTGCATGGCAACAGGGAGCAGGGGCTGATAGAGATGAGGTTCGCTGGGAAAGGGAAACACCTGAGCATAACCTCAGGAACCCTAGTAACAGAGGCCTTCATCTCTCCCAGTCCCTGGACTCTGCCAACCCATGTCCACTGGCGCACATGAGCCCATGGCCACGGGGATGGCAGATTACTATCCAGTCAGAAGTATGGGGCTCATAGACCAGCACCTCCCAGGAATGGATGGGCGGGCATCTGAGTATGGGTACCCATGCACTGTGAAGTTTAGTGGGGAACCCCATGAGAGTAGGCCCACTAAGGGCATCTTGAAAACCTCTGCCCAGCTAGGACAGTGGGGGGGTACCCATCAAATCCTGGGAGCAAGGAGGAATCAGAAGACTCCTCTGAGCACCCCAGGACACAGGAAACTAGGTCCCCACATTCTGCCAGCCATTCCCAGGCTCACAGAATCCGGGAAAACCTGGAAGACCAGACGGGCACCTCTGGGAGCAGTGCCTCGGAGTCAGAGGAGGATTGGACCAGGGTTACCCGAACCAAGAAGGCCAATAAGGCAAAAAGGGCCATGCTTAAGGACCCCTTAAAACAGATCAAGGCAATAAGGAGCATCATCAAGCCTTATCATAAGAACGCTAAGTATTCTGTTTGGGAACACTTAGAGCTCTTTGAGCAGATGATGGAAACTTCCCATCTGAATGACAGCAGTAGCTGCATTCAGTATGTGAAATTGACCTTTTCACAAAAATACTCGTTTCTTTGCAGGGCTGGAGGACAACATCATTCAAGATGGTCCACATATAGGGTGGCCATCTTGAAGCATTTTTCTGTTCACAGAAATCCCCAAGAGGCTCGCAAGGCAGTCTACAACTTGCAATGTGGGGAGGATCAGACCCCACAAGAATTTGTGCAGGAGTTAAAGCGTGCCTTTGCGCAGACTACCAGAAGGGTGCGCACAGACAGCAAAGAATTTGTCAATACTTTTTTCCATGCTCTACAAAAATACATCATGACCCAGCTAGTGAGAGATTTTCATGAGAAAAGATCACTGGACTGGGTCATTGAACAGGCCACCCGGATCTATGTGGTGTAAAAGCCCATAGAAAACAAGAATGCTCAGAAAAGCCCCAAACCAACCAACACGCCTGCTGCTGCTAAAGTGGCAGAGGTAAAAGTTGCCCCCATTTTGGATTTGGAGATGGGGGGGCCTAAAAACCCACCTGCACAGCAGAATAATTCCAAGCCCAGAAGGCCCTCGGGCCAGTCACAGACAGGGAGCTAATGAGGTAGTCCCACAACTGGGATCCCTCACTCCCCTGATTATGTAAGTCCCCGCTACAAGGGGAACAGACCCATCCTGGGTTATGTGTGGACTGTTCCAGCCCAAGGGGGGGGATCCAACCAAGCAGCCCCTAACCCAGGGAACTTCTCTCCTCACTACCCCCAGGAGGGCAGAAATATCCCGAATCCTGGGCAGAACATTTTCCCCAGGTACCCACAGCACTTCCAACCCCAGAACAATTCATCCTTCTTTCTCCACTTTCCTGAGCCCAGACAACCTAATCAGGGAGAGGGGAGGCAAAGGGTGGAGGGGTACCCAAATCTTCCCAACCCGCGGTATTACCAGAGAAGGGATAGCTACCCTTCCCAGGATCAGCCCAGGGGAGAAATGAGAACCCCGTATCAGCCTGAGCGGGTGTCACAGTTAGAGTGCCAGGTCCAAAACATGGCACAGGATCTGGGTCGCATGCTGAGGGCTCAACAGAACCCTCAGATGAACATGCCAGGGCAGAAGGCCTCCAACTCTGGACCTGGTGCTCCAGAACAATAACGGGGGCAGCGCTCCGACAACCCATGGGTTCCCAGGGAGGAGGCAGAAGGGGAAGGGGGGTGTAAAGCCTTAGAGGAAGCTTCCCCACTTGTAAAAAGCCCCTGGAAAGCCAGGAACCAGAACAAAAATCTCCTGCCTCTGAAAGTCTGCCATGCAAGGAGCAGAGGGGGGTAGGAGAAACAAAGGACCCAAACAGATCCATTTGGTGGAGGAGGTACAGATCGTCCAATTTGAAGACGAGGGATCCTCAGAGGATCCTGGGAAAATGATCTTCTCTTTCAGAGATGGGGAACTCCTCCCAAGGAAAAATGGGTCCCAAAGGATTCAAATCCAGACTGGGTAGATGTGGGGACTGAGCTAGCGCCACCCATCATCCAACCCCAGAACCAACGGCATGAAAATCCCCTGGTTCAAACCCATCCTAGTGACTGCCTCCAAAAAGGGGGGTCAGCCCAGTACCAGGGGAACTCAAAACTTCTCCCATCTCTAGTTGCCACCTTTTCTTTGTAGATTCCCTAGACTCCCCACAGAATTCTGCCCAAATCTCTTCTCTCTCAATGTCCAAAACTAAATAACTAGCCCACCAGTTGTCCAAAAATTTGCATTATATGTGCCCCCTTGCGGAGAAGGAGGGAAGATACTATGCCCCAGTTCAAGTACAGGGGCAGGGTAAAATTTTGGCACTGGTGGACACGGGATCCCAAGCTACCCTTTTGTCAAATAAGGCCTTTGATGAACTGAATTCAGGAAGGGGGAGAATTATCGAATTCCTCTCACCACTCATCCTGGTGGATTTGGACATTAAAATTGGGTGACACAAGGTGAAGCACCCTGTCATAGTTGTGACTCCAGAGGGCACCCCTTGTTTACTAGGGAATGACCTCCTGCAAAGGTTGTCACCCGTAGTAGATTGCGTAAACAAGGTCCTCTGGACCCAGACTAGCCGACCAATAAAATTAAAACAGAGTGTTAACCATGTTAGTTTAAATGGCACCTGCCACATGGTTGAACAAAAATCTGACCAAGTAGAATTTTACTTCCAGAAAACCAAATTCCAGAAGTGACAGTAATAGCAGTAGGACAACAGACTGGTGATGGGGGGTCTTCTCTATTTCTGAAAATCAACCTTCCTTCCAGTTTAAGGTGGCATTCCATACTGGAAGGAAACACTCTGAAATTCTTTACCAATCCACAATCAGACATTCCCACTCCTATAGTCCAGAAAGATGAGAAATCAGTGCAGAGCCTGGCTGATATTCAGAAAATTGGAGAGCAGTTGTTCATCCCTGTTCAGTTAAATAAAGGGAAGGACTCTGTTCTCGCCCGAGTGTGTGTGAACAATGGTAAGAGCTTCATCAGCGAAGCCATGTTCCGCCAACTCCCAAAAGATCCAGCCATTCCCACATTTAGACTGATAGACAAATGGGAAATGGATCTGGAAACACCCAATTCCAAAAACCTCCTGCCAAGCAGGTGTATGCTCAAAATCTCGATAGGCAACAAGAGCATAGTCCATAATAGTTGGGTTGTGCGAGAAGTACTTGCCGCCTTGTACTTTGGCATTGACATTTTCAATCGCTTTGCTATTAGTTTGGACCTAATAAACTTCAAAGCTTGGTCCTTATTAGCGGATAATCCCATAGGCTTTGATGATCAAGAGAAAACATTTAGGTCAGCTTAACTGATACCTTATGCAGCTGAAATTCAGATTGGAGAGGAAGTCACCATCCCAGAAAGGACCCAACAATTCTCCCTGCAAGTGAAAGTTAAAAGAGGACGGAAATTGAAAAACCCTGATGCCTATATTCATCTAAATGCTTCTCTCCAACAGCAAGGGTTGGGGGTAAACCCAACACCACTAGTCAATATAGAACATGACACCATTTCAATAGAGGTGGATAACAGCGACTTAAAGAGTATCACTCTAGCCGCAGGCACCATTATCGGAATGGCGGTTGATGACCGACATTTCTCCATAGATTTAGGAAATGAACTGTTAGGACCAATCCCCAAGGACTGTTTTGACAGTGACAGTGATGACAACACAGCACCAGACAGGATCTTTAGCCGGCATGGGGAGAACTTCCTGGTGTACACTTCCTGCCCTTATGGCAAGGAAGAGGTGACCTGTGACTTCAGGAGGGATGAGGTGATTTTCCAGGTCCGTGAGGACTGCCTTCCCCACCTGAAGCCAAAAGTCCAAATCAGCACACATGGACCCGGAATCCCTTCGGATACATCAACTCTGGCAATTAATTCAACATTTTCCTACATAAGGCCATGCCCGACCTGGGTGAGAGGGGTAACCTGGCCTATGTAGATGATGCTCTCATCAAAAGCTCAACTGTGGAGCAACACATAGCGGAAATCCGTTATGTTCTGACACAGTTGAGGGCTGCCGGAGCAAAACTTTCCTTTCAAAAGGCACAGTGGTTTAGAACCCGTGTACATTTCTTGGGGCATGAGATTACTCCTCAGGGTCTCTGTCCCCAGGAAAAGAAAGCGGAAGCACTCCTGAAATTGAAAGACCCCACAACTCTGCAGGAACTAAGGAGCCTCCTTGGACTGACTAATTACAGTAGAAAGTTCATTGATGGGGGGGGGGTCAAGTGGGAATGGGGTCCAGAACAAGCCGAGGCAGTAAAACAACTCAAGAGAAGCCTCTCACAAGTGCCTTGCCTAGCTTAACCTGTCAGAAAGAAGGAGTTCTTCTTAGAGACAAGGTTCTCTAATACATGCTTGACTGCAGTATTATACCAACAGCATGTCAAGGTCAATAAAGTAATCTCCTATGCGAGTAAAACTTTATCCTCTGTGGAGGAAAAATTCAACGATTGTGAGAAGGCACTCCTGGCATCGGTGTGGGCATTGAAGAATTACCACCCATTTATACAGGGGGAACACATCATAGTGGAGACTCCACACCAGCCTCTGCAATATCTGCAAAGTGACAGAATCTGTGCCGGAAATGTGAGTAATTCCCGAATTACTTCCTGGATTCTGTCAATGCAAGGCTTTCCTGTGGAGATCAGATATGGCCAAAACAAGAAGAGTCCTCTCGCGCAAGGTCTGGCTGACTTGCATGATTGGGCCAGAGAAAACTGTCTCGAGTACGAGAGTCTACAAATCAAGGACAACATGGAGGCATACCTCAATTCCTCACACAAAGACTTTGAATAAGACAAGTGTGAGGGAATGCCCACTGTCTATGTGGATGGATGCTCTTACCATGTTGACAACAACGGGGAAAAAGAACTTGTGGCCGGCGTAGGGAATGAATGGGTGAATGAGTCCCCAGAGCCCTCCACTGGGTACAAGATTGGTCCCTGAAGTAGTCAAGTCGCAGAGTTGATGGCTGTGCATCAAGCCATCCTCACTGCTGTCCAACATCAACTCCACAAACTGGTCATAATCACAGATTCGGATTATGTATGGAACGGGTTCGTGGAGCACCTGGTTAATTGGAAATCCAGAGGCATGCTATGTGCTAATAACAAACCCTTGAAACATGGGAAGTTAATCCAAAATATTGATGATCTGGTAACCTCGAATGGGATGACCATCTACTGGAAAAAGATCAAGGGTCATTCCAAAGTAGAGGGACCAGACAAAACTGGAAATGACTTAGCTGATCAGCTGGCAAAAACCAGGGCCATCCAAGGGGATCTAATTGAGATCGAGTCCCTGTTGGGGGAGATCCAGGTCACTGCTATCACTAGGTCCCAGACAAATGCTCACAATGACCTCTCAACTGCACAATGGAGTAAGGAGATCCCAGATGCCGATTTGATTACGGCTCAAAAAGGAGATCCAATAATTGGTAAGTTTTATCAACACATTGAGGACCCTGAGAACTTTCCCGTGACGGATAACGATTACATTGGGAAAGAGGTCCTCAGAGTGTTGATGAAATGTCCAAAAATTTTCTGAATCCAAGACGGTTTGTTGGTGAGGAGATCCCTAGCTGGCCATGATCAGTTGGTGGTCCCTACCTCATTCCGAAGCCTGATGATAAGTCACGGCCATGATGCAGCCACAGCCGGTCATAGGGGGTTTCATACAACAATTGAAATCTTAAGAGAGGTTGCATACTAGCCACACATGGGGCAGGACCTCGACCAATACCTGAATGGGTGTCTTGTGTGTGCACAATTTCAGCCAGCATACCTCACACACCGTGCGTCACTCCAAAAGAGGGGGATGACACTGCCATGGTCAGATTTGCAAGTCGACTTTATCGGGCCCGTGATTCGCTCCTCTAGGGGAAACAAGTACATGTTGACTGTGACATGCTTGTTTACTAAACAGGTGGAATGTCTCCCGGCCCCAAACTGCAAGGCAGAAACAGCAGCTGCCCTGATGATCAACCGCATCTTTTTGTGTTTTGGGCTACCCCAAAGGATCAAGTCAGACAGAGGTAGCCATTTCACCAGCGAAGTAATGACAAAGATGTGGGAGATACTTGGGGTTAAAAGGAAGCTACACATTGCTTACCGGCTAGCCTCTAGTGGTGCAGTCGAGAGATACAACAGAACAATTGTGAGCATATTAAAAAAGTTTGTGGCAGATTCTGGGCCAAGTTGGGATATTCGATTACCTCTTGTCCTAATGGCCCTCAGATCTACCCCTTCATCTGCAACTAAAATGTCACCGTTTGAGCTGATGACTGGACACAGGATGGTGCTTCCCCAGCATCTGCTCTACAGAACCCAAGTGCAAACATTGATTAATACCTCCACAACTCATGAGTATGTTGAAAATCTAAGAAAACACCTTCAACATGCTTTTGCCTATGCTCAGGGAAATCTAGAAAGATCAGCCGACAACATGAAGACCCACTATGACTTGAAGACGACCAGAAAGAGTACAATGTAGGACTCGGGGCTACTTATACAATTTCCAAAGGAACCAGGCCAAACTGCGCACATTTTTGCCTAACTGGAGGGGTCCTTTTGAAATTGTAGACAAAATCTCACCAGTCGCCTACAAAATCTGCATCCCCAAAGGCAGTTTGGCGGAGGGGGAAGATAAGTGGGTCCATATTAATCAACTAAAGTGTTGCCATCCTAGGCATACTCTGCAGCAACTGGAGGAGTCTTCTGGAACCCCAGAGGGGGCCACTCCAGATCCATAAAATTCCAACTCTAAAATATTCCATATATAGCCTATAAAATACAATAATAAAAATGTGTCCTGATTATCAAATGTATGTGTCCACCCACTACATTAATAGTGGTGGGGAAATGTCTACGAATATGTTTTTGCTTTGTCATCCTAGGATTGATATACCAAGGAGGACTACGTGGGGACCGGGAGCCAAGATCCGAGGGGCCCAGAGTATCGCTCAATACTCACATCAGGACTGGCGAGGAGAAACGATCGATCCACCCCTGATGGAGGAAAAGATGAGGAATGTTGCCAATTGTGGAATCAGAAGAGATGAAACTGACATGTCAGTCTTGTGAATTCTCATTGATGGAAGATCAACGCCAAATCACAAGAAGGGGGGGCTTGTGGGATGTTTCAACCCACTAGTCCAGGCCCTGCAACATTACTGTGCATTGTTTGCATCAGGAACATCAGAATGGCCACTGGAAAGCATTATGCTCGCTAAAATCACCCAGAAATGTGCAGTAAAAATCTGAAAAATAGGCTGCCATCCACTTTTGCCTATGTCAGTGGTAACACAGGAGACCACTGCCAAAACCCACCATTGGCTGCCCACAGAGCAAAGCTGATTGCAAAACAAACACAGAGCTGTGTGGAAATCCGTTTTTCTTGGTTGTCAAATTTGCAAATATCATGGCTCACAAACCACCCAAAAGACCCAACCTCCTTGTTGGGTGTTAAACATCATTCTACTTCAAGAATCCACATAAATACAATGTCCACAGAAGTACACTTATCAGAAGAAAATCCACATTGAAGATTGCTTGCTGGAAAGAAATCTGTCAAAAATGGGTGCAATACCGTTACTCGCCTCTGTCAGATGCTGGCGATCGCTAAACCTGACAGGAGAAACTTGTGTCTAAAAAGCTAAATATGCCAAAGAAGGGATTTCCATCAAATGCAAGATAGAGTGCCACACATTGATTTTCATGTTGAAAAAAGATTGGAATTGAAGATATGTTTGCTTATTTTAAATTTGTAACTGTAATTTTTCACAAGGAACTATGTCACAATTGACCATAAGGTAACCTGATTCAGCTAAAATTTCAAGGAGGCTTTCTTCCACTGAGAACATACCACCCAGTTCCTTCCCACCAAAAGGAGCGGATATCGCATTGGCATGTTAATGAGAAGGGGAGTGTGGGATGTATCAACCCACTCATCCAAGCCCTGCAACATCACTGTGCATTGCTGGCAGAAGAAACATCATAATGGCCACTGGAAAGCATGCTGCTCGCTAGAAATCACCAGAAATTGCGCAGTGAAAACCTGAAAAATAGGCCACCATCCACTTTTGCCTATCTTAGTGAGCACAGGAGATCACTGCCAAAAACCACCATTGGGCTACCCACAAAGTAGCCTGAAACCAATTGGAAATAGTAATGCTGATTGAAAAAGAAATACAGAGCTATTTGAAAATGCGTTTTCTTCAAAAATTGCTGAAATCATGGCTTACAAATCACCTAAAAGGTCCAACCTCTTTGTTGGGTGTTCCACATCATTTACTGCAAGAATCCATATCAATACAATGTCAGCAAAAATCATATGTTCTCAGAACAAAATCCTATTTTAAAGATACTTGATGGAAAGACAGCTGTCAAAATGGGTGTAATACCGTTGCTCACCTCTACTAGAAAGCCAGCGTTTTAAAACCATTTTGTGTAAAGTTGAACAATTGAACTCAAACTATGCCAAAAAAGATAATTCCATCAAAATGCCATATAGAGTGCCACACAGTGATTTCATGTTGAAAAAGACTTGATTTAAAGATATGTTGCTTATTTTAAGTGTATACATGTTTTTTTTTTTACGAGGAACTATGTTACAATTGATCAGAAAGTAACCTAATGCAGTTAAAACTTCAAAAGGCTTGCTTCCCCTGAGAACCCTTCACACCTTGTCATTCCCACCAGAAGGAGGATGTCACATTGGCATGCTAATCAAGAGGGGAGGAGATTTTCTCTGCAGCCCGGAGAAAGGAACAATAGATGCCTTGGACTGAATAGGAAATGCTAATTTGGGGTGTAACTGACCACAAACTGCTGGCAGGAAACAAGACATGTGACCCTCTGAGTCAGTCCAGCTCTGGGGGCAGACCAGACTGAGATGTGGTTTTAACATTGGAGTAAATGTATGTTTTATAGAAATGCCTATAACAAAGTGTACTGAACTGACAAAAATGTGAAACTTTGAGATTGTGATAATGAAAAATTCACTCACAGTTTAAGACTAAGCTGAAATCCGTGCGATGTTCTGAGACTAAACCCCAGAATTTATTCATATTGTAGCTACTATGTTTATGTTATGAACATAAAAACTTACAGTCATATGCCCAGAGAGGATATGTATGCATGTATCAAATTTAGTGCAGAAGTAATATTGAGAAACCCTCCAAAAGCGAAAATGTTGTCATTTCTGAACCCAAGCTCGTAGAAACATGGGACTTGAACAGAAATGTACCTTAAGCAATCTGTCATGTAATTATGTATTCTCAACAACTTGTGTATCTGGGAAATATGTTTTCTGGGAACAATAGATTTTCTATGTAAAAGCAAAAGGGAGGGATTTCTTTTGGACCGTAAACACTGCATCACTCTGACTCATTCTGACACACTGATCCTGTCTCAAATCAGGGGACAGGGAATCCTTTAACCTCTCAGATCCTTAGAGGGTTGGGCATTGTAAAATCAGCCTCCCCATCCACTTTGGAAATATATAAATAGGGACTGTTAGGACAGATAGGACACACACATTTTTCCACTACTCAACTGATTTCTTGGCGCAGCACCCTGCAGGAATACTCCAGACTCCAGATCTAGAACCAATTCTAGAACCAAACTCTAGAACCCTGAAGCAGAGGCCTAACCCAAAACTGAACTCTTTGCAGCAGGCCTTCAGAATCTTTTGCAACCTGATTCTAACCCCTAAACTTCCACGAGGCCTAACTAAACCATTCAACAGCCTGGCTGAGCTGTTTTGCTTCTAGCTAAGAACCCTGTGCTAGAACCAAGATCCAGACCCAGAAAGCAGAGCTGTATTCAGTACCCATCAGATCCAGTCCAAGAGGCCACACAGACCATAGTGCCGTGCGGAGAGCAGTACCCAGTGCCTGATCCTGTCCGGTGGTGAGTGAAGCCAAACCCTTGACCAGATCTTTGACGAGGCCCACTCCATTCTAAAGTCTAGGAGTGAGTATCTAGTCTGAACTGTGCATAGTTATCTCTTAGTTTAAAGTAATACTATTCCATCCATTCCACTTATCTAGAACTGCATTATAGAATCCTGTGTCCATCCTGAATTCTTCTCATTATATTGTTTGTGATGATTGTAGCAATAATCATCTTCGCGCTGATATTTTCTGAAGAGGGACAAGTGTTTTGACGGACAGAGATTAGAGCAGAGGCGCCCTGTTCTGGTGGCTGCCCGTTGAGTGTCTTGCTTCTTCATAGCTCCTTAGTCTAAGCCTATTCTTGTTGCTAAATCTTTAAAACGCGATCTGTCATTTTTGAAATCTTGACTTTATTTCTGAAAAATCTATCTTCACAAAAACCTCTGTAACTTTTGAACCGCACGTCCTAGAACCGTAATCCAATTCATTATAGTTTTTCCGTAATCGCGTTTCACGCACGTGGAAAAATTGCTGCAAATTGCAATTCAGCTCCATTTCCCCACATGTCAAAATAGCTGTTTCTTGTTTTCAACTGCTGAAAGTCGTTTTCAATCTGATAATCATTCATGAATCATTGATAGTGTTGACTTGAACCAATGCAAAGTAACTCTCACTTATCCTGAATCTCCTTTAGTGAATTAAATTATTTTAGCATATTTTCCCATTCATTGCAATCACATTCAAAAGTATTTTTGACCTATTTCAAAATCATACCTGTTTTCTCTACTCTTGCTGGGGGAACTGAGATTGAACTGCCTTATTGATTGTAATCCTGAAACCTGTGTGCCCTCATTTCCATCTCTTCATATTGCATAGTGGGGGGAGTGAGTAGTCACAGGGGAAAGAGCGATCATATTGGGCCTCATTACGACCCTGGCCCTAATGGGTTAACAGCGCCGTAAAAGGCTGCAGCCACCATTAACCCATTAGCGCCTGATTACGAGGTCCCTTTGCGGGACCCGACCTTAACAGCTGGTCTACACCAGCCGTTAAAGTAGGGACCCGCAAAGGGACCTGGGTGCTAAGTACGGTACCGTACTTAGCGCCTTCCCCATTCCCATAGAGCCCTATGGGACGAAAATGGGAATGGGGAAGGGCCATGGTTCAATGGGGAATTACCGCCCCGCCAACCTTGGAACGGGGTGGTAATTCCCCATTGAACCATGGCGGACCCGTTACAACACCGGCACCAACCATGGTGCTAATAGCACCATGGTTTAGCGCCGGTGTTATAATGAGGGCCATTGTCTTTTGATTGAAACCGTATCAAGTTTATTCTGTGTTGCAGTTGCATTTTCCTGTCTTGCATTTCCCTGAAGCATAACAGAATTCTCTGCTACCATATTCTTCCATTCCTACTCCTAACTGATTAAAGGGATTGCTGATATTGTAATATTACCCATTGCTGATTACCGTTCATATTCATAAGAGTGCTATTGAGATATTATTTTATTCATAAAAGTGTGATATATGTATATTGTTCAATTCTTCCAATAAACCTTTTAATTTGCAAAACAAACCTACTTTTTGGCTCAGTGAGGTCGGGGAGATTCAAAGAGAGGGGCATTATATAAGGGTTCATCATCCAGATTTTAAAAACTTTGACATAAAAATATATAAATAAGGGCTTCCATTGGGCATCCCATACTAAGCATTGACTTGGTTGGAGTGCTGGATTGAAGTCACTTACAGATTGGGGGCTCGTAGCGGGATTTCTGGATTAGGCTACCACTCGTGCAGCTTAATACAGTGTGGTAACTAATAGAATACATAAATCCTGTTGGGCTAACACGCTGTGTTACGCTATAAAAGCACCCCTCAAAAAGGAACGCTCTCAGGAAACGGTCTTTTTTGCAAAATAAAATAAACTTCTGTAAGTCCGGAAGGAAATCTATTTTCAGAATGGCGACATTGGTAGACATCAAGATAGCGAAAGAGCACCTCTTACATGAGCTATTTGTGAGAGGTGAGTGGACTGAGCAGGACCAGAATGCGTGGTTGCAGGCGATCACACAACAGGTCACTGCAACTGGGTTAGATATCTGGAGAGATCAGGGGCCCTTACATGTGGCCCTGAGTGAACTATATATGGCCCCTAAGACCAAGGATGAGCACAATAAGATTGCCAGAGTAGCGGCATACCTATATTTACCTATGGGAGCCATACAGGACAAATGTGCTGAAGGCCAAGATCTGGCAAGTAGGCAACTGATGGCATTAGAGAAGGCCCAATGTGATCTGGACTCTTCTGAGCACAGGCTGCAGAGGAGCCAGGAGTCAGAAAATGATAGTAGGCAGTATATCATTAAAATAAAAGAGGACATGGATATACTGCAACACGAAAAGACAGACCAGGATACCAGAATTCTGGCCTTGCAGAAGGAGTACCAAGAAGGTTTGGACTCCCTACTGCAGAGCCAGAAAAAGCTGGAGCAACAACTGGATTTCAATAGGGTATGCGCAGAGCAGGTAGTCACCCTGCAAAGCCACCTGGATAGAGAGAAGGCAGAGTGCAACACATTATTTCTGAAAGACCTGCACACCCAGGCAGAATTTGAGGAAGAGCGCCAGAAATCTGGTGCCCTTTAAAGGCAAGAGCCTGCCTCTGTGCCGCCAGGTCGTCACCTGGCGGCACAGAGGCAGGCTCTTGCTCAGGAAAGGGATACCTTAGGCCAGGAAGTTTGTCACTTAAAAGGGAAGCTGGAAGAAAATCACCTGGCCCCCCAGGGACTGGGTGACCGCCAAAAAGAGCATGAAAACTTGTTAGAGCACATCAGGAGGGTGGAAGATTCTCTGGCAAGAAAGGAACAGGCCAGTAGGGACGGGTCTCAGGAGGTAACCCTCCTGCAGCAAAGACTGGCCCAGTACTCCATGACTAACCAGGAAGCGCAGAGAGAAAATGCGTCTCTCTTTCAGCACAACGATAGGCTCCAGCGACAGGTAGCCATGCAAGAGAGACTGATAGAGTCTAGTAAGGCCTTGATTGAGGAACAGAAAGCTCAGGCTCTTGCATGGCAACAGGGAGCAGGGGCTGATAGAGATGAGGTTCGGTGGGAAAGGGAAACACCTGAGCATAACCTCAGGAGCCCTAGTGCCAGAGGCCTCCATCTCTCCCAGTACCTGGACTCTGCCACCCTCATGTCCCCTGGCGCACATGAGCCCAGGGCAACAGGGATGGCAGATTACTATCCAGTCAAAAGTATGGGGCTCATAGGCCAGTACCTCCCTGGAATGGATGGGCGGGCATCTGGGTATGGGCACCCAAGTACAGTGCAATCTAGTAGGGAACCCCAGGAGGGTAGGCCCACTAAGGGCATCCTGAAAACCTCTGCCAAGTTCGGACAGTGGGGGGGGGGTACCCATCAAATCCTGGGCGTCCCAAGACACAAGAGACTAGGTCCCCACATTCTGCCAGCCATTTCCAGGCTCGCAGAATCCGGGCAACCCTGGAAGATCAGACGGGCACCTCTGGGAGCAGTGCCTCTGAGTCAGAGGATGAATGGACCAGGGTTACCCAAACCAAGAAGGCTAATAAGGCAAAAAGGGCCTTGCTTAAGGACCCCTTAAAACAGATTAAGGCAATAAGGAGTATCATTACCCCTTATCACAAGAACGCCAAGTATTCTGTGTGGGAACACTTAGAGATCTTTGAGCAAATGATGGAGAATTTCCATTTGAAAGACAGCAGTAGCTGCATTCAGTACGTCAAATGAACATTCTCCCCAGAATACTCCAGTTTCTTTGCGGGGCTGGAGGGCCAAAATAATTCAAGATGGTCCACATACAGGGAAGCCATCTTAAAGCACTTTTCTGTTCATAGAAATCCCCAAGAGGCTCGCAAGGCAGCTTACAATTTGCAATGTGGGGAGGATCAGGCCCCTCAAGAATGTGTGCAGGAGTCTTAGCGTGCCTTTGCACAGACTACCAAAAGGGTGCACATGGACAGCAAAGAATTTGTTAATACGTTTTTCCATGCACTGCCAAAATACATCATGACCCAGCTAGTGAGAGATTTTCATGAGAAAAGGTCACTAGACTGGGTCATTGAACAGGCCACCCAAATCTATGAGGTGCAGAAGCCCATAGAAAATAAAAAATAATGCTCAGAGAAGCCCCAAACCGACCAGCACCCCTGCCACTGCCAAGGTGGAAGAGGTAAAGGTTGCCCCCATTTTAGATTTGGAGATGGAGGTGCCTAAAGACCTGCCTGCACAGAATAATTCTAAGCCCAGAATGCCCTTGGGCCAGTCACAGACAGGGAGTCAAGGAGGTAGTCCCACAAATGGGGTCCCTCACTCCCCTGACTATGTAAGTCCCCAATACAAGGGAAACCGACCCATCCTGGGTTATGTGTGGACTCCTCGAGCCCAAGGGGGGGGGATCCAACCAACCACCTAACCCAGGGACTGTCCCTACTAACTTCCCCCAGGATGGCAGAAATTCACCAAATCCTGGGCAGAACTTTTTCCCCAGGTATCCACAAAATGTCCAACCCCAAAATCATCCATCCTTCTTTCCACACTTCCCTGAGCCCAGACCACCTAATCCGGGAGAGGGGAGGCCAAGGGTGGAGGGGTACCCAAATCTTCGCAACCCAGGGTACTACCAGAGAAGGGATAGCTACCCTTGCCGGGATCATCCCAGGGGAGAAAACAGAACCCTGTATCAGCTTGAGCGGGTTTCACAGCTTGAGCGCCAAGTTCAAAATATGGCACACGATCTGGGTCGCATGCTAAGGACTCAGCAGGACCCTCAGATGAGCATGTCGGCACAGAATGCCCCAAACTCTGGACCTGGTGCTCCAGAACAATGGCGGGGCAGCAACCCAATAACTCACCGGTACCCAGGGAGGTGGCACAAGGGGAAGGGGGGTGTAAAGCCTTGGAGGAAGCTCCCTTCCCCACTTGTAAACAGCCCCTGGAAACCCAGGAACTGGAAACAAAATCCCCTGCCCCTGAAAGCCTGCCATCCAAGGAGCAGAGGGGGGGTAGGAGAAACAAAGGACCCAAACAGTCCCATTTTGAGGGGGAGGTACAGATCTTCCAATTTGAAGGAGAGGGATCCTCAGAGTATCCTGGGAAAAGGATCTTCTCCTTCAGAGATGGGGGAACTTCTCCCAAAGAAAAATGGGTCCCTAGGGATTCAAATCCAGACTGAGTAGATGTGGGGACTGAGCTAGCGCTACCCATCATCCCATCCCAGAACCAACAACATCAAAATCCCCTGGTCCAAACCCATCCTGGTGACTGCCTCCAAAAGGGGGTGGGGGGTGGCCCAGAACCCAAAACCTCTCCTATCTCCAGTTGCCAACTTTTTCTTTCAGATTCCCAAGACTCCCCACAGAATTCTGCCCAAATTTCTTCTCTCTCAATGTCCAAAACGAAAGAAATAGCCCACCAGTTGTCCAAAAATGTGCATTATCTGTGCCCCCTTGCGGAGAAGGAGGGAAGATACAATGCCCCGGTTCAAGTACAGGGGCAGGGTACAATTTTGGCACTGTTGGACACTGGATCCCAAGCTACCGTTCTGTCCAAAAAGGCCTTTGATGAACTGAATTCAGGAAGGGGGGAGAAATACCAAATTCCTCTCACCTCTCTTCCTGGACAACTTAAGAACTTAGACGGGAAGGAAATTCCTGTCGAGGGGACTGCGGATTTGGACATTAAAATTGGGCGACACAAGGTGAAACACCCGGTCATAGTAGTGACTCCAGAGGGCACCCCTTGTTTACTAGGGAATGACCTCCTGAGAAGGTTGTCACCCCTAATAGATTGTGTAAACTAGCCGACCGATAAAATTGAAACAGAGTATCAACCATGTTAGTTTAAACGGCACATGCCACATTGTTGAACAAAAATCTGACCAAGTGGAATTTCACTTCCAGAAAATCCAAATTCCAGACGTGACAGTAATAGCAGTAGTACAACAGACTGGTGATGGGGGGTCCTCTCTATTTCTGAAAATCAACCTTCCTTCCAGTTTAAGGTGGTATTACACTGAAATTCTTTACTAATCCACAATCAGACCTTCCCACTCCAATAGTCCAGAAAGATGTGAAATCAGCTCAGAGCCTGGCTGATATTCAGCAAATTGGAGAGCAGTTGTTCATCCCTGTTCAGTTAAATGAAGGGAAGGATTCTGTTCTCACCCGATTGTGTGTGAACAACAGTAAGAGCTTCATCAGTGAAGCCATGTCCGCCAACTCCCAAAAGATCCAGCCATTCCCACATTCAAACTGATAGACAAATGGGAAATGGATCTGGAAACACCCAATTCCAAACACCTCCTGCCAAGCAGGTGTATGCTCAAAATCTCCATTGGCAACAAGAGCATAGTCCATAATTGTTGGGTCGTGCGAGACGTCACTGCCGCCTTTTACTCAGGCTGTGACATTCTCAATCGCTTTGCCATTAGTTTGGACCTAATAAACTTCAAAGCTTGGTCCCGATTAGCGGATAATCCCATGGGCTTTGATGATCCAGAAAAAGCATTTAGGTCAGCTCAATTGCTACCTTATGCAGTTGAAATTCAGATTGGAGAGGAAGTCACCATCCCAGAAAGGACCCAACAATTCTCCCTGGAAGTGAAAGTTAAAATAGGATAGAAATTGAAAAACCCTGATGCCTATATTCATCTCAATGCTTCTCTCCAACAGCAAGGGTTGGGGGTAAACCCAACACCATTAGTCAATATCGAACATGACACCATTCCAATAGTGGTGAATAACAGCGACTTAAAGACTATCACTTTAGCCACAGGCACCATTATTGGAATGGCGGTTGATGACCGACATTTCTCCATAGATTTAGGAAATGAACTGTTAGGACCAATCCCCAAGGACTGTTTTGACAGTGACAGTGATGACAACACAACACCAGACAGGATCTTTACCCGGCATGGGGGGAACTTCCTGATGTACACTTCCTGCCCCTAAGGCAAGGAAGATGTGAATTGTGACTTCAGAAGAGATGAGGTGATTTTCCAGATCCATGAGGGCTGCCTTTCCCACCTGATGCCACCAGTCCAAATCAGCACTCTGACCAGGGACTTCTCCATCCAGCTGGAAGAAGCCGCTGGGTTAGCGAAACCAGAAGTCTTTCCAGGCTTCAGGCAGATGGTTGAAGAGAGAGTCAACCTAGCTGATGCCTGTGAGACTCTGGAGCCGAGGCAAAAGTTGAAACAAGTTTTCTTTGATTTTCAAGATCTCTTTGCGGTGGACTCATATGACTGTGGTCACACCGACATCCACACAACAACAATTCCCACGGACCCTGGTATGACTTCAGTGTTTGTGAAGCAATATCACTTGCCTCTCGCATCAATGGAGTCCCTTTACTGAAATCATTAAGAACCTTGAGTCCCGTGGGATAATCCGTCCAGTCCACAGCACCTTCAATAATCCGGTGCCGGGTATATTGAAGCCAAACGGCCAGTGGAGACTCTGCGCCGACCTTAGGGAGCTCAACAAAAGGGTCCATACTTCTCGATTGCCCCTTGCCTACATTGACGAAGGGCTGGCCCAGATCCAGGGGTCACAGATATTCACTGCAATAGACCTGACCAATGGATACTGGAATGTGCCTGTCAGTGGGGAGGACCAATACAAGCTGGCTTTTACCTTTGGGGGCCAGCAGTACTCATGGACCCGGACTCCCTTCGGATACCTCAACTCCGGCAATGAGTTCAACATTTTCCTACATAAGGCCATGCCCGACCTGGGTGAGAGGGGTAACCTGGCTTATGTAGATGATGTCCTCATCAAAAGCTCAACTGTGGAGGAACACATAGTAGAGTTCCGTTATGTTCTGACACAGTTGAGGGCTGCCGGAGCAAAACTTTCCTTTCAGAAAGCACAGTGGTGTAGAACCCGTGTTAATTTCTTGGGGCATGAGATTACTCCTCAGGGTCTCTGTCCGCAGGGAAAGAAAGTGGAAGCACTCCAGAAACTGAAGGACCCCACAACTCTACAGGAATTAAGGAGCCTCCTTGGACTGACTAATTACAGGAGAAAGTTCATTGAGGGCTACGCAGAGATCACCAGACCCCTGATTCATCTTTTGAAGGGGGGGTCAAGTGGGAATGGGGTCCAGAACAAGCTGAGGCAGTAAGACAGCTCAAAAGAAGCCTCTCACAACCGCCTTGCCTAGCGAACCCTGTCAGAAACAAGGAATTCTTGGAGGAGACAGGGTTCTCTAATACATACTTGACTGCAGTATTATACCAAAAGCATGACAAGGTCAATAAAGTAATCTCCTATGCGAGTAAAACTTTATCCTCTGTGGAGGAAAAATTCAATGATTGTGAGAAGGCACTCCTGGCAATGGTGTGGGCATTGAAGAATTACCGCCCGTTTATCCAGGGGGAACACATCATAGTGGAGACTCCACACCAGCCTCTGCAATATCTCCAGGCCGGAAATGTGAGTAATTCCCGAATTACTTCCTGGATTCTGTCAATGCAAGGCTTTCCTGTGGAAGTCAGTTATGGCCAAAACAAGAAGAGTACCCTCGCGCAAGGTCTGGCCGACTTGCATGATTGTGCTAGAGAAAACTGTCTCGAGGACGGGAGTCTAAAAATCAAGGACAACATGGAGGCATACCTCAATTCCCCACACAAAGTCTTTGAAGAAGACAAGTGTGAGGGAATTCCCACTGTGTATGTGGAGGGATGCTCTTACCATGTTGACAACAACGGGGAAAAAGAACTTGTGGCCGGCGTAGGGAATGCATAGGTGAATGAGTCCCCAGAACCCTCCGCTGGGTGCAAGATTGGTCCCCGAAGTAGTCAAGTGGCAGAGTTGATGGCTGTGCATCAAGCCATCCTCACTGTTGTCCAACATCAACTCCACAAACTGGTCATAATCACTGATTCAGATTATGTACAGAACGGGTTTGTGGAGCACCTGGTTAATTGGAAAACCAGAGGCATGCTATGTGCTAATAACAAACGCTTGAAACATGGGAAATTAATTCAAAATATTGATCTGGTCACCTCGAATGGGATGACCATCTACTGGAAAAAGATTAAGAGTCATTCCAAAGTAGAGGGACCAGACAAAACTGGAAATGACTTAGCTGATCAGCTGGCCAAAACCAGGGCCATCCAAGGGGATCTAATAGAGATTGAGTCCCTGTTGGAGGAAATCCAGGTCACTGCTATCATTAGGTCCCAGACAAATGCTCACAATGGTCTTTCAACTGCACAATGGAGTAAGGAGACCCCAGATACTGATTTGATTATGGCTCACAAAGGGGATCCAATAATTGGTAAGTTTTATCAACACATTGAGGACCCTGAAAACTTTCCCCTGACGGATACCGATTACATTGGGAAAGAGGACCTCACAGTGTGGATGAAATGTCCAAAAATGTTCCGAATCCAAGACGGTTTGTTGGTAAGGAAATCCCTAGCTGGCCATGATCAGTGGGTGGTTCCTACCTCATTCCGAAGCCTGATGTTAAGTCACGCCCATGATGCGGCCACAGCCGGTCATAGGGGGTTTCATACAACACTTGAAATCTTAAGAGAGGTCGTATACTGATGACTACTAGAAAAGAATACAATGTAGGAGACCGGGTTTATCTATACAATTTCCAAAGTAACCAGGCCAAACAGCAGAAATTTCTGCCTACCTGGAAGGGACCTTTTGAAATTGTAGACAGTGCCTGATCCTGTCCGGTGGCGAATGAAGCCAAACCCTTGACCAGATCTTTGACGAGGCCCACTCCATTCTAAAGCCTAGGAGTGAGTATCTAGTCTAGAACTGTGCATAGTTATCTCTTAGTTTAAAGTAATACTATTCCATCCATTCCACTTATCCAGAACTGCATTATAGAATCCTGTGTCCATCCTGAATTCTTCTCATTATATTGTGTGTGATAATTGTAGCAATAATCATCTTCGCACTGATATTTTCTGAAGAGGGACAAGTGTTTTGACGGACAGAGATCAGAGCGGAGGCGCCCTGTTCTGGTGGCTGCCCGTTGAGTGTCTTGCTTCTTCATAGCTCCTTAGTCTTAGCCTATCCTTGTTGCTAAATCTTTAAAGCGTGATCTGTCATTTTTGAAATCTTGACTTTATTTCTGAAAAATCTACCTCCACAAAAACCTCTGTAACTTTTGAACCGCACGTCCTACAACCGTAATCCAATTCATTATAGTTTTTCCGTAATCGCGTTTCACGCACGTGGAAAAAGTCCCGCGAATTGCAATTCAGCTCCATTTCACCACATGTCAAAATAGCTGTTTCTTGTTTTCAACTGCTGAAAGTCGTTTTCAATCTGATAATCATTCATGAATCATTGATAGTGTTGACTTGAACCAATCCAAAGTAACTCTCACTTATTCTGAATCTCCTTTAGTGAATTAAATCATTTTAGCATATTTTCCCATTCATTGCAATCACATTCAAAAGTATTTTTGACCTATTTTAAAATCATACCTGTTTTCTCTACACTTGCTGGGGGAACTGGGATTGAACTGCCTTATTGATTGTAATCCTGAAACCTGTGTGCCCTCATTTCCATCTCTTCATATTGCATAGTAGGGGGAGTGAGTAGTCACAGGGGAAAGAGCGATAATATTGTCTTTTTATTGAAACCATATCAAGTTTATTCTGTGTTGCATTTTCCTGTCTTGCATTTCCCTGAACCATAACAGTATTCTTTGCTACCTTATTCTTCCATTCCTACTCCTAACTTATTAAAGAGATTGTTGATTTTGTAATATTACCCATTGCTGATTACCGTTCATATTCATAAGAGTGCTATTCAGATATTATTTTATTCATAAAAGTGTGATATATATATATTGTTCAATTCTTCCAATAAACCTTTTAATTTGCAAAACAAACCTACTTTTTGGCTCAGTGAGGTCGGGGAGATTCAAAGAGAAGGGCGTTATATAAGGGTTCATCATCCAGATTTAAAGAACTTTGACATAAAAATATATAAATAAGGGCTTCCATTGGCCATCCCATACTAAGCATTGACTTGGTTGGAGTGCTGAATTGAAATCACTTACAGGAGGAGACTTCCTCTGCTGCTCTGGGAAAGAGACAAGGGGTTCCTTAATTCGGGTGTGACTGACAACAACTGCCCTGGCAGGAAGAAGACCATGTGACCCTCCAGCCCAGCCAGATCTTGGAGGCGGAGTCAAACCATTGTGTGGATTCAGAAAGCACAGGAAATATCTTTTTGAAAAAGACTTATAGCAAATTGTACTGAACTGATACAAATATGAAATGTATAGTTTGTTAAAATGAAATATTCGCTCACAGTTTAAAAATAATCTGGAATCTGTGCGACATTCAGAGACTGAACCACGAAATTGTTCATATTCTAGCTATTGTGATTATATTAGGATCATGAAAAAAGACAGAAATATGCCCAGATGGTATGTCCATGCATGTGTAAAAATTGGTACAGAACTGACACTGAGTAACCACCCAAAAGCGTGAAAAACTGTCATTTGTGAACCAAAGCTCGTAGGAAGATAAGAATTGTACAGAAACGTACCTTAGTCAATCTGTCATGCAATTATGTATTATTAACAAGTTGTGCATATTGGAAATGTGTTTTTTGGGGGAAAAATAGATTTTCTAAGTAAGAACCAAGGGGAGGGATTTCTTCTGGACCCTAAACACAGTGTCACTCTGACACATCATGACACATCATGACACACTGTTCCTTTCTCCTATCAGGAGAGGGGGAATTCTCTGACCTATCATATCCTTAGAGGGTTGGGCATTGTGTATCAGCCTCCTCACCGCTTTGGAAAATGGATAAATAGGGACTGCTGAGGACAGGCAAAAGACAATTTCACTCATCACTGATCCACCGGCGAAGCGCTCTGCAGGAAGAACCCATCTCTAGAACCCATCTCTAGAACCAGACTCCAGAACACTGAAGCAGATGCCTAACCCAAGAAGCTGAACCCTTTTCAGCAGGCCTTTAAAATCTAGCAACCTGATTTAACCCCTAAACTTCCATGGGGCCTAACCCATTCAACAGCCTGGCTGAGCTGTTTGCTGCTTCTGGCCAACAACCTTTGCTAGAACTCAATATCCAGATCAGTCCAGCAGAGCTGTAACCCAGAACCCATCAGATCCAGTCCAAGAGGCCGCGCAGAAACCAGAGTGCTGAGAGCAGAACCAAGCGCCTGAGACCTGTCCGGTGGCGAGCAAAGTCTAGTCCAAACCTTTGACCAGATCTTTGACGGGTCCATTCCATTTCAAAGCCATAGTAGTGAGTATTTAGCATAGAACTGTCCATAGTCATCTCTTAGTTTAAAGTAATCCATCCAACCCATTCCAACATATCCAGACTGCATTGTAGAATCTCTTTTGTCCATTCTGAATCCTTTCTCATCCATATTCTCTGCTACCTTATTCTTCCATTCCTACTCCTAACTGATTAAAGAGATTGTTGATATTGTAATATTACCCATTGCTGATTACCGTTCATATTCATAAGAGTGCTATTCAGATATTATTTTATTCATAAAAGTGTGCTATATATATTGTTAAATTATTCAAATAAATCTTTTAATTTGCAAAACAAACCTTCTTCTTGGTACAGTGAGACCGGAGTGATTCAACGCATTATATAAGGGTACATCATCAGAATTAAAAGAACTTTTGACATAAAAATATATAAATAAGGGTTTCCATTGGGCATCCCATACTAGGCATTGACTTAGTTGGAGTGCTGGATTGAAATCGCTTACAACGCACTTAGAACTGCACTAAGTACTGCAAATAGAGAGCATTTCTCAGAGTTGAAAAAAACAAAACCATTGGCTGCCCATTAACAACAGAATCTTACTCAAAACAGTGGGTCTCATTACGGGTCTGGCCATAGCTGTGCCTGTAACAAAGGCACGGCTGCCGCCGGCTTTGTGATTTTACTGGCACCCCCGAATGGGCAATTACCGGGTCATGCCGATGTCGGTGGACCCGGTAATCGCCCTTTCGCGGGTGCCGGCAATAAGGGTGCCGGTGCATCCACGAGTTGTGCTCGCTGGTGCCGCACTGCAGCCAGGTCAGACCTGGCGGGCAGAGTAAGACCCGTGAGCACAACTCGTAGTATGGCGGTACGCTAGCAACGGTGCCGATAGCGATACTGGCGCGGTTGTTGCCTTACTGCCATACTTGTAATGAGGCCCAGTCTCTCTCACCTTCAACTGCCTTAACAATGCTGCACCACTTTACCTAGCGGAGAGAATTGTCAGGAAACTTACTTCTTGCCCTACTCGAACTGCTAACGCCTACTGCCTCTATATACCCAGATTCAAATTTAAAAAATCTGGAGGAAGTAGCTTCCCTGTCGTGGCAGCACAGACCTGGAATGCACTCCCACTTTCCTTAAGAGCGGAACAATCTTTGCACAGTTTTAGGCGTAATACCCTAAGCTGGCTGAGAACCAATGACAAGTGACCTTCTCACATTCCTGTACTGAACAATGTATTATGTAATATAGGTCTACTGTGCTCACGACATTCTTGATGCCATTCTGCATCCACCACTGATGCATGTATTATTATGCCCTTTACTGTACATGCATCATTATGTCCTCTACTGAACTTGTTGTCTTGTATGTCTAATCTGTTTCCTGTATATTTCCAAGTATGCAACATTTGTAACATGAAGCTTAAAGTAATCTTGCAACCTTTGTGCCCAGTTACCTGAGGGTTCAATGCGCCATACAAATAAATAAACAAACAAACAAACAAACATATACCTCTTTTGCCTTTTGTGGTCACGCAGGGAGAGAGCAGGCTACACCCTCAAAAGGGGTGTGAATGTGATAACAGTAGCAACCCAAACAGCCATAGTACAACAATCCAAAATAAAACAATATCCAATCAACGCTCTATTAAATATAATACTTCAATAAAACACACCAATGCGCAATATATATCCCTATAAAAACAGTAGTAAAAATCCACCCATATGAAAAGAACACAGACAATGCAGAATGTAGATGTAGAAAGCACTCTGGGTAGTGAGGCACAGTTGAAAGGCAATACATTGATAAATGTCACAGACAAAAGGATATGTCTTGGTAAAGAAAAGTGCAGAAAGCTGGCTTATCAGTGCTATGCTCCTTAAAGTGAACCATAGCAATTGGCCCTCTTATGTTAGATACATTTGTGTAAGCGCACGTTCGCCCAGCAGCATCTTGGCGCTGAGGAGGCAAGGAATGTAAAAAAAAGCAAGGTTTTTAGTTTGCGGCGGAAAGCAAGGTGATAAATAGTATCACGCAAAGGAAAGGGTAAGTTGTTCCAGGCTTTAGCGGTGGCAACCAAAAAGGCGCGGCCTCCCTTACAAGCTAGCTTAAAGTGAGGTACAGCTACCCCCCGGGTGGTTTGAGAGAGACGAGTGCCAGTGGGTTGGTAGGGAGTAAACTTTGCTTGCGGATATTCTGCTCCCACACTATAAAAGGCCCGGTGCACAATGCACATGGATTTGAGCAAAATCTGCTGGGTTACGGGGAGCCAGTGTAGTTGTCCAGTGTAGTTGTCTCAACAGAGGAGTCATATGGGCTCCAAAAGGCAGACGAATTATCTATCTAGCAGCAGCATTCTGAAGCAGCTGCAGACGTCCATTAAGATAGCTGGGTTGCTCCAGATATAGTGAATTACAATAATCCAGTACGCTGAGAACTAAGGCTCCCACCACTGGTGCCTGGCTAGCGACAGGAATAAACAGAAGGACCTTCCAAAGAACCCGGAGTTTAAAATGGCCAGATTTACAGACCGCGCTAACCTGTTCATCCATAATCAACAGTAGCAGAGAATCACACTCCAAGGTTCCTAACTGATAGGACAGGTGTGGGGAGAGGACCCAATGATGAAGGCCAGAAGTCGGATGTCCAGTACAGCTGAGCAGTAGAGGTCCCTACAACCAAGACCTCAGTTTTACTACCAATCGGCTTGAGCCAGTTCAGTGTCATCCATGTTCCAAGTTCCTCCAGGCATTTTTTTAGCCTACTTGCTTATTCAGATTTTGTCAGGTCCAAACGGACCAAAATCTGGGTATGGTCGGCATATGAATAAAAACGAAACCCATGCTATTCGATAAGCAGCAAAAAATATCTTATGTAGATATTGAATAAGATAGGAGACAGTGCTGAGCCCTGAGGGACTCCACAACAAAGAGGGGCAGGCGCCGAGCAGAAAGGGGGAAGAGAAACTGATTGTGAGTGATCAGTAAGGAAAGCTCTAAACCATTCAGGACTTGGCCAGAAATACCAGCTTCCACAAGTCGGTAAATAAGAAGAGAATGATCGACGGTGTCGAAAGCAGCCGACAGATCTAATAGCAGGACTGCTCCGACACTGCCGTGGTCAACCAGGCGCAGAAGGTCATCCATCGCTGAATTAAGAACAGATTCAGTGCATCTGCCAGGCTGGAAACCAGATTGAAAGGAGTCAAGAAACTGGGAAGATTCCAGGAACGTAGACAACAAGGGAGATACCAGTGCATCTAGAACCTTCATTAAAAATGGAAGAAGTGAAATGGGGCGATAGTTGGCCCTCGCTTCAGGGTCCAAGGAGGGCTTTTTAAGCAGAGGGATCACCAGAACATGCTTGAGTGAACCCGGGATTGTACCATTAGAGAAAGAAATGTTAACTGCCGAGGTTATTTGGTTAATCAAGTCGACAGACATCTCCTGCAAAAGGGCGAGTGGTATCGCATCTATAGGTGACGCAGATTTAAGTTTTTGAATAGTGGATAGGACTTCCGCATTAGAAAAAAGGGAAAAAGATGACCAGGACCCTCCAGTAGGGGGCGTTTCACCAGCGCCGGGACGGCCTTAATTGCTGCAGCCTCAGTTGCAACGTTGTCCCGAATGATGGTAATTTTAGAGAGAAAGAAAGTAGAGGTGGAGTCACAAAGCTCTTGAGAGGGCGGGGCTGCATCTTGTCCTATTCTAGGCATGGAAAGGGATTGGACTAGATCCAATAAAGCCTTCGGTTTATTGATAGCCCCCTCCACAGTCTGAGCAAAATAGGCTTTTTTTGCATTTATCACTTCGGTATGGTAGGCAGCAACAGTGCTCCGATAGAGAGTTTTAGAGTTGGAAGAGTAACTAAGACACCACTTTCTCTCAGTCTGCCTACAACAGAGTTTGCTGTCCCTGAGTATTTGAGAAAACCAGGGTTCCAGAGTGCAACTGCGTTGTTTACACAATTTATCAGCCGTCGTTATGAAGGCATCTTGTAATGTGGTAAGGGAGCAACTTTCCGCAGAGTTACAATGAGATTGTAGTAGATCAATCATTTTGGGTTTAGGAACACCTTTCCAACTACGTCTACGAATAGGAGGTTTCAGCGTAGCAGGGGAAGGGACTTTGAAAGGAATGGAAAAGGGCACCAAAAGGTGATCTGACCATACAAGAGGGATAGGAATATCAATATCCGCATAAGAAAGGGGACTAAAAATGAGATCTAAAATACTACCACCTCCATGAGTAAGAGTGAAAACCCCTTGTCGGAAGCCTAGATCAGCCATCAACATGGTGAAATTGCCAACCAATTTGGCAGTAATGGAATTAATAGGCAAATTAAAATCTCCCATAGTACTCAAATCAGGGTATTTCACTTGTAACTCTGTCTCAAATCCCGGGAATTCGGTATAAAATGCAGTATCAGCCCCTGGAGGTCGATAGACGAGCAGGACTGGAAGAGTAAAAGTCGAAGAAATTGAAATGCGGGTCAGAATGCATTCCATTTTGAGGGAGCGCTTAGGGGTTACCAGACATTTGGTCGAAAAAAATTGGTCGATCAGACAAATGGTCGAACAAATTTGGTCGAAAACCAAATGGTCGAATTTTTTTTTTTTTTTTTTCACCCCTTTTTTACATTTTTTGGGGGGGTCCCCCAGCCCCCTTTTTTTTCTAAAAACCCCTTTTTTTAAAAAACGAAAACCCGAAAAATAAATATATAAATAAAAAAAATATTTTACCATTTGGTTTTCGACCAAATTGCGTCGACCAAATGTCATTCGACCAGTTTTCAGTCGACCAAATGATTGGACACCGCGCTTAGGGACCATACTGGTGACTTTATAGTTGGTCTTGTAAATCAAAGCTACTCCCTCCTCCCCGGGTGGAGGGATGCACAATCCTCTTGCACTAGCGAGTAGTTCTCAGGAAGAGATTGAACCAACACTGGGCCAGATGTATCTTTAAGCCATTTTCAGTGAGGAAGAGAAAATCAAGCCCCTGACAGGACAAGAGATCATAGCATTCCATATGGTCAGCATCTAGGGATCGTGTGTTAAGTAAAGCGCACTGCAGTGTGGCTAAAGGTATTACTTTCCTAATATTAGGGGCTAACCCAAAGCCTAAAGGCCATTTTGTATTAACTGGAGCATGGGAGAGCAATACACTGCCTTTGATCCAGCCAGCGTGTCTGATATTCCCAGAGAGTGCTGCCCCTCCTGCTCCCTCTGCGCACGGACGGGCACAGATGGGGTTGCCTTAAGCGCACCTTCAGTGCGCTGATGGCGTGCCCGCTGCGCCCGCCCGCTGTGCTGGCGGTATACATGGCACATAAATGCTGAAGCATGGAGGACCTCTCCACAAGTACCTGAATCAGTTCTTGGGTGGTTTGACGCTCGAACCAGTCTTCTCAGAGCTGTGCATGCGGGCTGAACCTGGTTAAGATGCAGTGAGTCACAGTGACCCAAGCAGTGAGTCTGATTGTTTTTAGGTGTTAGAACACAGTTGACTCAGGTAAGTGGACCGTCTTAAGTGGCAGAATAGAGGACTCCATCTGCTTGGATTCGTCTGATGCTGGGAGTCCCAATCCAGGATCACAGGGACAAGAGTAGTTCTTATTCTCTTCATTCCCAGTCCAGGGAAGCTAGCTAGCACCTGCAGGAGTCCTTCAGCTCCGGCCAGTGGCCGGGGTACTGGTGCAGCCAGCAGATATTGCAGAACTTGGTTCAGAAACAGTCACACCCAATGTTCTCTGGGGATGGTTAGGAAACAGAGCTTGCCTCTGTCTTTTAACACCTGCCTCCCATTCACAACTTTAGGGCCTTCTAAAGAACTGCTCTCCCAAGAGGGCCCAAACCAATTATTCTGTTCTATATGAAAGGTCCAAAGGAATCAAAGTAGGAGTGGGAGACCGCTTCCTTATAAAGTCTCATGGGATTGGAGAAAAGCAAGCCTGTTTTAAGGGGTCCAATCACGGTCAAGGTGACATGTGATGTGTTCCGTCTTGCATAATACTAAAAGTTCTCTGCTCTACAAGAAGTGGAGGAGACAGGAAGGAAAGAGAAGCCCACAGAAAACCAAGATGGTGGAACCCTTCCTCCAGTTCCTTTGGATCCGTCTGACTGTCCTACTTCTGTCCCCTTCCCAAGTCTGCCGCTTTAAAGGGCCTTTGTTATGCAACACCCTTGTGTTCGGATGGCCGTGTTGTTATGGGTGTTCCACTTTGGGGCCTGGTTCCCAGGAGTCCTCCTGCTGGGCATTTCCTGAAGTGGAAACGTGTTACCCAACCTCCCAAGGGATCACAGAGACACAGCATTCCTGCCTATTGTCCTGCTGGCTAAGCAGAGACAGGCGGTCAGGCTAGAATTCACAACCTAAGCTCACAGCCTTGACATGAGTATGATACAAATCTGAAATGGCTTTAACAGCTGTGTTAACTATCAGCCACAATACCAAAACCTAGGTGAGGCCTTTTGTTACAGATTACCCTGACACCAGACGGATAGTTCTTCATACTTATTATGGTTTGGTATCAGACATGCAGATTTAAATGTAACCTCTGTCTGCAGTGACAAGGCTATCACAGCAGCTGACCACAAGGGCACCTTTGAGCTTTGTGCAAGCTCTATGCCACTGAAAATCAGCAGCTGTAGATCATGAGACTGATGCAACAGGTGTTTACTATGTTTTTGGCATTGAACTTTCTGAAAGGGTGGTCTGATTAGCAGACCACCCTTTCTGAGATGGATTATCTGCATTATTTTCTGTTTAAAAAAAAAACAAAAAGCCAGTGCTTCTACACTCTTACCAGGTGACACTCCATCACAGGTGCCACTTCAGGATGGTGATATGGTCCCCAGGGTAGCCACATACCATAGCCAGTGGCCAACAATAAGGTACAAGTGGCCAATGGGTCTGGCTGCAGACAAAGCCCAGTACCCACTTCTAGTGGCTTGGTGGAGCCTGGAGCATGACTGAAGGCCCTACCCTGGGCAAATGGGCCTCTAACCTTGGTGTCAGGTTTTGTACGGTGGACATATCAGGTGGGATGGCAGTATCTTGAGGTTGAATGAGGTGCATGTCCTTGTCAAAGTTAAATCCTCAAATAGCCAAATGTTTTGCACCCCTGAAGGAAAATGAAAGTGTGGTGAGGCACTTTGTTTTAATGTGTGGCGAAACCTTGGTAAAACCCCCATTGGAAATATCTGTTTATGAAATCATTATTTTCTCTATCCAAGAGCACTAGCTCTAAAATTTTGCTTGACATTGAGGCTACGGCTGTTGATCACCGAGCTTCTTGAGGACAAACGTGTTTTAGGTTAGGGTGCAGGCGGCACAAGGGCTCACATTTCATATACATCTTCTAGAGGTGCTAGAAATACCCGGTGCCAAATGTTTACAATGGTTTTCATACATTAGAGATGTCCTTGCGATTCTACGTGTAGGTTCCCCATGGGACAGAACCAATGTAACATCTTAGATGCTGCAAGAGTAAGACTCTTGTACTCTTGTATTGACATCTTTTTGAACATGGTTTATTGGAAGCATGTGTTACTAGCCCCTCGCCTCGTTTCGAGAATAAGCAGGTCCTGTGGTCTGAAGCATTTTTGGTTGCAGTGCAAACAACCAACTCAAGACTCTATGGGCCTCATTACGAGTGTGCCGGTCTGGAAACAATGCAAGGAAAAAATGCAGGTAATTCTGGCTCCGGCATTATTTCTGGACCAGCACACTTCAGGTTTGCCAGTGGGGGCCACGGATCTCCTGGCAGGCCGGACCTGCCAGCAGATCAGGCCCCTACTGGCAAAGAAATATGCCTGAATTACCAGCACCATATTACTGTTTCCAGTGATCAAGCAATCCCATCTCATGGAGTCCTTTTGGACTCCATGGAAATCGAAACTTACCGGCTCCCTGCCGCCCATAACATCTCGGTAATACAGGGATATTGGACAGCGTAGACGGTAAGGGCAATTTCCCCTTATCCCGCCGGAGTTACCGGCGGGATACCGGGACATTTGTAATGAAGCCCCATGTCTTAAATTCTCCTTTCATTTCCTCCCCATTTTGATCTGTTGTGGGTCAATAGTGGGTATTTGATGGTATGATTTGACTTAGCTTTTGCGCAGAGCTGGCAACTGAGAAGAACGTCCATTTTATGTGTATATGTCTGAAATATAATGATATTCAAAGGGGTTGGTTTTTGCCATTATCAAATGTCATCAATTTAGTAGTGTCCAAAATTCCTTGAGTTGGGCAAAGCATATTTTAGATCCAGGTGTTGTTTTTGCTGTTACTCACTATATAACACCTAGGAAAAATGCAGTTGCTGTTGCAGCTAACTGTTGCTCATGCAGTTTCTTCAGATGTCGTGTAGTATATTATTTTCTGGGTGCAGTTAAGCAAGTTTTATGTATTTTATGGTAGTTTTATTGTATTGTATATTGTAAAAGTGATAGTTAAGCAACAAAATGAACTTCAGCTGAGTTGACATGGCCACGGGTCATTCCTACTGGGCACATTGGGTGGCGAAGCCCTGTGCAAAATGTGCCATTGTGTGGTTCCTCAGACCATAGGTCCTGTGTTTGAAAAAGTGCCCAGGGAGCACATTTGGTGGCTTACGTTTTCTTTGTTTATTTTACATTTATAGCAGCGGACAAAGCCCTGAGGCATTTAGGCGCTAGTTACAGTAAAAGTGTGCTAGCACAGTCCACATGGTGTAGGACCAAACGTGAGTTTTACATTCTGTCCTCACTGCCATCTGCCCCCATCCCCTTCTCTTGCCTCCCTTGGCCCCTGCCATCCCCATACTCTCATCCTTCTCTCCCATTGCATCAGACGAGGTTTCTAGAGTTGTTTGCTCTATGAAAGTCTCTTCTAAACTGATGCTCCCATGCTCTTCCAGAACCATGAAGGACAACATCACCTCTCTCACCCTAGCCTTGGCTGACCTCTGTCTTTGCCACTGGATCCTTCCCATAACCCCTCAGGCACTCTCTTGGACAGTATCTCCTAAGAAATCTGTCTGCTGACCCTTCTTGCCTGGCTAACTATCGTCCTATCTCTATCACTACTTTTTTGGGCAGACTCATGGAGAAGTTGGTCATCCCCCAACTGTCCCTCCACACCGAAATGGCTGGCTGCCTCCATGGCCACGAGTCTGGTTTCAGAAAAACCAGAGGCATGGAAACTGCTCTCCTGAACACCTGTGAAAACCTGCTCTCTAACCTGGACTCAAACGTTCCCTCTGTTCTGTTCCTCCTCGATCTTTCTTATGACTTTGACACAGTCAACCACTCCATCCTCATAAATTGTCTCCATGATACCCTAGGAAACATGGGACGGGCACTGGCGTGGCTGAGCTCCTTCCTTTCAAACAGACCCTCCCAAGTCCAAAGGGGTCCTTTCCTTTCTTCCCCTCACCTTCCTCTCTAACTGTAGAGTCCATCAGAGCTCTATCCTATCACATGGCTCTTCAACATCTGCCTAGCCCCTGTTGCCCACCTGATCTCCACCTTCTCCCCTCATTTTCACACACAGCTCTCTTTTAAGCTACCATCCTCCTCCTCTCCTTCCTCTCTCATTCCTGACTGCCTGAACGCTATCCAGGCCTGGTGCTCTGCCAATGATCTCTGCTTTAATGCCAGTAAGATGGATATCCTTTTCATTGGGATGACTGCTCCTTGATTCCGTCACACTCACTGACCACCTTCCTTGGGCCCCTTCCCCTCCCCCACCTGCGAGGCAAAAAGCCCTGGGGTCATCTTTGACTCCTCTCTCTCTTTCTCTCCATATATCACGGACCTTGCCAAGAATTCCAACTTTCAGCTCCACCTCCTCAGAGGCATTCTCCCCTTTCTCACCTTCCCCCAGAAGCTCAATGTCTGCAGAGCCCTGGTTCTCTCTAGGTTGGACTACTGCAATAGTCTCTTCCTAAATCTGCCTCTTTCCTCCCTTCGTCCCCTTCAACTAATTCAGAATAGTGCTGCAAGACTTATTCTGAGCCTCAAGCCCAGGGACCACATCTCTCCAGCCCTAAAATCTCTTCACTGGCTCCCAGTGAGGGAAAATATCAAATTCAAGACCCTTCGCATCATCCGCAAGGCTGTCTGGGCCCTGGGACCACTCTACATCCAGGTTTCCCTCCTTTAATACCTCCCTGATAGAGCTCTTTGACCCTCTGGCTCCAACTCTCTGCAGGTCAGACGTTTCCCCAAGCAGAGAGTGGGAGGTAGATCCCTTTTCTTGCTGGTTCCCCCCTCTGGAACAGCCTCCCTGCCCCTCTCAGACTTGAGCGGGATCTTCATAAATTCTGGAAGCTTCTCAAGACTTTCCTTTTTTCCTCCTTCTCTCTCCCCTTCCCTTGCTAACTCCCCCCTGCTGCTACAATTGGCTCCTTGGTCCCTTCTGAGTCATACAGGGGCCATGCCCTCCCCCTACCAATCCTCTGCAGCACCCCATAAACCAGCATTTGCCCTTGGGAACCGCTCCCTGACTAGCCTACTGAGGTTGATCCACCCTTGTCCACGCACTTGATTATCCTCCCCCTGTTTTTTTCCTCTTTGCACTTGCCCTCCTAGCCCTTATCCTGCCCCAGACCTTGGAGTCCCCAGCATGTCATTTATCCACCCGGACCCCCTTAGCATCCCTCCTCCTTGCACTTAACCCCCCCTCCTTTCACCCTGACCTGCACCTTATCACCTTGGACTTCTTTTACTGCACTTGCACGCTCCAAGAGTTGCAAGGCCTAGTAGGACCTTTCACTGTGTTTTTTTCGCCGCTATTCCCCCCTCCCTCCCCTTGCCTTGTGGCACCTGGATACACTTTCTGCTTTGTAAGCGCCATAGAAATGCTCAATAAATAAATTAATAAATTAATAAACACTTTAATGTAATGTAATAGCACATCATCATCTTTGCTTTACCCTTGATTAGAAGAAAAAATGGCCATGCCACAATATGAAAATATATCCAGACTGACTGGACCACTGTACCACTGGACCACTGGACAACTGTAGGCCAGACTAGACACATAATAGCACTCATCATGTTTGTTTTACCATGATGCTCAGTAGTAAATGCCAGGCCACAGTAAGAAAATATGTCTTGGATGCCCCTCCCCCCTCAACTCATAGGCCAGCTCCTTGGCCAAGCACACATGCATAAATGCAGCATTTATACATACACATTCACAAGCCCACCCATACTGTATTCATACACTCTCTCATTCACGAGCACACCTATATACACAAACCCTTGCATGCAACTACATAGGCATACATACATACATACATGCATTATTTTCTTACCTGCAATCACGATCTTGACTCCACCTGCCACAATGGCTCTTTGGCTCCCGCGCAGCATGCAACAGGAAACAGAGAGATCTTTCCAGTTCCTGAGGGAATGTATGGTTGAGCCAAAGCACCTCCTTTGTTCACTCCTGAAGCCCCGAATGTGCAGAGAGGTGAAAGAGCGCGACTTGCACATATTCAAGGCTCCACTACCCCAGACTGCATCCCAAACGTGCCATTCAAGGCTGTGGAAAAAAACACCCCTGGCCTTGCAAGGCCATTTGGACATGCACACTGTGGTGCTGCACATTTTTTATTTTTTACATTTATGAAGTGCACAAAGCGGCCCTGGGGCATTGTGGCGCTGTTACTGCGATGTTTACTTAGTTACATGAGACAAACAGGAACGCCTGTTTGTGGTTCTTGGTTACATTGAACATGATACCAGACAGATGATGTTTACATTGACATAGACAAGACAGCGTGGGTAAAGTTACAAGCTCAATGGTTCCAAGGTGGACGGATGGGTCAGAGATAACTAAAGACCTTCCTGGGATGTATGTATGAGTGGGTAGCATGTGATAGAGTGCGTTAATTGAAGAGCTTAGTTTTGAGTGATTTGCGGAACGCTAGGTGCGAGGTCTCATTGCTTGGGGCTTTAGGGAGGGTATTCCAGAGCTAGGAATATGAAACTGGCGCCTCCCGCTTCAGCCCTTTTGAAGGTGGGGACTTTAAGCTGATTGGAGTGATGTGATCGCTTGGGTCTGGAGGAAGTAGTTCTGAACACTTTTTCGGCGAGATGGGGGGCTGTGAGTGAGAGCCATTTGTGGGTTATGGCTAGTGTCTTGATTAGACTAATTGTCTAAGGTAACCCACGTTTCCCTTTGACAGATAAAGCTAGCGCAAAAGCCCCCCCCCCCCCCCCCCCCTGCAGCTGTTTGACGCTTGGCGGTGTGATGTAAATGAACAATAAACTACGATCAGGTACAAAATCATCAAACAAGTTTCTGTTACTGTGTTTTTTGAGAGTTGTTATTTTGTAACTTGTGACCTGGTAATTTCCTCCTCATATACCACAAAAGACATCCGTCTAAGGTCGCTCGGAGGCTAGCAAGTCAAAGGTTAAAATAGGGCTAATCCAGCATCTCATTCTACCAAAGTCAACAACATGAATAGGGAATGTAACACCTATTCACATTGCAATGTGTTCTTCGTAGATCGCTATTATCGTTTTTTTGCACTTGGGAGCACAGGTCGAGCCCTCCCGATTGGTCTTTGGCTTGCAGCTATTTATTGTGCGCTGGTAGAGAGGACCCGCAATACTTTTATGATTTAAAACTTCCGGGTCAAGTGAATAACGTTCCCTCTTTGTTCTCTTCTCTAGCTGCATGCTTCTCCTTTCTGCTCCCCTAAACGCTTGTGTTTTCCAGTGAAGAATCCATTAGCTGGATTTCTTTCACACAGAGAGAGGGGTACCTCCAAGTCGTCCGCGTTCAGGACTGAGGCAGAATACCCGGCAAGGGGAGAGCTCTAGCACGTTTTCACTTCCTCCCAAATTACTTTTTAACAGCAACAGTTCTGGACATAGACACGCTATTTCTTGGAAAAGGTAATGGCAAAACTGTTCCCTATGTGAGAGAAGAGGCGCTTTCACAATGAGATGCAGATTTCGTTTTCTTTAACTTTAATAACTTTTGGTTCTGCTGAGTTGGCGGGACAGCAGTGGGAGTTGCACCTCCTTAGTCCCTCAGTACAGTCAATCGCAGCAAAATCCACATGACCTCTGAGTGTTATTCCCAGGGCTGCCTTATTGCGATGTAGTAGTGTAATGTAAAGTAGCCTTGCATAGCACACCTTTGCCAATATTGTCAATATTCAGCAGCAATAGTATAAATATTGAAAATAATATTGCTGTTAATATGGAAGCAGTCTCAGTGCCTTAATACGATCATGGAACTTTGAGATAACTTGCAATAGCCTAACAATGTTTATAAGTTAGGGTAGTTTATCAACTAAAATACATAATATAAAACCCTTTCTAAAAATACAAAATGCCTGACAGTTAAAGGTAAAACAAATTATTAAGTGTTTGCTAATGAATGTTATCGTGGCTAGACCTCAGCAGAAGAGAGATGTCTTCCTATGTGGAAATGTATGATTTTTAATGTGCTCTATTGAATGTATTGTGTGTACTGTCTGCGCATGTGTGTACACAAATCCCTTTGTATAGATGGTATATTTGCATATGTGTTAGGGATTGTGTGGGCTCTGCATGTGAACTTGAATAGCAATGTGCCCCCGCGGCAGAGGTGACTGTTTGTGAGCCCGAACAAAAGGTGCAATGAAAAGAATCTCATGGCGTTTGCACATTGTATTTGTGAGCACTGTGAGTGTGTGTGTAGGGAAGAGAAGGGACGAATCACACAGGGAGAATGTCTCTGAGTGGTATGAGGTGAGAAGGCGGGAGATGAGTCGAAGATGACCCCTAGGTTTTTTCCTCACAAGAGGGTGAGAGGAGGGGGCCCAAGGAGGGTGGCCAGAGGTTAGAGGAGATGGATGGGGCAAGTGTTTCTATAAGAAGGATCTCAGTCTTACTGGCATTAAGACAGAGATCATAGGAGAAGAGGTGGAGGAGGGAAGCTTAAAGGAGAGCTGTGTGTCATCCGCATAAGACTAGAAATGAGGAGAGAAGGTGGAGATCAAGTGGGCAGGAGGGGCCAGATAAATGTTCAAAAGCCATTGTGAGAGGATAGAGCCCTAAGGGATGCCGCACGATAGAGAGTGTGGTAGAGGAGAGGAAAGGACCCAATTGAACCTGGGAAGGCCGATTCGAGAGGAAAGAGGTTAACCAAGCCAGTGCCAAGTCTGTGATACCAAGGGTATCATGGAGGCGATTTAAGGGTCTGATATGATTGACAGAGTCAAAGCCAGAGGAAAGATCGAGAATGATGAGAAGAGAAGGAGAGTTGGTGCTCAGGAGAGCAGTTTCTTTGACTCTGGCTGCTCTGAAGCCAGACTAGTGGTCGTGGAGACAACCAACAGATTCAGTGTGGTGGATTAGTTGGGAGATGACATGCTAGACTGGCCTACATTGGTGCATCTGATCTGGATATATTTTCTTACTGTGACATGATATATTTTACTGGACTTATTACATGGGTAGAGTGGCCTACATCGGTGAAGCAAGTCTGTATATATTTTCTTCACTATGGCATAACATTTTTTTTACTGAGAATCAAGGTTAAAGCCTGCATGATGACGGTTACTACAACGCTTAAATAGCTTACACTAGTGCCACCAGTCTTGATATATTTTCTTACTATGACATGGCATTTTTACTGACTAAACCAACAGAACGATTTGGTGATATTGGAATATACTGATGCATCCTGCATGAAAATGTATTGGCACAGCCAGCATGAAAATATGCTTTATACTGGCATATATTATGGGCAATGTCATCATGAAAATATGTTGGAAAATGCTCTTCTGCACTGTTGATGACTTGCACCTATTGGATATTTTCATATGTTACTCTACAGAACCAATTGCAAACTGTGTGATGTTTTACCCAATTTTTCACAGAAAGTGTACTGTAAAACACACCATTTGAGCCCATTTTAATCTTCTCAGGAGAACCCTCCTCCAAACAGCGATTGGTTGGTTTGGGCTCCCTCACTTTTCTCAGTCGCTCCCATATTTCTGTGGGAAACATTTATGCTGCTCCAATAAAAGAAATTCACCATCCACCACTGAACATTACCTACACATCACAATAGCAATATTCTTTATCTAATGTTTCATCTGATTCAGTTGAATCAATTGATATATTCCTTTCAAAACATCTATGAAATCAGCTGTATTTCATGGCCAGCTGAAATTTGATTGATCACCATTTCTTAATTACAGGAACATTTCTGTATTATCTTTCAGGATATTATGATCTCTCTAATACCTTCTTTTGAGGCGAATCCATTTATTGGTTCACTTATTATGAAATATTCAAAATATATTTCCCAATGTTTTATTGATCAGAAAGCAACACTTCAGCAATATAAAAGGGGGAGGGGACATTAACAGCTGGTAAGGGTACTTGGGTCTGAGCTAGAGGCCAGAGCAGAGTGAGGGCCTTAACTCAGGGCCCTGGGCTATGACCAGCAGGTAATTCCTGCCTCTAAGGTTTACAATGTTGTTGGCACCATGGACAAGCGAGGAGGGGTTCTAACAGCTGTTTTCTAAGGAAATTCAGATTCAGTCTGAACGCGTGCTTCGCATTTACTTAACAAAACAACAAACATAGACGGTGGCCATGTACATAGAAATGGAATCCTTCTTCTGTTTTCATTGTGACAGTGGCGAGTGACGGGTGACGAGGGAACCAATTGCCAGGCAAGTTGGGGCTTGTGGGTGAGGAGTGTGAGGGAGATGGTTGCCAGGTTGTGAGAGTTCCACTGCATGGGGCCAGAGTGGTGAGAAGGAAGTGTGTCTCGGGTGAGAGGAGCCGCTTGCCTGCATGGAAAAAAGGCTTTGCCCTGTTCTCAGCCATCTGGCAGGCTGGACCATCGACCTCAGGTGAAATTTCATATGAATTGGCAAGGCTGGCTAAAGCTACTCCTTGGTTGTCTAAATCATTAAATAGCTGCAATTGAAAGGTACACCATTCAGAAAAATCTTGGAGTAGTCATCCCAATTCCACTTCCTTATTTGTTTGCTCATTATCACTACAAGTGTCTTATTAAAGATTCTAAACCTGATTATTATTAAACACAGAATCCTTGAGTAGGGGATATATGACTGCTACACTCGCCACAACATCAGGATCTCGACCTGGCTTTCAAGAGAAAATAATTGTAAAATAACAAGTTGATATGATATGATATGATGTGTTATTTATAACACGCTTAATACCCAGAGGTTTCTAAGCGCAGACCCGAAGATAGAACCTGTGTTGCTCCGTGTCACTTGCTTCCAAGGTGAGCATGTTGCCCCTGAGCTATCCTCCCGAAACACAACTCACAACTAAACTTGGATGAGGGGTGTTTCAGTGTTAGACGGTTATCTGGTTGATAATAAATTCACCAAGAAAGGTCTCAGAGGGAGACCTATGGAAGGGCTCTGGACAGTTGTAAAAATCTAAATGTTATGATCACTTAGAAATATAAAATGTCAATCAGACTTGGTCCTAATAACAAAGGTGATGGATATGAGAGAAGGCACATTGTCTGCAATTTTATTAGTAACATTTTTTTCAATTCGTCTAATACTGAAATTGATGTTGTCTTGGGCGATATTGAAAATGCATTGATTGATTGGCATAACGATCACCCCGGTCACCTCATTAAACGTAGGTGTAATGTCTAATCAGCTGATTTTTAGGAACTTGAACCTAAGGGTTCAATTAATTTATATTCCTGAGTGATTAATGGTAATCAAGGGAGGATTTGGTTGCAATTTCTGTCAAGATGGCGGTTTACACAAACTAATTTGCTGTTTGAAGGGAGATTGAAAGATGAGCCAACTTGTTTTTATGTGATCTTGACCTCCATTATTGATTATGGTGTTATTACATGTGTTGACAATGTAGAGGTAGGGGATTTTAAGATTGTAAGAACAAGTGTGAGTGATCATGCGATGGTACAACTATCCCTTTCTCTGGGAGTAGTGGAGTCCGACAGAGAATTTATGGGAAATAATCAATTGGTTGTATAAGGTTCAAGAAATAGGCTTATATAATTCAGATGTAATACTAATAGGATAAATGCAAAATTAGCAAAGTGGTGGAATAATTTAACAGCCAGAGAGAACATCATAAACTCTACATCAGAGGAGTTTCCGGCGTTATTGTCTATGTTGGGCAGACTTCCGGATCTGAATGTGATCATTTAAAAAGAGCTTTCATAAACTCTAATCATACCAATTTTGACAAGGAGATAAACATGAAGAGACGCCAGTTAAGAAAGGATATTAGGAAGCTAATTAAATGTCCTGATGTGATGTGGGCAGAGAAAGACAGTACAGAGCTTGTTGTAAGCATCATAGAGTCAAAAAGTATATTGGTAGGAAACAGAAATTACTAACAAAGATTATCAGGAAAGATACCCGTTCCATCTGGTGGACTCTAAGAAATAAAAGTGAAATTCAATCTCATGCGCAATCTTGATGTGTATTTGAAGAGGTCTGGGTAGACTTCTTCAACAATAAATTCAACGGAAATAACAGCAATGCCAGTTCGCTGGGTTTCACCAGTAGTGAAACTGTGGTTTGGACTTGTTTGTCTGATAGATCTGATATAGAATTTATTATCAACATACTAAACAATTCTCAAACTAGTGGCCCGGATGGAATGATGAATGGCATCTACAAAAACAATCTGTTGTTATGGTCTAAAATTCTATTGAATCTATTTAAAATCAAAGTAAGGGAAGGAGTTTGCCCTTGTTACTGGTCTAAATCTATCCTAGTTTCTATCTATAAAAAGGGTGACATAGGGAATCCAGCTAACTATCGCCCTATTTCACTGATTGACCCTGCCTCAAACATTTTTGCTATGATAATACTTTAAGCAGGTTTTCAGAAGGGGGTGGGCACCGTGCTGAGTGGAATGGCACTTTCAGCATGTGTGTCTGATGTAGGAGCCAATTTTGGTCATTCATTATATGTGGCGGCAATAGATCTCTCCTCTGCCTTTGATAATGTCAACTTGTCCCGGTTGTGGCAGAAGTTGGTGACTTGGGGGATAGATCCATGATTATTGCAGATGATTCAGATGTTACAAACGGGTAACCCCACTAAGGAGAGATTAAATACAGTGGGTGAGCTATCTAGGGATATCCATCTAAGGGAGGGAGTTCGTCAACAGTGTGTCCTTGCCCCCACTTTATTTAATTTGTATTTTGGCTGACCTGTGGGAGGAAAGCAAGGTTCGAGGGGGGGCTTACTCGCCCTAGTGGCAGACCTGATATTAGGATGTATTGCATACGCTGATAATCTTATCCTGATGGATTATACTACTGCAGGATTGCAGCATCTTTTGTCAGGGTTTGAGGCTTACCTGAATTACAATCAGTTGCAGATCAACCCTGCCAAATCTTACGTTATTATATATAGTACAAGCAGAAAACTTAAAAGTTATACCTGGAAACTGAACCATGAAGTGATAAAGAAAGCAGAGTCACTTTGTTATTTAGGTTTTGTAGTATCTAGTGTGAAACATCTAGAAAGACAGAAAATGAAGATGGGAGAGAAGGCTTGGGCCTCTGAAGTCCATTAAAAGAAAACTATCTAAATTCTCACTGAGTCCCCTAATTAAGTTTTTTTTAAACTGAAGGTTTCTGCTGTGGTGCTGAATGAATGTGAGCTGATGGACTTTAAAAACAGGAAACTCTTGGATGCACTAGAGGGTAAAATTCTGAAGCAAGTTCTGAGCCTCCCGATCTCTGTTCCCGTCAGTGTCATTAGACTAGAACTTGGCTTGGTCTTATGGTGGTCACAGTATATTAAAAGGAGTCTCTTGTTACTTAATAGACGCTCATGAGGTGAAAAGCATTGTCTCACACTCTTTCTGAATGCACTTCTATCAAAGGACTCTAATCCACATCTGAGAAAATTCAAGCAGAGATGTGAATTATTTAGTTCTGCACTTGATCTCGCTGGTCTTGAATCTGATGCTGCCATGAAAGCAAAGGTCAAACGATGGGATAGATTAGCAGATATTCAGGATCTGGGAAAGCTTAAGCATTTTAAAGGAAAATAACTCCTGTATCTCCTTTTGAAGGATATAAGAACATATCTACTCAAATTTCCGTACGCTAAATTTTGCGACTGGTATCTCAAGTTTAGACTCAATTGTCTACCTACTCTTGAGGTTATTGGTCCGAAGCTAGGAATTCCAAAGGAAAAATGATTATGTAAATTATGAACCAAATGTATAGAGACCCTACTACATCTAGTCCTATATTGTCCACTGTTTTTAAATCAGAAAATATGGATTTTTGAACCTTTTATCCATTCTTCCTCTGTGGTTTTTTCCAATGACCTATTCCAGAGGCTAATGACATGTTCTCAATTTTCTCTTACTATAGCTTTAGTTAAAATGTTGATGGACATTTTTTCTGGAATTAATGGGGTGATGGTCCAGGGTGATTTTGATGTATGGCACCATCTAATGTTTCAATTGGAGGGACAGGACCACTGGCCGCAGAGCTTTTTATGATTCAATCATGGATGTGTAGATTCCAAGGAGATTTTTTAAAGTTTGAGGTTGTTTTTCTTATTTCTCTTTTTGACTTTTGTATGTTCTATTGTAAATTGCTTCTTTTTGTAGGTTTTTAACTGTTTAGATATTGTAAATTGTGTACTTTTACCATGTGTACTGTAAACACAAAAATACCAAATAAAAATAAATATTAAAAACTGATTAATGAAGGCCAGAATTAGTCAACATTTCTTTTAGTTTTTGCAGAAATGTGCCAAACCCCAAAATATTACAGGATAACATTAAAACCCAATCAATGCCCATGAACGTTCCCTAGTGACTTTTGTATCATGCCTCACTTGGCTTTTTAATGCAAATAAATATTAAACATTCTATATACTGTGATGAAGTCAGCTGCCAGGTGCTAGAGACCTACACGGTGCAGATTCTGGCACAGGGTGCATGTTGGGCCCAGGGGAGATATGGGAGGATCCCTGAGACATGTCACCTTTGTGCCTGCAATGTGACGGGATAGTCAAAGTCTTGTCCCTCAGACGACCAGTTCAGGGAGGCTACATTTTAGCTAAGTCCCTGGCCACTGAAGGCAGCATAGCCCTGAGAATATTGTCCCTTCCCATATTCATAAGGCGACCATGCAGAGGAGCATGCAAACACCCTTATTCCAACTAACAGAGCGTGGAGCTTTTCCTAGATGGAACTAAAATTATAACCTACAAGACAAGCTTTCTCTTTAAGAATGCATGTTCCCTTGCAATTTCTGAAGGTAACAAGTGTATAGGTGATGTTAGAACCTTGGCCAAGATATCAACCAGTAATTCTACAACAGTAGGCAGGTCCCTTGGTGGACTCCGATGGGACGTGGATGCAGTGGAGCATCTTTGTGACTTGCTTAATGCTGAGAGCTCCGCCCAGGAAGGAAACTGTTATGACCGAGTTCTCAGCTAGATCTCACTTGGCCATAAACACAGAAGTGCACATTTTCACTTGACTGTGGAAAAAGAAAATCCCATAGGTTTACTTAAAGTATTCCCAGCCAGTAGACCACTTGATGGGAATTCCTGTTAGCATGGTCGACACAATGCTGTTAGAATCAAAATGGAGGAAGTAAGGGCTTACATGGGATGTGGCCAAAAGGTAGACACAGTTCAAACCACTGAACTGAAAGCAACCACAGGAGCCCAAAGAGTGGCTCGCCAATCACTGCTCTCACTAAATTACCAGCCACAAGCAGATGCATACTATCACCAGGAAGGGCAGCCATGGGTGGAGAGAGTACACTTTAAAAACCCCAGCCCTAGGCAGGAAGTGTGGGTTTTAAGAGCAGAGCATCAGGTTTGGGGAAGGCTGGAGACTGGGGAGCAGTGGAAAATGTAAAGGCCAAACATAGGAGGAGAGTCTAGGAGTGAAAACTGTGGAGATTAGGAAGTGGTTGTGAGAGCTAAGAGTGTCAAGGAAGAGGCAATAACATCAGAGGGTAAAAGCGAGCAGAAGCAAGTGGTGGGAGCCAAAGAGGTAAAGGAAGAGGCAATAACACTAGATTGTGATACTGTACCAAAGACGGTGGGAAGCCAAAAGGAGGCAGTAAATACAAAGGGAGTAAGAGAGAAAGTGAAGGCGATATAAAATAATGGAGTGGAAGAGTTAGTGACATCAGGAGGGTGAAGGAGGCAGGAAGAGTAGATAACATTAGGCTCGGTGAGTGAAAGTCAGAAGGGAGTGCTAGGAACCCAGGCCCAGAAGGTGGTAGGTTGACCCAACGATAAAGAGGAGCTGGTAACATCAGTGGATGATGGTGAAATAAAGGAGGTAATATCAAGGATGTGACAGACAGTGAGGATGTTGGAGAGCGAATATCATGGGGAGGAGAGGGAAATAGTAATAAAGGTTGCCCAGAAGAGAAAAGGGGAATAAGATCAGTAAGAGACAAAGGAAACCGTAAGACAGCAATATCAAGCTGCAGGAAAAACCATCTGGAAGGGGAACAAGGTCCAAGATTTAGCTAACAAGAATAGGCAGTTTTCACCAGGCCCGATTGGCCCCATGCAGGAACATACAGTGGTAGCTGGAGATGTGAGATGGGGACAAGGAGTTTATGTGGAGTTTAGAGACCCAGAAAAAACGGCTCTGGAGAAAGTCTGGACTTACACCTGCATCCCCTCTCTAGCTCTTCTGCCGGCCATGTCCACTAACTCAAATACTCACACGTATCTTAGGCGAGTGGTACAGGACCATGGAAAGCCTGCATCTAGATCAGCTCACGAGGACAAAGCGTTCAAGTCACCCTAAAGATCATAATGCCAGGAAGGGATGAGGTGAACATTCTTGAACTGTTGGAACTGAGACATTTTCCACAAATGGTTGGATGGACTAGTTATCCGCATCTGTTGGTAGGACATCAAGCAAAGGGAGGTCCCTCAGGATAAAGAACATTTTTATGAGGAGAAAATCACCCTGACACCTATTACTTCTGTTTTGGATGACCCCAGTTTATTTGAGATGTTCATCTTGTTGCTGGGGGTAAATTCTCCACTTTACCTCCAAAAATCACTGGGTTTACCATGCAGTAAATCCACCAAAGATCTCCACAGAGTCCTATAGACTCATAAAATGGATAATGACACCACCCTATCATAAAACCAACAAAAGACCCGGGGAAATTTAACGGCTGCAGGGTTCACCCCAAAACATTTGTTTTGTGTATACTAAAAAACTAAAGAACCCTACTGCCTTTGCAATGTCTCTTCTTAAATCGAACAGTCAACACAAATCACTCAACAAATATAGGATGTGTCAATCACAAAATCACAAATACATACCAACAAACAATTATTAAATTTTATTATGCTTTCACAATTAGATTAAAACCATATAAAAACATGTAAACATCATACACATTACATACATTATGAAAAAAGTGACAAGTGCAGTGCAATATAAAAAGTGCAATTATTGTTAAGACCAAATGTCAAACACAATCTGAAAACAGCTAGCTACCTAGAGCTAATCTTTAGTGCTTCACTTGAACATCGTTGGACGATAGTAGAGGGCCAATCTAAGTAGTAGCTACTCTAACTTATCAAACATATGTAATTTTATGGGTGGATCCTTCTCAAAAAGTTCCTGAACCAATTTAATAAACTGATGTCACACGCTGTTGAATATTACAGCGTCCTTGTCAACCCAACATCTTTCGGTCTAATACCCTTAAAACAAAATCCACTAGAACTTCATCAGAGGACCCAACGTTGTGTACAAAGGTATGCACAATCTTCAGGCAAACTGAACTGTTTCACCACACAAATGATTGAGACAGGCTCTCAAGTGTTCAGTTCAAAACATGACAGTAATCCATTGCCGCCGCACATGGTTTGGTTAAAGTGTCTCACAAGTAGACTTCAATCTTAAAAAGCTGTTCTTCTTGATATATTCATGGTGTCACTCCTCGTGCATCTCTCACGTGTGGTGTTCTTCATGCACAAAGTGCTGCCTCTCAATTTTCTACTCTGCATATGTAGCAATTCACACAGGGACTGAACTCAGTCTGTCTCTGCTTGTCATTCTTTACAGGCAAAATAGAAAACTTGCGCCGACTGGAGCTTGGCTATCGCGTCCACCCTACCACCACAGGACCAAGTGACAGTATGTGTAACTGATTTTGGCAGTAACCCAGTGGATTTACCACTGAATTACAGCCAAACTCGGAATGAGGTCCAATGTTTTGCGTGAAGGAGTATGGATACAGCTGATTTTGGCAACTAGGCATAGAAGATAGGGATAGCAAACATTGGTGTATCCTGAGCTGTGATGTGCGAGGGGACATGAGTTGAGATTATTTACATTTAAAAACTTGGATGTATCAATCCCATGGATTGTGAAATAATAGAGACGCTTTGTCTTTTCTATGGACACATAATGTTTTTAATTATGATGCTTCATAAGGAGCCATATCCATATTGCACCTAACTGCAGATCATCCAAAGTAACAGTACATTTCAATATAGCAGGGGAACGGCATAGCTCCTGATTCATTGGCCTAGCACGAGGACATAAGAAATACCTTTAATTCTTAACTTGAGGCTACTTTTTCTTCTTGGCAACTGTAGGAATGTGACTGGTACATGAGACATCACAAAAGTGCAAAAGGTTTTGTATCCCAGCCCACATCCATTCAGGGACTAAATAGATGATGTCAAGAAACATAGGCTACACAAGTATAACTTGGGCTTGGCTAGTTAATACTAAGTAATAGTGGACTCGAGGGGCCTCAGCAAGGCAAGCATATCCATACCCGATCATCTAGATTTTATCAAACTATATTGAAGAATTGAATTTTCAGAACACATGCTCATGAAAATGAAATTTGTTAATCAAAAAGGAAGACCTACAAAACAAAACAGAGGAGGACAGAAGGAATAGTGACATATAAGGCCTCATTACACGGTAGGCGGTAAGGGTTTACCGGTACCGAGGTCCCTTTGCGGGTTGGTAACAAAACGAACCCGCAAAGGGACCAGGGAGCTAATTACGGTACCGTAATTAGCACCTTCCCCTATGGGGCAAAAATGGGAATGGGGAAGGGCAATGGGGGAAGGGGCAATACTCCCCTCTCCATGTGCAAGCTTCCCAATCTCATTTGTGTCCCATCTCTCTCCTCTCCAGCTGCCTTGCAGCCAGCCCCTTGAACTGCCTCAAGCCTCTGCAAGGGCCCATCTGATCTCCTGCCAGCTTCTCCATCATCTCCATCTGCCCTCGATCTCTCCCAAGCTGGCCCGTGCATGCCAATCTCATCCCAAGCTGTATCTGAAATGCTTCTCAAAGTACATCTCCGAAAGCTTCCCAAACTCCTCTCTCTCTCAACCCAAATACTGCTAATTATTTCAGGCTCCCAGTTATAGTGTCGATTCGCGTCACTCTTTCTCCATGGTTACATGTCTAAAATCTCTTCCTGTCAAACCAGCATTTCTTCAAGCCAAGCACCTGAAAGTCTGTGTACGCATGTCTTGTTCTGTTCTATTCCAGTGTGTTCTGTCAATGTGACATTGTACATCGTATCTTGTCTGTCATGGCCTTCTCCTGTCTGTGTTACTGTATTACAAAACACCATCCACCCATCTCTCTCCTTCACTCCATTCACTGAAATCCCTCTAGCTGTGTCTCTCTGTGCAAAGCACTCACTCCCTTTTGCATACCTTTTCTGTCTGCGAGCAACCCAGGGCCTGCTGATAAAGCCTCCATCTCCGTTCTCTACTCGGGCAAGAATCACTGTCTTATATCTGTCTGCCAAGAAACTTTTTACACATTCCAATCTTTCACAGTGTAACTCAAAACAATGGGTCTCATTACATGGATGGCGGGAATGGGTTTACCGGTACCGGTATTTTACCGGTACCGGTAAATCCTTACCGCCTTACTACGAGGTCCCTTTGCAGGTTGGGGAATTTAATGCCTGCTTTTTGCAGGCGTTAAAAACCAACCCGCAAAGGGGCCAGGAAGCTAATTACGGTACCGCAATTTGCGGTACCGTAATTAGCGCCTTCCCCATTCCCATAGAGCCCTATGGGGCAAAAATGGGAATGGGGAAGCGCAATGGTGGAAGGGGGAATTACCGCCCTGCCAACCTTGGAATAGGGCGGTAATTCCCCTTTCCACCAAGGCGGTGCCGGTATTTTACCGGCATGACACCGCCATCCGTGTAATGAGGCCCAATGTCTGTGGAACAAACAGCTTCCAATGTCTCTTCAGAAAAGCTTAGGATCCAGCTACATGCTCTATAGTGCCAAACACATTCACTTTCAAACCAAGCACTAAACCATGGCTCAATGCATACTTTTAAGTGTACACTCATGCATGTCTCTACATTGCATACATAATACATAATAACATATGTCTATCTCTACATGTCTCTACAAGGCACTTAATATAACAGGCCTCATTCGCTAGCAAACCAAATGGCTGAATAATATATGGATAAGGGAATAACTAATGTCACTCCTAATCAGAATGAATGATGGATAAATGAATCCCTAAATGAGTAATGAATGTGTAATGATTCACTAAATGAGTAATTAATTTCTAATGATAAAATACATTTGGCACCTATATATAGTGGGCCTCAACACGAGTTGGACGATAATGCCGGCGCTATTAGCACCGGCGTTAATAGCCCTACCGCCAAACCCCCCGGCGCCAATAGCGCAGGCTCACGGGTTTGGCAGAATGGGTATTGCCCATTCCCCACTGAGCCTATTCGGGAATTCCCCATTCCCCATTGGGCTCAATGGGGAATTTTCGCGCTCTTACCACCGGCGGATTTCCCCCCAGCTAGGAGCTGGGGAGAAATCCGCCGAAGCCCTGATTTGGCAGACCCTTAAATCCGGCGGTAATAGCGCTACCACCGGATTTAAGGGTTACAGCCAAACTCGTGATGAGGCCCAATATCTGGTTTTACAAGTAGACAGACACGTCACGGAAGCACCAGTACCGTAAACAACAGTGCCAGTGCTTCTGTGAACTCATTCCCACAGAGTGCTATGTGACTTTATGGGCATGGGGAACAACATTTTACCTGCGCCTGAATTTCCGGCCGCTGGGGTTCTAATCTCCCAGTGGCACCGGGAAGTCCGGCGCCAGTAAATATTTATGGGTCTGGCAGCAACCCACCAGTAGCACCAGCACGTTTACCGCCCTGGACCCGTAATGAGCTCGACTGACTCTTACGAAACTCACGGAAAGGGTCTTTAAAAAAAAAGTGAAATACACAGGTCTTCAACTCAGTTAGGATTGGCACAAGAAAAACAGATATTGCACAAAATGATGTTAACCCAGCATACCACTAAATAGATTCATAAAGGCGACTATGTAGATGTGAACCATGTGGGTGTTAGCCACCATGATCTCAGCCAAGGAATAAACTTCCAGGAGAATGGTGAGAGGGATTCCTAGTTAGTGCGCAGAAAGATAAACTGTTATGTTTTAAAACAGTTAAATGCAATATATGAGGCACTCCCAAATGTACGATGGAGTCATTCGAAGTATATAGTTACAGAAGGTACAGTCAAAAGAGCAAGAACATCTACCTACATATCAGATGTTTACCCGAATGCACATGTTTGATATGTTAGCTTCTCTGAATTTCAAAATATCTGCATCATTTAGCTTGAAAGAAAACTGGATAACAAGCATGCTGTAAGTTAGACAAGTGTGAAATGTGTAGAAATGATTTTATTGACAAGGTGACCATTTTTATTGAAAACATAAATCTATAATGTCACAAGGAGATGTGTTTTCAGTTGGAGGAAACACATTAACATGTGATAGTTCCCCACAGTGCAACATATGTCTGAAATATGTACACAGATATGCCTACTGTGAATGTGTTTATTCATAACCAATGGGGGGCTTTATGGGTTGATGTAGTGAATACGTCCTATATTATAAATGACCTATCACATCTTAACCTAAAAAGAGGATTCATTTTAAGATATTTCAAACCAGTGGCATGACTGTAAGCCAGGGAATACCTAGTTAGGTGGGTTATCATGCTATTTAAGTTCTGACCCTGTGATATAAGGAGGCACCAGCAATAATTAAACAGAACAGAGGGAACTATAGTGCATAGATGCTGATCCATAACCCAGCAATGACAGAAGTCTCCAACACCCAGGGATTCCATAGCTATGCTGATCTAGAGCCCATCAGGGACTGGCATATCATCTAGAGGGCGAAGAGCCCAGGATAGGGGCACGTAGGCCTAAACAGAGAGAGAAGCAGGCCTACACAAAGCCCACCAGCATAACCTCAGGCAGGCTGTCCTGTTTACAAGTTCATTCATTTCAAAGCAAGTGAACTATTGATCCAACAGGGGAGTGCCACAGTGATGGGAGATATTAATTGATCACAGGTAACTCCCCTTGAGGAAGTCGAATTTAAGTCCATGAGCAATGGCAGTAAAGATGTGTGCTCTCTGGCTGGATCCTTCACAGAATACAATTTGGAAGGTCTGAATTCAAATGCAGTTTAGTCCTGTGAAAATGTTTGCCAGACGAGTCCGGCGGTAACCCTGCCGGTGCTACCGGCGGATTGCCGCCAGACTCGTAATATTTTACCGGCGCCTGACTTCCCAGTGCCACTAGGAGTTTACAAGTCCAGCTGGCCGGGAAGTCAGGCGCTGGTAAAATGCAAGTACCCATTCCCATAGAGTCCCATAGGATTCTATGGGAGTGGGGACTCAGAAGCGCTGGCACCGTTGTTAACAGTGCCGGCGCTTCCGTGAACAGTCTGCATACCGTGGCTGCTGCGCCTGGCACGGTCAGACCTGTCGGGCGCCCCCCGGCCACGGCAGGCAGACCCATAATTTGCCGGTCCGGAAACAAGGGTGCCAGTGAGTTTACAGGCTCCCTTGTTTCTGGACTGGCAAACTTGTAATGAGGCCCACCAAAGTGCTTCAATTTCAAATAATCAGTACTTGCTACATTTTTGATATTCTGTCAGGGTGTTACACGATTCCAAAACACAATAAAAGGGCATGAGCACATATCAGGTTAATAAGTAAAATCCCCAAATGAGAAAGTATCAAAACCTTCACGTGCCACTTGGCCCTGACCGCAGTTGTTGATAGAGCGTGTACATAAATAATAAAAGCAGGAAGCTCAGTAGACTGCAGGAGCTATGTGGTCCTTATCTGTTCTTAAATATATAAATGCATACAGAAAAATATAGTCAATGGTTGAAAACACTTATGTACGGAAATGTACTGAGTTAACCTACACTGGGCACTGGGATTCGAAACCAGTAAACATACAACTGGACAGCACCCCGGCAGGTGTCTCTCTGGGCTTAGTCAATCGGAAGGTTTGGGGGATATTAAGACATTTGCAAGGCTATTTCACTACCTAAAGTAGAGGGAGAGCTCACAAATGAGACTTTGTTACTGATAATGGCCATCGCCTTGCATTTGGGTTGGCATATGAAAGACTGATCAAATGTTATTTGATCTAAGGTAGATGCCAGTGGTTTCCTTTTTCTGCACAGGCACTCCGGTATCTGGTAGGAAAATAATGTACAAGTTAGATAGAAAAGTCATGACACTGATTCATTGCTATCAACCCTTACCTGAGAATGTATGGGTGCTCATCTTTCCGGTGCAATGTCAGGGTCAGGCAGGCCTTGTGTGTTGTGCCTGCTCTAGTTGTGAAACAAGTCTCGTTGTTATTTCCAGATGTAAACTGTTGGATTAATGTTTCATAGAACTCCCAACGCACCAAATAATGTATGGCCCATATTTTGGTGGAATCCAAGGAAGAGTATCCCTAAAGGTATATTTTGGGATTAAAATGTTTATTACATCTGTCTGTGGCCACCTAGTTATTCCGGGTTACAACACAGCCTAGTATCATTTTTAAATGCAAGGTTATTGTTTTATTATGAATTGGATCACACATCTTTATTGGCAACAATTAATTAGCTCTACTGGGATCTTCTTGACATTGAGCTCCGACCAGCTTTGTCGCACCCACCCATTTCAGAAACGACCTTTGGAGTAAGAACAGATAGGCTGTCATAAACTCTTATAGCCGAATTGGATACAAATGGCGACAGATGAATATTTTAAGATTAATGGGAAACAATAGTGAGGTCTCATCCAAAACTCCAAATTAATCGCCCTGCCCTGCCCTGCCCTGCCCAGCCCTGCCCTGATCTGCTCTTTCCTTTCCTTTCCTTTCCTTTCCTTTCCTTTCCTTTCCTTTCCTTTCCTTTCCTTTCCTTTCCTTTCCTTTCCTTTCCTTTCCTTTCCTTTCCTTTCCTTTCCTTTCCTTTCCTCTCCTCTCCTCTCCTCTCCTCTCCTCTCCTTTTCTTTCCTTTCCTTTCCTTTCCTTTCCTTTCCTTTCCTTTCCTTCCCTTTCCTTTCCCTTCGTTTCCTCCCTCTTTTCAGGCCTTGTCAGAGAAGCCTTCCAGTTTGAATCAGTCCACTCTAAAGAATACTAAAGTGAAGTCAAGAACGACCCAACAGATATATGCACTCCGTCTATTATACTCAACATGTCTTCCCAGTTGGACTGCTGAGCTATTTTTGTCCTCTCATAAATTGAAATGGCGAATGACAGGTGTGAAGAATATCATTCTTTTAAGGACATTTTCAAGCTACTTCTCTACGTCTTATAAGAAGTAAGTCGGCTGCCGTCTTTGCATTTCCCACCGGCGCAGTGATTTCATATTGGGCTATTTTTCTGCAGACAAATTGGCTATTTGTCCTCCTGAAATTACCTTTCTACACTCACCCATGCCCACTCTCTCTACTCCCACCCCCACTCTCTCCACCCCACCCACAACACTCTCTTTCTACCCCCAATCACCCACCCCACCCCATTCCATGTGCTGGTTGGATTTTGTTTGGGCTATTTTGTGCTACTGTTGACCCCAACCAAATGCCATCACCCACCTCACCCCATTCTCTCTAACCCCACCTTTACCCACCTGCTCCCACCTTCTCACCTTCTCACCCTACACCCTCCACCTCTAACCCGTCTCTAACCCCTCCACCAAGTCCCCACCCTCTCTACCCTTCCCCACCTAATCCCCACTTGTCTTGGGAGGATAGCTCAGGGGCAACTTGTTCGCCTTGGAAGCAAGACGTCACGCAGCACCACAGGTCGATCCCCGTGTCCGCGCTTAAAAACCTATCGGTATTAAGCGCGTTATAAACAACCTATCATATTCATACTCTACCCCACCCACCCTAACCCCATCCTATCTACCCTGCCCCAACCCTCTCTAACAGCCAACCCCCCACACTACCCCACCTCTCTCTACCCCACCCAGCACACAACTGATCTCTTTACCTTTACCCACACTACCCCCACTCTCTCTACTCCAACCACCCACCCTACCTCACACTCTCTACCCCACTCACCATTCCCTCACCCTCTCTAACCTCACCTACCCTACCCCCACCCTCTCTACCCCACCCACCCAATCCACAATCTCTAAATCCCACCCACCTGACCCCCACCTTCTCTGCACCCTCCCACCCTACCTCCACTCTCTTGCCCCACCACCCTACCCCGCTCTCTATACACCAACCCACCCAACCTACCACTGCTTTCTACTCCAACACACCAACCCTACCCCCACTCTCTTGACCCCATCCACTCACCATACCCCCACTTGCTCTACCCCACCCACCACAGCCTACCCCCACTCTCCCTACCCCCACCCACCCTATTCTACCCCCACTCTCTCTACTCCCACCCACCATACCCTACCCCACTCACTCTACCCCCACCCACCATATTCTACCCCCACTCTCTCTACTCCCACTGCCTCTCAACCTGCCCCTACTTTCTCTACCTACCCACAACCTGTCCCATTCTCTCTACCCCAACCCACCCTACCCCATCTCTCTACCCCCATACACCCCCTGCTCTCTCTACCCCATCCCACCCAACCTATCCCTGCTCTCTCTACTCCATCACACCCATCCAACCCCTATTCTCTCTATCCCATCTACTCTCTCCACCCTCAGCCACCCTACCATACCCCTGCACTCTCTAATCCCATCCACCCACCATACCCCCAAGCTCTACCCCCACCTTACCCTGACTCTCTACATCCCCACCCTACCCCCACTTTCTCTTTCCCCAACCACACATCCTACCCCCACCAACCATACCCCCACTCTCTCTTACCCACCCTACCTCCACTCTCTCTACCCCAACCACCCACTCTACCTCAACTCTCCCTACCGCCAATCACCCTAACCCCACTTTGTCTACCTCCACCCAACCCCTCACCTGCTCTACTCCCATCCACCCTTCCCCTCACTCACTCTGCTCCCACCAAACCAACTCTCTCTATAACACACCCATCCACCCCACTCCACCCCACTCTCATCCCCCTCTCATCCTTCATCTCACACTCTTGCTTTATTTCTTACCTCTCACTTTCAACCTTTCTCACTCATATTTCCTTGTGCTCATCATCAATGGCACCCTCTCTCAATCATTTCCACCCTTGTTCTCATTTCTCCCTTCTCATTATCTTGCACGCCCGCGTCCCTTATCACATCCTCCTTTGAAAGTTTTTCTCCTTGCATCCTGGTGCCTATAAATGCAAAATGCATAGAACAGCAGTAAACGCCCAAACTATTGGCTTTGCCAATGCTTGTTGCAGTAAGAAGTTGTCTCTGGGCCCATGCTGTGGGGGTAAGTAAGAATTAACAAAAACATCGAGTAATGTGTTAGAGAACCGTGAGAGCGACTGAGAGAGGTGGCCGCAAGCCCGGCTCCAGCAGGGGGGTCAGGGGGGCCAGAGCCAGCCCCCCCTACAAAGGATGTCATGTCAGTGGTGTAATACACCATTAGTAACCAATGTAGTGGAGGGTGGATGTCACTCTAAACATTCATCAGCAACCTCATAGACATAATTCTGAGAGGCTGAACTGCAGGAGGCCCAGCCAGGATTTGTTTTCTTGCCCTAGACAATGATTTATGCCCCACAGCTATGAAAGTACAAATGAGCCGGGAGATGGAGGGCCATTCACAACTCTAAGTGAGGTAGCACACATATTCAAGCAGGCTGCCTACAACTATTTTCTCAAACCTAAAATCACAATTTTGGTTTCTGTAATTTAAAGTATGTTTATTTTTTGTGGGAACATAGTGGTTTTTCACATCATGCTTAATAAAATGGTTAATTATATCAAACAATATAAATGACAGTTAAAGTTGCTTGAACACAGATTTCTGCAGAAGGTGCGTCAACTGACTGGTGGCTCTTACAAATTAAATTCAAAGTATATATTCTGCTGCATTAACTACTTGAGTACAAGTGAAAAGATAAGATTTGTAGTAACACACATTTAATTCTGGAGGGGAAGAGTGTAATAAAATCAAAAAGTGATAGATGCAGGGCTTTGAATTAAACATTACCACTACCGTTTCTCTGCACAACATTCCATTTCATAATTCTGTAGTATGTATGTGCCATTACAGAAGGGGACAAGCCATTTGCAAATTACTTTTGGTGCTGCCACCAAAACGTGCAGCTCAATATCAATTGCTAGGCTGTGTTCCATCTGCACTGGAACACAAGTAACCACATGCATTTTTAGGCCCTGTGGTCTAGCAGTTTGCGACATGCTTCTGATATTAGTGACAGGGCCAAGTCAGATATGCAAACAATGGTATGGAAGGCTGGCCAGAGCAATGATAGTGGTTCTAATTGATTCAGAGACTTTTTACCTGTTAGGTGCAACCAGAACACATGCTGTGAAACACAGATAGGATTACAATAAAATGTGAGGAGAAACGCACACCCTATGGGGGTGTCTAGTCATTTACCCACCTAATGACTAGCCATGGCTATGTTAATGCCTCATCACCAAAACCCAACCTTTCTAGAACTCTTTGAGCAAGCTCTATCACAAACTAACACCAAATGTGTTGCTGTATAGGGCCTGCCAGTGTTATATCTAAGCATTCTTTTGAGTGTTTAATTACTTAATTGCCTCTGTAAATGAACTCCTGGTTCTCTTAATGCGTGTCTTCAGCCAGTTGATTTTCAATATATTTGTCAATGCCTCAGTGACAGTGCTCTAAAGTCCTGTCTTAAACAAGCAACCACATTCCATCAGTTTTTGCTTGTGCATAGGTATTAGCCGACATTTGCCAGGCAATGCAATCATATGCCCAGTTACTGGCACCATTTTCCAGCTGTTGCCATTTATGGCCATTTGGTACCCGCATGTGGTACCCTTATGGCAGTGCCTGGCAAATGCCTATCCATGCCTAATCAAAATCCCAAGCTGTTGGCTTTGCCAATGCATGTTGGCTTCCGTTTGTCTCCCTAAGTGAATGTGTATATGCCCAGATGTGGGTGTCTTGCTTGCTATGCCTAGGGAATCAAGCTGCAACTCACTGTGCTGGTCCAACATGGCCCTACCTGAAAATGATAAGGCTAGGATGGCAAGTATTGACCAGTTTCAGATTTTCTCATGCATACTTACCAGTGGGGCTGCGACTTAAATAGAATGCATCTTTGTTTGGAAGCCTAGTCTATTCTGCCAGAACGTTTCGTGATTCAAACTGATAGGTACCCCCTGTCTCGCTAGATGCAGCCTGCCCCTCTCCCTACCACCCTAGCCCCTCCTACAAACTGATAGGTCCTAAGGTGACTTGATAACCACATTCTGTTTGAGTAACTTTACAGAATTTGCATGCAAACAGAATATGTAATGCTTGTTGTGGGATTTGTTTGGAAAGCATGATGTAAATCCTGGGTGCTAGGTGTTTATGCATTGCCAGAAATGAAACATGAACACCCGTAAAATAACATAAAAGAAGAGTGTTTTCTATAATGTTGCGGGCAAAGTATAAAAGGTGCACATCTTTTATAACTAAAAAGCAGTATTTCAATATTTTCTAAAGAGTGCCATCAGAGGTGAATTTATAATCTGGACAAGGTTAAAATGCCAATGATCTCCACCCCTGTTCTACCCTCTGCCCTTAAATGCAAATAGCATGGCTGAACAGGCCCTACCATTGAGATTATTTCATTTTAACGTGCCTCAGAGGCAGATTATTTACAACAGGAAGTGCTATGATATGCTGATGATACTGTGCCTTTTCCCTTTATCAGATGACCACTCCAAAGACACTGAGGTCATTAATGCCACATACAGCTAAAATCCAGCTGATGCTGTATAATGGCCTAGCCCTGAATAACTCAAAAACTGAGAATATTATCCTGGGCACCGGCCTCAAGTGGCGCCAGCTTGATCAGTCCTATTGATTCTTTCAAATTGTAGACAGTCTGCTCCCCACTTTGAAAAAAGTAAAAACCTTGGGGATCACTATTGACCAGTAGGTCTCAATGAGGTCCCATATCAGTGGCCTAGTGTCTAACTCAACATACTACATTACACTTTTGGCATAAATCAGACCATTCCTTGAGGCCTCCAGTTGTGCCACCCTATCCAGGGCGATCATTGGGAGCCGCCCGGACTTCTGTGCCAGCAGTCTACTTGGGGTAGGCAAAGGAGAATTCAATTGTCTGCAAGTTGTGCAGAACAACGCAGTGAGGGTCGTTATTGGTATGCGTAAGACAGATCATATTTCAAACAGCACGCAGAGCATTACATTGGCTCCCCATTAGAATGAGAATCAAGTTTCATACCCTTTGCATTGCACATGCTTGCATGTATGGACTAAGCCCTTCTTATATGGCAGTACATTTGAAGTGGCTATCTAACAGGCGTAATCTAAGATCCAATAACACTGGGTTGCTTTTTACCCCAAAGGCCAAGCTGGTACAGGTGCAAAATGGATGCTTCCCAGCCGCAATTCCTCACTTGTGGAATACTCCTCTGCCCAGGTTCAAACGTGTCCTGAACACCTTTCTTTTCAAGTACATTGATCCTTGGCCTCCACTAGTTTCCCTCAGGTTTCTCCTGAGGCCTCTCGGAGCTCTGTTTTTATTGTATGTAATGTCAGCGCTCTTATGCCTCCGGGGCCACTATCCTAGCGCTTTAGAAATAAATTAAAGATGAAAAAGGTAAAAAGGCAGGGACCATTGCTGTGGCACATTAAACAAAAAAATTATATAGGGTTTTAAGAAACTGTTTGGGTGATTAGTAATTAAGGGGATACAGAACAAGCTGTGTGAAACAATAACCTTGTCATGCATTTCATTTCACTTTGTGGCTGTATCAGACTTTTTGTAAGTTCTCATTAATTGCTATGCTGGAGCTTATAGGCTTCCATTCAGGATGGGGAAAATAAAGCTACAGTCATAGGGGATTATTTTCCAGGTCAAGCAGAGTGGAAGAAGTGGCACTAAATGCATTTAGCTCCACTTTTTATAAGCTGTAGGATTTTGTATGATTTGATAGGCGAAGTTGGAGAGCAGATCAAACTTAACAAGGTCCCCCTGCCAAATCCGATTGGTATTCCACCAGCATATATTTTTATGTTGGCAGAAAACCAATGGATTCCTATGGGATCTGCCTGACTTTTACACCAGGCAAAAGTGGACAGAGTCAAAAGGAATCCATTGTGGATGGCTCCCACAATCGTTAATTGTGGAAGTGATTTACACTGTTCCAGACACGTAGTGGTAAAGTAAAGAGCAAAGGCAATTTTCGCCTGTGTTTTACTCTTTACTTTTCCAGTACTTGGTGGAAACAATTAAAATTAACGAATGGCCCCTTTTGCAAAAAAGTGCAAACAGGAGAATTCTGCTCTATGCAGTTTATAATTAAAAAAAACATTCCCCCCTTAATCTTTTCATCAACATGTTTCTACAATGATGAATACATTGTCAGGTTGTTTTATCATGTGACGTGCATTTTTAAAGTAATCTGTATATAATTGAGCATTATTTTAGGTATTCAAAGCTAAAATTCAAGATATATTTGTACCAACTTGAGCTCAGAAGATGTGTAGTATCTAAATTTCAGGCTAGTTTGAAATTATGGCTTTACCACTTAACCAAAGTGTGTGATCCTGAGCATTTTATTTTTCACTATGCCTTGCTTGTTAAAATGAGGTGCCCCTAGAAGTGATTCAGTTCGCATTAAAAGCTATTCCAAAAAGCCTCACTCATGGTTTAATGGATGGGCAGAACAGGCATTAGGACACACACACACACACATCTTACTTTGAAAATATCCGGGCCACATTTATAGAACAAATTTGTATCATTCAATACCAAATCAAAGTAAACACGTCAAGCAAAGAGACATCATGAACAATTGCATATTATAACCAGTGTATAAACAGTATGTACCAGACAATGACAGGGCCATGGCAGGGGAGCAAGGCCCTCTCCTTCATGCCACACCCAACCAGGAGCGATACCAGGATGCCGGAAACCCCTCAACCAGCACCGTCTGCCTCTTGATGCAGCCCTAGCACTGTCATGCACTCTCAACTCAATTAAAATGTTTGAAGAAATGCACCAAAATCTAACATTTTGTGTTTAAAATGTAATAGTTTTGGACATGAACCATTGATGGAAACATTCAGAATGGGACTACTGTAGGGGATCAGTTGGAAAGGAGGGGGGGGGGTTTGTGGACTGGGTGGGTGAAGGGAGGATTGTATACATGTGTATGCTATTGAAGGATATGTTTTTGTGCTCTAAATATTGTTAAGATCAACAAGGCTACCTTTATTGATTGGGCATGGTATGTTCTGTTCTTGAAAATAAAAATTAGTTTGAAAAAAATGTAATTTTGTAGGAAATAAAATCTCCTATTCCTTGCTTCAGTATTCTGGGGTTTATGGGGGTATATCTTTAGCATCAAGACGGAAGGAGCACAAGCATCTCCTCCGGGGTCTGCTGGGAGTAGCCACAGTGCTCAGGAAGGTTTTGTTGGGCAGACACCATCTGAGATGGTACAAAGACTGGGGGCCTCACTGCTCAGCCTCTCAGAGGAAGATGAGGAGGCATCACCCTCAATTCTCCCAAGCCAGGCCAGGAAAGGTGTGCTGGGTGCTATTGTGAATAGGTGGAAGGGTAGGTAAATGGGAACGGTGGTTAGGCAGCTGTAGGAAGGTGTCTGGACGGTGAAAGGTGAAGGAGGATCAGATATAACAGAAAGGGGAGAGCAGATGGGAAGGGAAGACAGGTAGATTGAAGTTGCAACACTCTTTGTCTTGCTTCTCTTTTGCTATCTACTGTTTTTTTATAGAGCAGTGCAAATGGGAAATCTGGATTCACGCCAGCACTTTGATTAGGGTACTCCTAGACCCACACCCAATGAAATGTGGGCCCCCCTGGTCAGAACCCTGGCCCACCCAGATGAAAATTCATGGAGCCGGGCCTGGGTGGCCGTCAGACATAAGGCAGGGAAATTAAAACTAGGGAGATCAAAAAATACTGAGGAGATCGAAAAATACTGAAGAGGAATAAAAATAGGATTAGTAAATAGCAATGAAGTGAAAAGTACCTCCTGTTGGACTTTGACAAATCTTGTTCATTTGTTTCACTTTGTCAGGGGAATAACAGCTGCAATCTTACCTCATCATAATTTCATTGAAACAGAGAGGAAGGTCGGCGCCATTTCGCAATCTTCCTACTTCCTCTTTCTACTTTATTCGAGTCATCAAGTCAAGTTATTTAGCCTGTACGCGGAAAACCATTGAAATCGCTGTGACCACGGGAAAGGCCCAAAAAATGTCAAAATCGGATTAGCGTCCACATTGCATAACAGCTATTTTTGACAAGACTGTGTCAACCACTGCCAAAGCTGAGGCATCCCAGGGAGTGTGCACTTCACAGACTGGACTTGCAACATCAGCATTTTCCTTTGAATAAATCCCCGTTTACAAACGGATGCTGAGTCGGGCCTCGTCGGATCTATTTACATTTTAACTTTTGGTCACTAGGCCAAAGTTTAAGACACAGCCAGAGGTCATATTTTCTTTTTGAATTTCCGAACAGTGACCCATAGAACTAACTATATATATACAATTTGTGATGTACCTTTTTAACTAGTGTTTATTATTTAACATATAATAATTAGAAGGCACCATTAATAATGTCATTGAGAGTAAAAAACAGGCTATGTTTTGAAACGTATTTCCTCCTGTGCAGAGAAAAACTGCCATATAATGCATATAATGCACAAAAGGGTCAGAGTTTACACTTTTGTGCGTTAACAAATAGTACAGATTGGCAGTAGAACGTGCCTCTGCATACAATCTAGTCCAATCCTGAAATGAGGTTACAACGTGATTACAGGAAATTATAAAAATAATCAGTGTGGATTTCCAGACATATCTGATGCAGTATTTTTGCAATTCCGCATTTGATACCAACTCAGTGGATTTCTTTTATTGAAGCTGAGTTCTAGGATTACCATATATTGGAATGGGAATTAGTTCATGCAGTAATTCTCTAAAAAATCTGACGACCTTATAATGATGGCCCATGCTTAGCATAATATGTATATAATGATCATACTATAGGGCCCTTATAATCTTACTTGCTGTATCAGTGTAACATATACTGCTCTAGCTACACTGCCACGATCGAAGCTCTTCCTCAGGGCCTGTGGTCTGCGTTTTCTAGTCTTCCCTTGCATGAGGACTGGAGCTGTGTGGATTTTGGGCACTCCAATCCTGGTTCAGAGTGGCGGACTGCGTCTAGGGTGTCAGATGGCGCGGGGGTCATGCACTGGCTTTCTCAACACCTAGGCCATCATGCCCCCTCCCAAGCCCCCTGACTCGCTAGATGCAGTCTGCCCCTCTCCCTACCACCCTACCCCCTCCTCTGTGCCCCACTGTATCCTACCCTGCTGTATATCTGTTCTGCTGTTACCTCTGAAAAGCACTCCATTGTGCATCTGCACTGTTGTATACTTCTGTAAAGCGCTCCGTTGTGTATTTGTATTGCTTTATACCTTCTCGAAGCTAGGTCTGCGATCAATAAATACCATAATAATAATAATAATGAAAAATAAAAAAGACTGTGCTGCTCTGTTTTGTTGAAACAGTAGTGAAACAGAAGGGGGAACAGAAGGGGGAACAGTTCTCAGAACCTGTTCTTCAAACAGGTTCTGAGAACTGTTGCCAGGTAATGGTAGACAGCCATGAAGCCAGGGAAAAGGAGGGTTTACCAACAACTCCTCCCATTGAGAGTTGCAAAGTTTTTTTTACAGATCCCCGAACAATAACACAGAAAATCGCCCAAGATCACACATTGTTGGTGTGCAATTGTTAGAAAATGACCATCGGCCCGTCAAATAACTCACACTTTCTTTGCACCTTGGAAGAGAAAGAAGGCTGATTGTATGCACCAGTCAAGGTGCAGGGTCAGTGTGACTTATCAGCGCTAGTGGCTACTGGATCTCAAGCCACCCTGCGGTCCATAAAGGCTTTTGACCCTCTAAACTCACGACGGAGGGAGGGACACCAAAATCCCCTAACACCACTTCCCAGATAACTCAAACATTTCGATGGGAATGATATTTCTGTCAAAGGGACTGCGTATCTGGCATAAAAAATTGGACGGAATTGGCTGAAACATCTAGTGATAGTTGGACTCCAGAGGGCACACATAGTTTATTGGGGACGATCTCCTGAGGAGCTTATCACCTCTGATCAACTGTGTAAACAAGGTCCTCTGGACTCAGACTAACCGCCCTATAAAATTAAAAATGGGTACCAATTATGTAAGTCTGCATGGTACTATTTGCATAATTGATCAACGTTCAATCCAAGTGAGTTACAAGTGAGCTGTTGAGCTGTGGCAGAGGACTACATTGCTTCGTGCTTCGTGCCAAATCGTGTTCTGATACTGTACTGTGTGGCGAGCGAAAGGGTCTATGCACAAGAGGAAGGACGACCCGATGCGTAACGCGCCCTGTGGACTTTATGGGCTGCCTCCAGTAACCAGAAATCCGTCTGTTACCCTGCAAGCTCCGCCCCCAGCTCCCGGCAAATTCTCACTTAACCACCGGATGTAGCGCATCCAGCGCGCGCATCCAAGTGAGTTACAAGTGAGCTGTTGAGCTGTGGCAGAGGACTGCATTGCTCCGTGCTTCGTGCCAAATCGTGTTCTGATACTGTACTGTGTGGCGAGCGAAAGGGCCTATGCACAAGAGGAAGGATGACCCGATGCGTAACGCGCCCTGTGGACTTTATGGGCTGCCTCCAGTAACCAGAGTTATTATCTCCGACTCTTGACTGTTTGGGAAGCGAGCCTCGGAACTGGGCTTGCTACGAACTGGTGGCCTGGCTGATGTGGGCTGGCTAACTGAATCTGGTGGGCTGGCTGAAGTGGGCAGGATCAGGCCTCTTGTCATTGCTGAGGGTGGGTGTTTGAGCACGTTTATTGTCCAGCCTATTTACGTTGCTTATGTTCTGTTTTTTTTTCGCTCCAGAATCCGTCTGTTACCCTGCAAGCCCCGCCCCCAGCTCCCGGCAAATTCTCACTTAACCACCGGATGTAGCGCATTCAGCGCACGCATCCAAGTGAGTTACAAGTGAGCTGTTGAGTTGTTTGGGTGTGAGGGTGAGTGGGTGTAGGGGTATAAGTGTTTATACTCCCTCTTTGGACGTATTTGCTTTTTTTGCATAATTGTCAGAAAATTGTGGATTTACACGGCGAATACAAGTTAGTCTTCTCCTAAATCTTGCATTATATTGTATTGCTCAGCACTCCAAAAAGGTGAGTGCTGTGATTATTGTGGTGTTTTCGGGTGGGGGGGACGTAAAAAAAAAAAAAAAGGTAAACAAAATAAAACAAATAAAAATAAATAAATAAAAAAACACATTTATTGTGTGCCTGGTTCTCAAGTGAGAGGGTTATCCCGCTTCTGGAGCATGGTGGGAACCCTAAGGCGCGGTACAACACCTTTACTCTGTGTGACCCAAAAAGACCCTAAGCGGCATAACATAAGAAATAAAAGTGAGAGGCCTAATAAAATTATTGCAAGTAGGACTTTTGTGTTTACTCAATTAAGTAAGACACAAATGGCAAACCCCCGCTCACCTAAAAGGGAAGATGATGATTTCAGGGACTTATTGGGGACAGGAGAGTCAGAAAAGTCGGAACTAAGTGGAATTGAGTTCCTGCCCCTGACCAACGCCGTAAGCGATCAGATAAAGGCACAAATGGAGTCTTTACAGCAAATGGAAGAGTCTGTACAAAAAAGTTCTACCTGTTCGACCCTCAGTTTTAAACATGGATGATTCCATGCCTATTACACCTCAGCTGGATACGTCACTCTTGGCACCCGTGGTATCTGCTGAATTGGACAGGAGGGTAAGACTCTCAACGGGTCCCTCAACCCCAGTTAAGGCCAGGGGTGGTGGCCTCGATAATGTCCACTTGTATAAATCCATTTTGGAAAACAGAGAGAACCCCGGAGAGTACAGGAAGGGCCCTTTGATGGACCTGTTAGGTGGTAGTGAACCGGCAGAACATAAGGTAACTGTAAATAAGTGCTCCAGCCCGTCTCACCCCATCCCCCCTGGGCGAGGAGAGTTTGAGGAAATCATGCCCAACCAGTATGGCAAGGAAAATGAAACAGATGACAACTTGCTAGATGACAACATGCTAGAACCAGAGTCATTCCCGGTATTAACCAGGATTTTGAAGCTTTTAGACAAAGGTCACGAAAGGACGCATGGGGAAGTACAAGAATTAAGATGCATGATGGTTGAATGTATAGATAAACTGAGTAGGCTGGAAGGTTTCGTCCATGCCTCAAGTATGAAAAATATCCCTCTATCTCCTCCAATGGAAAAAAAATGACCCTAAACCAAGGCTCCCAAACAGGGAATGACTTACGTGCCCAAGAAGGGGACTCAACTTGGGAAAGTGTAAATGAATTAAAAAGAATGATCCTAACAAATCAGAAAAATATTAAAAAAATGGAAAATCTTAATGAAATTAAAATTGGGAATTTGAATAATTCTATGACAAGACCGGAGGCGAGCATTATGCTTATTCTTCTTTAATTACTGCTAACCACAGCTTTTAAAATCTTCTTTTGTTTTCATCTATAACATTTTTTTTTTTTTTTTTTTTACTTGAATGACAAAGAAAAAAGGAAAATATGAAAACATCATCTTTCCAAAACATCATAAACTACTCTTCCCATGAGGCTTCTCTGTCTAGTAGTCTCCAGCCTCTTTTTCAATGTCCAATCAGTCCATCTTCCTCACTATAAACCCCTGAAACTCTGGGTCCCTTCCTCTTCTTTTTTGCTGCGGAGCCACAGATAAGTACACGCAGGAATAATCAATAATGCTGTGGTTTCTGTATTGACATAGACAATTTTAACGTGTTAGGAGCGCGCACGCATTAATGTCATAGCGCCGTAGCGTTCGTGCGTTTTCAATCTTGACTGACGAGACGCGAATTCGCGTTCGTTTTGCCCACGGTGTTTCTTTGTCCGAGCGGCCGCCTGCCGAGCCCGCGAGTGATCTAGCGCTCGCTGCAGGGCGCAGGCAGCGGCCGCACGGCATCGCGTTTCGGGTGGTTGGGCTCGCGTAGCAAGCGAAGCAAGCCCAACCAACCCAAAAAACAAACGCGGAGCGCGCATGCGCAGGAGCGCGAATTCGCGCTCAAATTTCCGTTCCGAATAAGAGAACTGCAGACCCTTTCCCCCACTCGTTTTCTAACCCAGATGTACGCGAATTTCGCTATTTAACTAGCGTTTCGCCTGGGACCAGCAGAGGCATTTCTCATCTGGAGAATTTTTAAAAAAAAAACAAAAAAAAAAAGGAAAGAAAGAGAAAGCATTTATTTTAACTTTCTGCAGACCCTCGGTGTCTTTACTTGAGAAGGCTGAGTGTCTCACCCACGAGCCTTCATCGCGGCACATACAATTCCATGGCTTATAACATGGAGAAGGAGGCTTGGAGTGAGGGGAGTGAAGGAGGTCTGGAAGAAGGTATGGAAGAGGACATTGACCTTTCCCAGAGCTTCAAAAGAGTACTGGGCGACTCATTGGTGCAAGCCGTGGCACTGGGAGTTAAGCCTCTGCAAGACAGGCTATCAGTCCTGGAAGAGATGCTGGGCAAGAAGGCTGGCACGCTCGATGATCCCGGAGAAGGGACCTCCACGCAAAATCCTCTGCGAAAAGGTGAGAAGGGGAAGAAAGTGGCCCGGAAGAGAAAATTCTCTTCTACTCCGAAAGTACAGGGAAGAACAATTCCCTAGAGGTGGCTGATGCCTTCCACAGGCTTAAAAGTGCCTTCCTTACGAAGACAGCCCTGCCCAACCTCGTACCCCCTACCCCAGGGGCGAAAAACATAGGGGACGCCTATTCGTCATCCTCGGAGTTCTCAGATCAAGAACAGCCAGAGGAGGATGTGCGCAGCATAGGCAGAGCGAGCGTGGTCTCGCAAAAAGAGCGTGGACAAACCCAAAGCCAGCAATGTGGAGGCCCTTCCGGATGAGGAAGACATATCGGATATGTTCGACCCCGATACCATAAGGCACCCCAGATCGACAGACTGGACACCTTCTCCACGCGTAGCCCTATATATGTCCCACAAGATGAGGAAGCCTATGGAAAAGGACATTAGGTTCAGACTCAAAGCAGAATGTCCAAGGCCAGAGCTGAGCGGCAAAGTGGCAGACACGCCAGAGCTCGATACAAAAATGTTGACCTTCATCACTAAAGCGGGAAAGGATACTAGGAAAGGCATGGACAGGGCGTGGAAAACATGTCAAGATAAACTGCTCGACATTGCTGGCCCTATAGCCAAAATAATGGATCTGGCTGAGAGAGCCAGAGATACGGGAGAACCGGTCGACCCGTCTACCTTGGCGAGCTGGGCTCAGAGAGCAGTCTGCATGCTGGGCAACGCAAATTGCGCCATATCTTCGGAGCGCCGCAGGTCAGCTTTATTGAAGATCGATAACAAGCTGGGGGACTTGGCCTCCTATGAAGCGGGGGAAAGCGCCCAAGGCCTTCTTTTCGGGGATACATTCGTCAAGGAGATGAATAGGTTCGTTGGAACATACACAGCGCTGGAAAAGGCGCAGGCTTCCATCAGGAAAGTATTCCCGGGGAGAGTTTTTTCAGGGGCCGGTCGATATAGAGGCCGCTCGACCGGCCGCTTCAATCATAGGAGAGCACAAGGCCCCAGAGCCCAGTATTGGGAGACCCGGCAGCAAGACGCCTTCTTCCCGAACAGAGGCCGAGGCTCGCGAGGGCGCCGAGGGTGCGGATTCTACCGACATCAAAACAATAACTCAGGTGAGAGAACACGCAATGACCTACCCCCCAGTAGGGGGCAGGACAGCGCTTTATTTGCACAGCTGGCGCGAGCTATCATCAGACGCGTGGGTCCATCAGACAGTACAAGGCTTTGTACTAGATCTTCTAGATCACCCAGAATTCAGATGACCCAAGCGGAAGAATCTCTTTTAGATGCAGAGATTCAGACCTTAGCGCAAAAAGAAGCGATAGAGAGAGCGATAGGGAGCGATCCTTCCTTCCTGAGCAATATTTTCCTAGTGCACCGCAAGGACAAAGTTCGTCCAGTGATCAATCTGAAGGAGCTCAACAGCTGGCTAGTTTACAAACACTTCAAGATGGAGGGGATACATCTACTAGGAGATCTGCTCAGGAAGGGGGACTGGCTGGCGCGCCTAGATCTAAAAGACGCTTATCTTACCGTGCCCATAGCGGCACCATTTCGACGCCTCCTAAGGTTCAGATGGAGAGGCGAACTCTGGCAATTCAAATGCCTGCCATTCGGCCTAGCATCCGCCCCATGGGCTTTCACCAAGCTTATGAGGCCCGTAGCAACAGCACTCAGAGAACAAGGGTGCCGGATGATTGTATACTTAGACGACATTCTGTTCATGGCCGAAGACAAGGACCGTTTAAGGCAACAGATCCGCTGGGCGATAGAGCTGGTCTCCAATCTGGGATTCCTAGTAAACAGGAGCAAGTCGGAGCTAACGCCCACCAGACGTCTAGAATTCTTAGGCTTCACCATAGATACGAAGAAAGCTACGTTAGAATTGCCGTCTCAGAAGATGAGAGCTATCAAGAAGGATCTGAAAGCAGCGCTCAAAAGACTGCTGATCTCGCTTCGTTACCTGGCCAGGATAGTGGGGCTGCTTGCAGCTTCCATTCAGGCAGTTTTTCCCAGCCCATTACATTATCGAGCCCTTCAGAGGTTAAAGATCAAATACTTGAGGAAAGGCTGGAGATACCATCGGCTAGTGCCCCTAGACGAAGAAAGCAAGGCCGAGCTAAACTGGTGGTTACACAATATGGAAGCCTGGAACGGCAGAGCCATTTTCGGTGACGTGCCAGAGCTAATCATAGAGTCAGACGCCAGCAGGCCCGGCTGGGGAGCGCGATGTGGTACGCTAGAAACAGGGGGAAAATGGTCAGCAGGAGAATTAGAACTACATATCAATTGTCTAGAGCTTCTAGCAGGGTCTTTCGCAGTAAAAGCGTTTACCAGAGACAGAGCGCACTGCAGCATTCTCCTCAGAATGGACAACATATCTGCAGTGAGGTATATCAACAAACTAGGGGGCACCAAATCCAAAATGTTAGCGGAATTAGCGAAGAATTTCTGGCACGAATGCCTGCAGAGACATATCGCAGTGACGGCGGAATATCTACTATGGGCCCTGAACGCAGTGGCAGACTGGAACTCGCGTCACCTAGTGGACTACAGCGATTGGAGACTACACAGGGGCGTCTTCAAGAAACTGGAAGCGAAATGGGGTCCCCTACACATGGACCTGTTCGCCTCGAGACTGAATTCTCAGCTACCAAATTACTTCAGCTGGAGACTAGACCCGGAAGCCCAGGGCACCGATGCATTTCTGCACCACTGGGGGTCACAGAGACATTATGGGTTTCCCCCCTTCGCGATGCTGGCGAGGGTACTAGCAAAAGTGCGCAGGGACAAAGCTCAGATAGTGATAGTGACGCCAGAGTGGAAGTCGCAAGCCTGGTTTCCAGTTCTGATGGAACTTTCTACGGATTTTCCACAGAGGATTGCATTCAGACCAGACTTGCTGGTGGATCCGGCAGGAGCTCCCCATCCTCTGATAGAGGATCGATCTTTATATCTGATAGCGTGCAGAATTTCAGGCACAGATGGCGATTGCCGGGACTTTCAGAAGACGCTACAAGACTTATCAACATGTCATGGGCTCCATCTACAATCAGGAGCTATAATTCCGCATGGCAAGCCTGGGACTTAGGGTGCAGGAGGAGGAGTATATCTCCCATTTCAGCACCTGTAGTACAAGTAGTGAATTTCCTAGCCACCCTTCCTGTAGCAGGTAGAGCTTTCAGGACAGTAGGGGTTTATAGATCTGCAATTTCGGCAGGGCACGAGCTAGTAGACGGCGCTCCGGTGGGGGAGCACCCAGCAGTATCCAGATTGCTGAAAGGTGTGAAGATGTCCAAACCCCCCGGAGCAAAGTATTCATCACTGTGGGATGTGCAGAAGGTGATACAGCTGTTTCAGATATGGCCGGATAATAATTTTTTGTCAGGGAAACAGCTCTCGGGCAAACTGGCTACGCTTCTTTGCTTAGTTTCTTGCAGAAGAGTTTCAGATGTCAAAGCGCTGGAGATAGATAGGAAAATGTATTACCCAGATGGGATAGCGTTTACCATAGCGCAGCGTACTAAGTCTAATTCTAAAGTGATTTCATATCCATATTGGCCAAATAATGAGAAATTGTGCGTAGCGAATTGCATTAAGTGTTATGAAGCAGCGACAGCAGACGTTAGACCGCATGGAGTGAAGCAATTGCTTATAGCGCGTATAAAGCCATACAAAGCAGTCAAATCAGCTACTATAGCCAGATGGGTGAAGGAAATAATGGAACTGGCGGGCATAGACACGTCTAAATTTGGGGCTCATTCCACCAGAGGAGCAATGGCTTCGCGAGCTTTTGCAGTCGGAGTTCCACTGCAGGAGATCATGAAGGCAGCAGACTGGTCAAGCGAGTCGATCTTTAAGACTTTTTACTTCAAACCAGTATCCAATATAGCTGCTGCTGTGGTGGAAAGCTTTGAACAAGCATAATGCTCGCCTCCGGTCTTGTCATAGAATAAAGATTGCCCATGCGACTAGCGCAGGAAGTCTTGATTCTATTAAAGACACGGAGGCGAGCATTATCCCACCCTATGAAATACAGTGTTATGTTACGTTGTGGTCTGTATTGATTCAAATAGATTATGTATAAGTTTCATTATGACATAAGATGACTGTATTTCCCTTCCCTAACAAGTGTTTTTCTTTTTGCATAGGAGAAGAGCAAAAGAATAGCAGAGATTAGAGTATGGAAGGAGTCAGTTCAGCAAATTTAGAGTTCAGCCAGTTGTCGAAAAAAAAAAAAAAAAAAGAGACTTTTCAGCTGGAGTTTTGAGAATTTGATTGGAGTTGGACTTTGTTCAATTATTGGATACGCCGCAAAAGAAGAGGAAGGGACCCAGAGTTTCAGGGGTTTATAGTGAGGAAGATGGACTGATTGGACATTGAAAAAGAGGCTGGAGACTACTAGACAGAGAAGCCTCATGGGAAGAGTAGTTTATGATGTTTTGGAAAGATGATGTTTTCATATTTTCCTTTTTTCTTTGGCATTCAAGTAAAAAAAAAAAAATGTTATAGATGAAAACAAAAGAAGATTTTAAAAGCTGTGGTTAGCAGTAATTAAAGAAGAATAAGCATAATGCTCGCCTCCGTGCCTTTAATAGAATCAAGACTTCCTGCGCTAGTCGCATGGGCAATCTTTATTCCACTCCAAGTACCCCTGAGCCAGCGGTTGGGAATAAGCTGGACAGTCCATCTGTACTTTTGGAAGCGATGGAAAATGAGGAAGTCTCAAAGCAGGCCCTGAAGCAGAAAGTGGGGGGAGACTCAACTCAGGGAGCGGAGACACCGTTTGTATATGCCATCACACGCAGAGAAAATAAAATGCGGGAAAGGGCCCTTAAAAGAAGGGCTAGGAGTGAGAAGGGAGTAAATAAAATAGAAATAAAAAAGCTTAAGAATCAACCTATCCCTAAAATGAAAAATACTAACACAAACTTTAAAGATATATGCAGTTTATCAGCAGAAGGAGGTCATCTGGACTTCACACAGTTAAATGAAGAAAGCAAAATAGCTCTGAATGTGAAAGAAGCATTAGACAGACAAGGACATATTAACAACGACGCCGCAGATATTACAGAAGGCTACCCACTGGAGACTAATGATAAGGAATATGGAGAAGCCCAGATCACCCTTTCAGAAGCTATGAATCATAAGGGTAAAACGGGGAAGGGTAGCCCTAAATGTAGAAGAACAGAAATAAATAAGAAAAAGAATCCAAAGAAGATGATTGGAGATAAATCAGAAGGACACAAGGAGGAAAGGGGTATCCAGCAATTTTTTGGCATAAAAAATAAACAAAATCTCACCATGGACACGGTGCCGAAAACTGTAGAGAAAGTATTAAAGGATCCCATAGTGCCTAAAGTTGATGAAAGCTTTTCTAAAGGCAGCAACTTAAAGGTGCGCGAAGAAGTAGAACTAGAAGGAGGGCCTGTAAATGAGGTGACCAACAGTAATGTGCCACATATGATTCCTAGTGAAGATAATAAAAAACTGGTTGAAGAGGCACTTATTAAACTCCTTGAAATTCCCTCAAAGCATGGTCGCCCTCTACCACCCAGATCTCTGCTATCTGAGGAAAAAGAGCCCGAGGGAGACCAGCAAAAGTCATCTATGTGTGAGAAAAATGAAGTGAAAGAAATGGTAATAAAACAGTCTGATCAGAGTATAAATACTCAAACTAAAAAGGACAAACCTGACATGCAGGAGAATGTGCATAGTCAAGGACCCGGGCCCAAATCTATGCAGGAAAGTGGGAGGGATAAGAGAGAGGAATGTAAAGACTGGGGGACTTTGAGAAATAATCCACGACTGGAGGGCAGGGGCTTTGAAGAGAGGGTGCAGGAGATAGCCGAAATGTGGAATATAAAGCAGGACCTCGATCAAAATAAAGAATATAAACAAAAAAAGGAATGGAATAAGAGTAATGAGAGAGGAGAAAAGAGGGAGTGGGGGTCAGGAGAACTTCCGAGGGGTGAGGGACACGATCCAATACTATCTAGTGCCTGGCCAGAAGATCAAAGTGATTTGTGGATGACCCTAGTGTCATATTAAACTTTATGCTTACAATAGGAGGGCCTCCCTCATTGAATAGAGGACGGATTATATCCCTGTTTAATGAGATCCCCCGGCTCTCTTTAATTACTTCAAGTGACATCAAGCTCATTGATTATATCCACCCAACAAGATATGATTGTGTTAGGATTGTGTTCTACTCCAGGGCGACATACAAACTTGCCCTTACAGAAGGAGTGGCTTTGCAACGTTTTGGGTAGGATATCGTGAACTTCAGTCAAGGGGCATGGAAACATCAGGGAGATGAGAGGGGTGGGCCCCCCAGAGAGAGACAGATGAGAAACGAGAGAGAAGTTGTAAGAGATAAGAATGTTGGGATACATCCTGAGGAGGTGGCAGAGTTGAGATGGCTGGCCTCAACCCTGAGGGAATCCATATCAAAAATTCAAGGCATAAATGATTCATCCTAGAGTACCGTGAACTTTACATTGGTATCATGGAACTCGAGGGGTTCACGTGCTCTATTGTTTTCGTGTGCTACGTGTGTGGAACTCCTGACTCACTCGTTTCTATGTATTCAAGAAACCTGGGCAGAGAATGCAATTGTTTTGGATGGTTTTACCATTTTTCAGGAACCCGCCATAAAAAAAGCCATGGGAAGACCGTCGGGAGGGCTATTAATTGCTATTAAGAACAATATAAGGTTTACTACTCTAAAGGAGTTCCACATAAATAAAGGTTGCTTGGCAGTCCTAGTGAAAATAGATCGCAAGAGATCCCCATTGTTTTTATTAATTTTGAATATTTACTGGCAACCTGAATGCGATTTAAAGGCAAACATCGACGACATAGATTAAGTAATTCATGAATGCCAGTATAGGAATAAGGATCTCTATATGATCTGGTCTGGGGATTTCAACTCTGAAATCTGTCTTGAGGAAGGATCAAAGGAATGTAGGTTTGGACGTTCGATCGGCAAAAAAAATGATCAGCGGAAACATTACCAAGGGGATACCTGGGCTCTATTTCTGAGTGGTTGGGGTATGCAAGGTGTGAAGGAACTTTTGGATGACTCTCCGGATAACCCAACATGGTCAAATGGTAGATGGTCTTCCACCATAGACTACATTTTTGTTTGTACAAATATTTTTGACATTATCCAGGATTTTTGTCTTCTGGAAACTAAGGAAAGCGATCATAGAATGCTTAAAATGTCTCTTCTGGTTGATATCGATGTGAGAGAGGTATACAAGTGGGAAACTCTGGTTACTGTAAACACTAAATGCGAATAAAATTTCGTGGCATACAAATAATATTGAGAAAGTCAATGTATTATTTCAGGCTGACTTTCAAAATAACATATATGACAGGAAAAAAAAGATGTATTCTCACGATTTTTTTGAGAATTATGTTGAATCGATTATCCGAGGAAAGGCTGGGATTAAGGAAAAGGTTAAAAGTTACAAGCAACACAAACACTCTTATTCTATAGAAATGAACGCACTAAAGAAGGTGAGAAACCGCGAACGTCGTGTGTTCCTCAAACGACATCCTTTCCCGCGTACAGTTATGGAAGCACGGGAATTTAATGTATTAAAAAATAAATGGAAAAATAAGTTAAGATTTCTACGTGCTAAACTTTACCAGGGAGATGCGGAATCAATGTTAAGTTCATTGGGCAATGTAAATACCCGTAGATTTTGGTCGTTGGTCAACCACGGGGGGCATGAACAAACAAAATCTCAAACCTCCTGTATAAACTCAAAGAAATGGGAAGGGCATTTTTCGAGTCTTTACTGTCCGCCCACCGTGGCGTGGGTAGTGCCGTATGATGTTGAAAATGCCACATGGAATATCACATTTGGTATAAAAGAAATCAAAGACATCATTATGAAGAGTTCACCCTCCAGGGCACCTGGTCCGAATTTGCTCTGCAACAGGATTATGAAGGAGAATCCAAATTTATGGGCTAAAATTCTATTCCTCTTGTACAAAGACATTATTAAGATTCACCATCTCCCAAATAGTTGGAGAATGTCCTATATCATACCAATATACAAGAAAGGGGACAGGGCCCTACCTACCAGCTAAAGACCCATAGCCTTGTTGGATGTAGATTCTAAAATATTTGCCTGCCTGGTTTTAGAGCATATTCAGAGCTGGATGGCCCAATCCAAAATACTATCTTCTTTGCAGTTTGGTTTTAGAAAAAATGTGGGCACTGATGCTGGTGGTTTGTTAATTAACATTACGCAAAATGCAGCCTGGACCCCCGGAAATCTTCCAATATACTTAGCATCAATTGATCTCACATCTGCTTTTGATTTAGTTGACAGAACAATCTTATGGAGTAAATTAGCCAACCTTGGGATGCCTCCAGTGCTTCTATCAATAGTATACAACATGCACCAAAATTCCAGATTAAAGGTTCGAATGAACATGGAGGGCAATCTGTCACATGAGATCAATGTAACCAATGGTCTGCAACAAGGCTGCATATATGCCCCGACATTATTTAATCTATATTTCTCTGACCTTGGAGATTGTTTTGGTAATTTAGTTATGAATTCACCGAAAGTGGAGGGCATTAAAATACTGTGGACTGCCTATGCCGATGACGTAACTCTATATGATTACACCCCCATAGGCCTACAACGACTGCTAAATGCGTTTAAAGATTATATCTCCACTAATGCACTTAGAATAAACTATTCCAAAACTGTGATATTGTGCTTGATGCAAAAGAAAAATCAAAAAATAAAAGCAATGTACCTTAATCATGAGAAATTACCAATAAAGTCTGCAATAAGATACTTGGGATACCCAGTGTTCGGAAATAAGAATAAGGTACATTTCCGGGCCCTATTGGAAGCTAAAATTGCTCCTATGAAAGCTCAAGTATGTAAAGTTGACTTGAAGTATGGTAAATTCTCCCTAACACCATGTATCCGTCTTTATAAAAACAGACTTGTGCCCCAATTTTGTTATGGCCTGGTACTGGCTCCTTTATGGTGCAGAAAGGAGGTGGCTGTGTATGAATCCAAAATTTTAAAATCTATGGTAAAGTGCCTCCCTAAGTGTGTACCTCTGGTGGTATTAAGATATGAGCTTGGGCTACAATCTATTAGAAGTGTCATTGAATGGCGCAGAATGGCTCTATTTAGGAAACTGTTAACCAGTAAAGACACCACCCTATATTACATCATGGGCAGGGGTATCAGGAGCGGTGTTCCTACTTCTAAATACCTTAGGGAAATGCTGGAAGAAGCAAATGAGGTTCTTGACAATTTGGGGGTTTCTAGAGATATGCTTATTGGAAACCCCATGAAAGTAAAAAAATTACTGCTTCATGCTGACTGGAACTTAACAGTTAAAGAGGTCAAATTGTCCAAATTATATAACAACATGGCCTCAGATTGCAAAAAGATGGGGGAATTGGAACCTTATCTAACTAAATTTCCTGATAAAAAGTGGAGACAGGAGTATATGCGCTTCCGTTTTAATCTGTTGGGTACGGGACAAATACTTGACATTAGAAGTGGTCACGGGATCCTCCTTCTGTAAATTCTGCAAGCAAAGGGAGAATCAAGAGACTTTGCGGCATTTACTGACGGAGTGTGATGGCCTGAGAAGTGAACTTATCAGTCATTTTAGCAAATATGTCCCAAACACAGAGCGTGTGGATTTGGACCGGCTGTGGTTAGACATGATGCACGGCAAACGTGTTAAGCTACAGATTGCGGTTGTTGGGTTTTTAAAACTTCATTGCTGTCTCTAGTTTAACATAAAAGAAGAAACAGCTGGTTGGGTTTTAAGTCGCCTCACGAAAACCCTGAGTATTTTGTATACGTGAGGATGATTTATATTTTATGTATATGAGTTTCTTCAAATGATTTTCTTTTGTAAAACTGTATATGGATGTTCTGTTATTAATGTGAAAATGAATTGAAAACGTTGTGGTAAATGATAACTTATGTATGGAGGAAATATGTATGTTTTTAAATGACAAAACAAAAAAACAAAAACAAAAAAAAGAAAACAAACCATTTCTGCTTTGTAAAAGTTACTATGTAACTATAAACAAATAAAAAAATAAATAAATAAAAAATAATTGATCAACGTTCTGAGAATGTAGAGTTCCATTTCAAGAATATCCAAGTCCCAGACATCACTGTCATCTCTGTAGGAGAACAAACTGGTGATGGAAACCCTTCTCCATTCTTGAAAATCAACCTTCCTCCCAGTTTTAAGTGGTAATCCACAATGGAAGTGAACACCCTAAAATGTTACACCAATCCAAAATCAGAAGAAACATTGAGTCCCATGAAACTAGACAAGGAAGAACCCGCTCATGGTCTGATGGACATTCAGAAAAAGGGTGAGCACATGTTTTTCACCATTCAGTTAAATGAGGGGGAGGAGCCGGTGCTCGCCAGAGTATGCCTGAATAATGGAAAGCGCTTCATCAGCGAATAATTATTCAGGAAACTCCCAAAAGATCAGACCATTCCCACATTTAATTTGATTGACAAATGGGAAGTAGGTCTGGAAACCCCAAATTCCAAACATGTCCTGCCTAGCAGGTGTATGTTAAACATTTCCATTGGCAACAAAACCATAGAACATAATTGTTGGGTTGTGAGAGGTGTCCCTTCCACCTTTTATCTGGGAAGTGACATTCTCAACTGATTTGCGGTAAATTTGGACCTAATTAATCATAAAGCCTTGCCCCGACTGGTGGGTAACCCCATGGACTTTCACAACACTGAAAAAGAATTGAAGTCAGCTCAATTGCTGCCTTATGCCGTTGAACTAAAAGTGCAAGAAGAGGTTACCATTCCAGGGCAGGTTTGACAATTTACTCTTTCCCTCAAAATTAAGCAAGGACAGAACCTCAAACATCAGGACGCATATATAAATCTAAATTCCCATCTCCAACAACAAGGTTTTTATTTAAATACGACACCTCTAGTAGACCTAGAACACAACACCATTCAAATATTGGTGGATAGCAGTGACCCTTGAAGTATCACTTTGGGCGCAGACACCTTTATTGGAATGTCGGTTGATGCCCAACATTATTCTATTGATTTAGGTACTGAAATAATGGGACCAATCCAAATTACTGTTTCAACATCAGCAACGCAATTCCTCCAGAAAAGATTTTTACTAGGCATGGGGGAATTTCCTGGTGTACTCTTCCTGCCCCTACAGTGTGCAAGACGTGACCTGTGACATTAGGAGGGAAGAGGTAGTGTTCAGAGTCAAGGACAACTACCTCGAATCCCATGTCCAAGTCAACACCATCAAAAGAGATCTCTCCACCCAACTGGAGGATGCCGCTGAAATTACCAAGCCCAAGGTCTTCCCAGGTTTCAAGCAGATGGTTGAGGAAAGGATCAATCTTGCTGATGCGTGTGAGATTAAGGAGCAAAGACAAAAGCTAAAACAGGTCTTCTTGGAATTCCAAGATATCTTTTCAGTGGACTCATATAACTGTGGACGCACATCCATTCATTCATCTACCATTCCCACGGACCCTGGGATGGCTCCAGTACATATGAAACAATACTGGTTACCTCTCACGTCCATGGAGTCACTCATGGAGATTATTAAGAATTTAGAATCCCTTGGGATAATTTGTCTGATCCACAGTACCTTCAACAACCCGGTGCTCAGGCTACTCAAACCAAACGGCCAATGGAGACTATGTGCAGACCTGAAGGAGGTGAACAATGGGTCCACATGTCACGATGGCCCCTCCCCTACATTGATCAGGGGCTGGACCAGATCCAAGGGTCAATGGTGTACACCACCATTAACATAAACAATGGTTACTGGACAGTACCCGTGAGTAGGGAAGACCAGTACAAGCTTGCCTTTACCTTTGGGGGGCAGCAATACACGTGGACACGAACCCCCTTTGGATATATAAACTCCAACAATGAGTTCAACATCTTCCTATCTAAGGCCATGCTCAATTTGGGCGAAAGGGGAAACCTGGCCTATGTGGATGAGTTCTAACCGAGTTGCAGAAAGCTGGAGCAAAACTGTCCTTTCAGAAGGCACAGTGGTGTAAGAGCCGAGTGAACTTCTTATGGCACGAGATCACCACTGAGGGTCTGAATCCCCAGGCGAAGAAGGTGGAAGCCTCATTGAAATTAAAAGACCCGACCACTCTGCCGGAATTAAGAAGCCTTCTTGGACTTACTAACTATAGTCGAAAGGTCATTGAAGACTAGGCAGAGGTCCCTCAACCCTTGGTCCATTTATCAAAGGGCGGAGTCAAGTGGGAGTGGGGTCCAGAACAATCCGAGGCAGTTAAACAACTGAAAAGAAGCCTTCCTCAGGCTCTTTGTTGGGCTTACCCCATAAAGAACAAGGAGTTCTTCTTGGAGATGGGGTTTTCAGATGCTTGCCTAACAGTGGTATTGTACTAAAAGTATGACAAGGGCAACAAAGTCATCTCAACCACAAGCAAGATTTTATCCTCTGTGGAGGAAAAGTTCAATGAATGCGAGAAGGCACTCGTGGCAATGGAGTGGGCATTAAATATTCACCGCCCATTCCTACAGGAGGAGCACATCGTTGTCGAGCCTCCTCACCAACCCTTAAAATATCTACAAAGTGACAGAATCCATGCAGGGAACATTAGTAATTCCAGAATTACTTCCAGGATTCTGTCTATGCAAGGCTTTCCTGTGGGGGTCAGATGTGGACACAACAAGAAGAGTCACCTAGCGCAAGGGTTGGCAGACTTGCATGAGTGTGCTAAAAAAATTGTCTTGAGGAAAGAAAGTCTAATGACCAAGAACAACATGGAGGCATACTTAACTTCCCCACACCAGGTCTATGAAGAAGACACGTTTCAGGGGATACCCACAGTCTATGTGGGTGTTCCTACTGGTGGCTGGCATTGGAAATGCCTGGATGAATGATACCCCAGAACCCTCTGCTGGCTATACAATAGGACCCCAAAGTAGTCAGGTTGCAGTCAGGTTGCAGAGTTGATGGCCGTTCATCAAGCCATCGTCACTGCATGCACCACCAAATCAATGAACTGGTCATAATCACTGACTCTGATTATGTCAGGAATGGTTTTTGGACACCTGATTAACTGGAAGAATCGAGGCATGCTTTGTGCCAACAATAAACCCTTAAAGCATGACAAACTGATCCAGTCAATTGACAATTTTGTGACTTCCAGTGAAATGATGTTATAAATGACATATCATATCATATCATATCATTTCATATCATATCATATCATATCATGACCATCTATTGGAAGAAAATAAGGGGTCATTCCAAAATAGAGGGCCCAGCTAAGACTGGGAATGACCTGGCTGACCAGCTGGCTGAAACCAGAGATTTGCAGTGGGGATTGTATAGACACAGAATCCTTGCTGGGTGAAATCCAAGTTGCTGCTGCCACCAGGTCACAGACCCATGCGAACAGTGAACTCTCGACTGCCCAGTGTAGTAAAGATACCCCAGATGCAGATTTGATAACTGCACAGAAAAAGGGCCTAATCATTGTGAAATGTTATCAACACATTCATTGAAGACCCTGTGAGCTTTCCTCTAACATAGTCAGATTGTACAGGTAAAGAGGATCTCCGGGTGTTGATGAAGTGTTCCAAGATGTTCCGGATCCAATATGGTTTGCTGGTAAGGAGAGCCCTATCTGGCTGTGACCAGTGGGTGGTACCTACCTCATTCCGAAGCATGATGTTGACTCACGCCCATCACACATGGGCCAGGACCTTGACACTTACCTGAAGGGGTGTCTTGTGTGAGGTCAATTTCAACCCAGTTCACACACACACAAGCTCCCCTAAAAAAAAGGGGAATAACACAGCCTTGGTCAAATTTGCAAATCGATTTCCTTGGGCCAGTGATTCGCTACTCTAGAGGAAATAAGTACATGTTGACTGTGACATGCTTGGTCACAAAGTAGAGAGATTGTCTTCCAGCCACAAAGTGTAAGCCGGAGACAGCTGCTGCACTAATGATCAACCACATCTTCTCTCCTTTTGGCCTCCCGTAAAGGATTGAGTAAGAGTGAGGAAGCCATTTTACCAGTGAGGTGATGGCAAAGATGTGGGAGATTCTAGGGGTAAAAGAAAACTCCACATTGCCTACCACCAGCCTCAGCTGAGGGGTAGATAGATACAACAAAATAATTCTGAGTATCTCGAAGAAGTTTGTGGCAGACTCTGGAACCAGTTGGGACATCTGCTTACCGCTAGTCCTGATGGCCATTAGGTCTACACCATCTTCTGCAACAAAGATGTCTCCATTTGAGCTGATGACTGGATGCAAAATGGTGTTACCGCAGCATCTGCTCTATGGGACACAGGAGCAGACACTGATACATGTGTCCACTACTCATGAGTACATTGAAAATGTAATGAAGCCCCTCCACCATGCTTTTGCTTATGCCCAGCACAATTTAGAAAAATGTGCTGAAGAAATGAAGACCTATTGTGATCTAAAGACCACCAAGAAATAGTATGAAGCAGGTGACAAGGTTTACCTGTACAATTTTCAAAGAAATCAGGCCAAGGGGTGGAAATTCATCCCATCTTGGTGTGGTGCCTTTCAAATTGAACATACAATATCACCTGTTGCCTATAAGATCCACATCCCAAAAGTAGAACAGACAGAAGAAAAATGGGTCTATATCGGTAAATTGAAAAGCTGTCATCTCAGACACGCTTTTCCACTGATTGATGAGCCAAATGAAAGTTGAGCATAGGAACCATCTGAAGAATGAAAAGGAAGGATGAAAAATTGGATGGAATCTAAGACAAATATATATATATATATATATACAAAAGGGAGTAATTTATTTGGTGCTCATGGTGATAATGAAAGAAAATAAATAGAATGTGTTTTGTGAAATGGTGAAAATTTCTTTTTATACTTTTATGCTATTATTGTTGTCCATTTTATGTAATTCTCCCGGGGAAATATGTGTGTAAAAAGTACTGAACCTCTTTTTCTTTCTATTATTAGAGAACTAACCTTCTTCATTTCCAGCCTGGAGGCAAGAGGGGAGTCCGGTGAGAGCCCCAGGGACCCTGGAAAAGAAGGAAGCAAAAGGGGTGCCATACCACACCCTCCAACCCAAAGAGGGAAGGGGAGGCTGGAGTGCCCACTCCCTAAAGAAGGAAGAAAGGGGGTGCTGTGCCACACCCTCCAACTCAAAGATGGAAGGGGAGGCTGGAGTGCACCTAATGAAACCCCTCTCTGTCCTCCTCTTCCCCACCAAAGAGTCATGGAAGCACCGGGGAGGGGCATGTGGGGTCAATGTGAAGACCCCAAACCAAAGGTCCATTTGACCTGAAAAGCAGGATTTTTCAATATGGACACAAAAACGGCTTTGCGTGTGCGATTGCAAATGAAAACTGAAGGACCATGTGAAAAACGCCTACCAGTCATTACCCAATGAAAAAGCAGCATTTTAATTTACAAAGCAAGACGAAAAATCAAAGATCACTTTCACATGAAAAACAGGATTTTAAAACACTTTCACAAAAATCCATTCTTATTTGCAGTTTAAATGTGAAAATTGTACCACTGCTAACAGTAAAAATGTCAGGGAAAAGGACATGGTGCGGGTTGACAAAAAATAATGTATATTATGTTTTGCATACAAAATACCAGTGACATTTGAAAAGCCACTTTGTTTCCATGGGAAAAGTTCTGTAGGCAAGAGGCAACCCCTTTTGCTGGCTGTTGGACACATGCCACAAGGAACGTCAACACTGGAAGACTGGCATCCTAGTTTGTACAACTACAATAAAATGCGGCTTGCTCTGGAAGGTGTGGAAAGCTAATGGCTGTCTCTGCAGGACCATTTCGCCTGACTGATGCATGACCAAAAAGTAGACAGTAGGTGTGCAGAGGGGAGTTGCGAAGACAATTCAATTAAGGAAGCCTGAAACTCCAACGTCAAACAGGTGACCAACTTCAAAAAGACTGCTAAAGAAAAATCTCTTGTTATTCCAAGCCCAGTGAGACCATATGGCCTGGAGGCAAGAGAATTGCCATTTGCCCCACATGAAGATGTACTATTAATTTAGAACTATTATCATTTAGGCCTTTTCCCCAGCAACTACAAGTATGATTTTGTTCATTTATGTGCCATATTTTAGGTAATTTTCAGGTGATTTATGAGATATAACTTTCATCCACCTGTGGCGCAGGCAACTGTAATGGCCATGTAAGATGTGTTTCTGGCTGTTCTCAAAATGTTCCAAATGTGAGAGTTGGCGAACGGGTGGAGGGTAAAATTAGGAATATGGGTAATCAATTACATATTCATAACTGTTATGCTTTTCACGGAAACAGCTGAAAATTACCACATGGCTGTGTAACATAGTGCAGACCTTGTTGTCATCTTATTTAATTCCCCATAATTAGCTGAATCAGAAAATATGTATATATTCTTTTGTTTTTTTTTATTGTTTTAGTTGATTTTTACAACTTCATCAATATAAATAACATTTCAACAACTTACAATTCTATTAAAATGCATAATACATCACCACATGTCTAAAAAACAACCGATGTGAATCATTTCTTCATTTCATATAGTTTTTAGCTTCTTTAAAATTCCATATGTCCTTCATTCCATTATGTCAATAATAACAAGCCACATTCTTCCATTGGCATTCTCAGTTATCAAATAATCATCATGCTTATAAAATTCTGAAGTCAATATCGCAAAACCTATCACCTCACGTCTTAGTTGTAGCAAATAAATTCAGCTTCATCAAGAATTGGATAGTAGATATGTTCAATGAAACCCAGGAGGCATTAAATATCTCTATCCACATAGTATCATATGTTAGAAGGATATTGCTAGTAAACAACCTTTGAAAATAAAATATTCTTTCCGTTAACAGTCCGGGACATTCAGTAATAATGTGTTTCAGAGTTTCATTATATCCAGCTTGACAAAAGCGGCAAGTAATATCTTGATTAGGAATAGATGAGTAGGAGGCCATTTTCACTTTCGTAAGGCATAAATTGAATCGCTTTCTCATAATCTTATCAGCATAGTCTCTGCTAGGGAATTTAGTTAAATAATCTGGGAGCTCATAGACAGATTTTATCAAAAAGGCACGGGATTTGTAAACAGAATATTTCATACAGTCTTCTCTCGTAGTTATCCAGTCCCAAGCATACAAATGTTCCTTAGCTCTTATAGGGTTATCCAGTAACAATTCAATTGAGATGTCAGTTTGATTCATTATTGCCAAACAAGTTTGTTTCCAGAACTCCAAAGGGCCAGATTCAGAGGATATTAATAACATACTTAACACAGGAAATAGGTTATTCGCTTCAAGTGACACCAGTTTACATTTTCTAAAAGTGTCTAGCAGACGCCATGCTGCTACAGCTCTAAGTGATATGAGTCCCAGCACATATCTTATCATCTGTATTGGCGTAGCTTGCGGTAATGATAAGATTGATTTCCAAAAAATACCCTCTAGGACTTCCCATTTTGGAGATTCAGTAAGTGTTTTGGCTTCACTACCACATATTATTTTTGGTATCACTTTTTGGTTATAAAAGAGAATAACTGGTTTAAGTGAGAATCTCCCATACGTTTTTTGAAGGCATTTACCTTGAATAGCTAATAGTTTCATCTCCACCTTATATGGGTAATTAGATCGACTATTATTAATATTTATCCCTAGGTAGGTATAATGAGACGTCTGAGAAATTGGTAAGGAGAGAATAGACCAGTTAAATCGATGTCCATTTTTCGGTAAACTATGGTAGAAGATTAGAATATTCGATTCACTGGCATTGATTCTTAGATTATTAGCATTGGCACACGTGCCTAAAGCTGTCAATTTTCTTTGAAGACCTACTGGAGTCCTCTCTAATCGTATGAGATCATCCGCATTAATTAAATACAGTACTGGTGTATATTGCAGTTTCGGTGGAAAGGAGCAAGTATTAATTAGATCTTCAAAGGTATCACCTATATAAAAGTTGAAAAGAAATGATGCAAAAGGAAAGCCTTGTTTCAGGCCCATATCTATTAGTATAGGTATAGGATCTGTTAAAAGGCCATCTGTAGTTAGTTTAACACTAATCGAGTTATTGGAATAAAACTGTTGAATCCGATATATCAGATATGGGGGGCATGAGGAGGATAATAGTTTTAGCCATAGGACATCTCTCGAGACAGAGTCAAAAGCTTGTTTAAAATCAATTAGCGCAATAAAAACCGGTTGTTTCTTTAAAATCGCTTGATTTTTAATTGCTGCTAAAATCATTACATTTAAAACTGTACCAGTCCCTGGTAGAAATTCTGATTGATATTTATCACCAATTGATTTTTCCACTGTCCATTTTATAAAATCTTGGAGTATTAGTTTTGCCATGATTTTTCCCGGGACATCTAATAAGGCAATAGGTCTATAGTTGTTAGGCTCTTGTCTATCTCCTTTTTTGTAAATTGGGATCACTATAACCTTCTGCCACGAGGGAGGTATCTTTTTCGATTCAATAATTTGGTTGAATAGTATTAGAAGAAGTTGCGCCCACTGTTCTGGGTAACCTTTGATGGTGGCATTAGATTGATTGTCAGATCCCGGGACACTTGAGTTACTAAGTTTTTTAATAATCAACACGATATCTAATTTATCGAAAATAAAAGGTTCCAGATCCGGTAGTTCATTCAAAATAGTTTGTTGATGCATTGAAGAGTTTTTTAATAGTTCAGAGAAATGCATAGTCCATTTGGCTCCATCAATTGTATTTAGGTCAGAGGACTTATAATCAACACTCGGGGACTCATTGATCAACTTCCACATTTCTCTGGTAGATTTTGTCATGACTGCTTTCAACATAATTTCAGCATTCTCTTGACCTTCTTTATTTTTAAAAGCCCTTATCAAATTTATGTATCTTGTTTTAATATTAATTCTTTCAACATTATTAGTCAGTTTAGAAAGCTTACGTATCTTTTTTCGATATTGCTTTTTAAGTTCTGCAATTTCATTATTAAATTTAGTTTTAAAGTGTGTTTTAGCAGACAAAATGTTCATTTGTGTTTGAGCTATTAACCAAAAATAATCGGATTAGTGTTCTCATTCCAATGAGGTAGAGAAATGAGGTTTTCATGAGATTATATTTGCCAGATTTTTTATCTTTGACGGGAACCACTTGAGTCTATTCATATTGTTACTTGATTGAATATCATGTGTATAGTAAAGTGATTCTTTTAGCTGGTGAGGCATCTATCTGGTTACTTACTGGTTGCGATCACTATCAGCTGATGGGAGGACTTCAAAGCTAGCTATTCATTTATTGGCGTCTTCTGATATATAGACATAGTCAATAACTGACTTTGAAGTACCTCTCGACCATGTAGGAGCCAGAGGAGAATCGTAAATTGAAGAACCATTGAGCATCCTCATTCCTCGGGTCTCCATTAACGACTGCCACATTAAAGCTCTGCACTTAATACTTTTTGTTGTATTGGTTAAGCAATTCATGATAAAATCACCAGTGATTATTGTTGTTTTGATAGAAGAATCCAAGGCTATACAATTGAGTATTGTTTCTACTTTAGACAGAAACATATCCTCATTTGATGCCAAAGGTTTCCAATATATATTGATGATCACAGACTCAGGGTATAGTGGGTGATGACAGTTGTTAGACGTCACTCTAACAACTTGGATTCCTGGGTCTGGGCTTAACCAAGGAATAAGATTAAGTTGAGAGTCGAACCTAATAGCTACTAAAAGGCCAGCCATTGGGCAACATTTAGTTGATTTGATTGCTAGGACAGATGAAACTTGATGATCTATCCATGTAGGATTCAAAGTTAGACACACTTCTTGAATTAGAACTATGTCTGCATTATGAACTACATTAGGTAGTTTACTAAGAGGATGGCTAAATCCCCTTGTATTCCGACAAATTAATGAACATGAGTGAGTTGGTTCTGAGGATAGATACTATCTCTCTCCCTGGTCAGAAAAGTCTTGCACCTTGGAAACCCATAACCATCTCGATTTCGGATTAGTTACTTTGGGTGCTTGGTTTGTTTAAAGAGAAGTGTTATTACATTTGCAACAACATTGAGAGTCCTTCTCATTTGATCCACTGGCCGGGCCGAGTGGTTTGTCATTTTCTGTTCCTGAGCAGCTGGTGGGGCTTTGGCTTCCAGTTTAAGTCCTAATCTATATAGGACGAATCTTTCAAGCCATATTAGATTTTTTATCATCTTTGACGGAATTACAATCTCAACTATATCTTGATTCGAGGGGATAGGATATTTTATGCGGTCTATGTCACTCGATTGGATTAACTGGAGAGAGGGTATAGAGTGAAGTATTGTTAAGATTGTATTCCTATTTGGAAATGGGTCTTCGTAGACTCTATCTATCATTAAGGTTTTATCATCTAAACTGGAAAGAGCAGTATCTAATCTCTCTATTTGTTCAATTCTTGTTGCCTCATTTCCATGTATCTGAGATTGGATATTCATCTGTGGACAATATGTATATTATGGCCGTTATTTGTAAAATTATGAAGTATTGCCACATAACTAGTTGTTGCCAAAAAGTTGATACAAGAACAAATGGGGCTGGTAAATTAAGCTACCATATGCCTGCTCCAGACTCTTAAATAAATCCGTAGAGAGAGGCTGGGGTGGGGAGGAGAGAGAAGGGCAACTGACCAATCATAGTTGCGAGAAATCTAACAGGGTACTACAACAAGATTGTAAAATGTATGGTGTCATCACTGCTATATAAGTGGCACTGCACTTGGAGGAAGAGACAGAATTGCTGAAATTTACCATCAAAAGTGTGCTGCTGCAACGTACAATTTGACAGCTGCAAGGAAACACCAGAGGAGATTGCTGAGAGTCCATCTGGATGGAGCTATCTAATGCTAGGAAGGCCTATGTGCTGAATGGGTCATATGGCGGAGAGCAGGAGGCCATCCTTGAGAGTGGAGCAACCAGTCCCCTGCCCTATCTTTTCAGAAGAATAATACCATTACTGTGCTCCCAGAACTGCGACTGCCGAAAATGATGACTTTTTTCCGACCCGCTTTACACCACATATATATGTGGGATGGGGTGTGGTATATAATACAAGTAGTGGGATTGCTGTGATCTCCCCCCATATATATGTGCTATAAAAGGGGTCGAAATAAAAACATTTCAGCATTTTCAAGGTCACAGTAATGGGGGGGTTCACAGTAATGACATAGATTCCTTTCCAGATGGTCCTGCCATGCAGATGGCTGTCCTGAACTTTAAACAGAGGCTTTCTTCACTACAGGGTGATTTTTGTTAAAATTCTAATTTAACAAAGCGCTCTTCCCAGAGAGCACTGAAAACTACAGCCTATAATTTAATTGGATAATCTTTTTTTGTCCTTTTGACCGCGACTTCTTTAAGGAAGAGGGGTGTCTTTGTTCTTGAATCAGTCAAACCTTTTTGTCCAGCTTCCCCAACACAGGACTTTCAGTGGAGGGGGGGGGTCTGAAATGCAAAATTCCCCAAATCATTCCCATTTTTCTGTCCGACTTCCCCAACACAGGCCAAAGTAGGAGGGGGGGTCTGAAAAACAAACCGGTAAATCACCAAGTGTATATTAAAAACCAAATGTGTGGTTGAAATCATAATTGCCATATTTATTTGTTCCAATCTTGAAGCCCTACTGCTCATTTCTTTTAAGCCCGCAGGAAAATGAAAATTGAGCAGCACTACATATGTAAATGTGTTCAATAACCAGCGAAGAGTGCTCGTAAGAATCTGGTGTTTTATTCCCCTTGTTTAAATATGATAATTATGATAATATGGAGTCTATATATTAATTCCATCAAAACATTCACATACTGTGGATCCTAATGCAAATAGGTATGATGGCGCTGCAGGCATTGAGCAAGATGACGGCTGCCATCATCTCTGCGCACATAATAACTCTGCAGTTAAAACATTTAAGGTTCCCTTGCTCGCATGTCTATGAATACAATTCTAAGATCATGTTGGAGGATGGTAAAATCCTGCCTTGTTGGGTATGTCCGTAGTTTACTACAATTTGTTTCGGTTTATTGAGAAGCCACCCTCAAGTAGCTTTAAAATCGATACAGACACGGTGATATGTAAATGAGGCAGGCTCAAGCATGGACATATGCCAGATGCTTCTGACTTTATTTACAGGACCCAGGGACTGAACCCCATAACATTGTGCACATACTGACTTCACACTCCTCCAAAGGGGAAAGACTATTTTAGGTGAGTGCAACCTTTGGCACATTGCCTTACAATTACAAAGCATGAACAAAGCATGGCACGTTTGATTGACTTAATTAGTCACCACTGAACATTCACTAGCACTCATATTCTGGACAATTACGCATCAGTGCATGCTCACTATTTAGTTAACTTTGAACAATTTTTTGAAAGATGCAATCTCGATTAACTTCAGTTACTTATGGCCATTGTTTCTTTCTCCTTTCTTTTTTCCTTCTTTTGATCCTCCCCTGTTCCAGCCCTTATATTCCTCTGACGTATGGTTTTCATGTTGATTGTATAACCTTATGCACTGCTACATGCATCATTTGTGAATCTATACATGATCATGGGTTTGTTATGTTTAAATATGCATTTTAACTTAATACTTTTGTTCACGATAATGATGACATTTTCTTGTTAATAATCCAGAACCAGTGCCCAGTTTTGATAAGGTCCAGAGTTGGTTGAAACACGTGTGAACCAAGGGGCACACTTGTAATTTTATGCCATTTTATTTATTTCATTTGTATAGCGTGCATACAACCCGTACATACAACCCTTAGGCATTGAGGCGTTGTTATAGTTACAGAATTTGACCAAGATTTGGTAAAACAATACAAAGGGTGACACAGGTAAATATTAACACAGATACATATAAACCAATTGACATTATCATAAAGTGAGGTGAAGTAGTGTAGCAGGGTTAGTTTCCTGGCGGCTAAGAGTAGGGGAAGGGGGGAGTTGTAGGTTAGGAGAAGAGCTGAATATTGAGGGGGCTTTGCCGAAGCCTCAGTAGGATTTTTCTGCCCTCAAGGGGGGAGGCTGTTCCAAAGTTTAGCAGCTAAGTAGGGGAAACTTGAGCCAGTTGATTTGCATCTCCTCACTTTTAGCATGATTATATGATCGGTGTAGGGGGTCCTGGTGGTTGATGAAGTATGAGTTTTGGTAATTTTTTGAGAGAGGTATGGGAGGCTGTATTGGATAGGCACTTGTGGGCAATGGATAGAGTTTGGAATTTGATGCGCTCATGGAGCCAATGTGCTTCTCTTCTTGCTCTGGAGATATGTTCTCTTTTGGGAATATTAAGAGCTGCTCTAAGGGAGTACTATTTGTTGATTTTTCCAACTTTATTTATACATTTAATATTTCACATTGACAACAAAATATAATACAATAACACAAAGTTCAAGGAATACTTATGCAATTCCATCATTAACTTTATCCATAAAGAACAATCAAGGATATAAATTAAAATGGGAGGAAAAGGACCCCCTCTCTCTCCTGGATAACAGGGACAAACCTTGCAACCAATCCTCAGTATTCAGAGAAGCAACACTTTTCCAAAAATGTAAATTTGCTTTTTAGCGAGGAGAAGGGCTCTATATAACCAGAGCACTTTGCTGTTAGACAATCAAACCTAGCACACCAAGTAGAGGGTCTCTAGGTATAGGTAAGCCCAAAACTAGTTCCATCCTCTGGAAAATACTATCCCAAAATATCTGTATTTTTCCACATAACCACAACATGTGGAGGGTGCTACCCACCTCTCTGTTACAATTTAAACAGGTGTCTACAGCACTCAACTTGCAATATTTCATTCTCCATGATGACCAGTATAGATAGTGATTAATTCTTTGTTGTGTATACCTCAAATCCAAATCCACGTTATATTTAAGAGGACCCGTACACACACGATTCCATTCAATATCTGACAATGAATTATTCAAATCAGAGTCCCATTTTGCCCTACCACATTGTGGAGCCCCTCGGGACGCAGCAGGTGTAATCAGCTTATACAAGGTAGATGCAGATAAAGGTACAGATTAGAAGAAGGAAAATCGCCGGCGCTGCATGCACTGCATCATTCAACGGCGAAAACAATACACCAAAAAGCTCCTTCAAAGCATTATAACAACAAATCTCAGTTGCTTTCAGCTTATATTTAAAGCATAGAAACTCAAAGTCAACCATATTCTGACCATCAAAGACCTGCCCGATTCTCCAAATACCTGCTTTTTGCCATGAGACCCATGATAAGACCTGATTATCCTGCTTCACAGCCTGGTTTTTCCATAGACATGAATCTTCACACAGTTTCTGATAGGTCTTTGAAGAAGAACTGGGCGGTGGAGGGATTTGGGGGTGGGGTGCACAGCTAGGGCTTGAGGCTTTGGGGTCTTTGTTGAATTTTGCTTGTTGTATGAGGATTTTCTTATTAAGGGTGTCAATTTTGCCTAATATGCTGTGTGGATGTTTGAGCACCAAGTATTGTCATTAGTGAAGGTATGTGAGGGGGCAGAAGCAGGAGCTTCCAATTCCCCAAAGATGGTAAAAATCTTTTTTGAGTCTGATTTGGCATTGCTAATTCTGGAAACGAAGGACTTAGATGTTGCTCTGATTATGGCAGATATATATAGTTTGGAGATTTTGGTGAAGTCTTCTTTCAGGGTGTCAATGGAATTCTTTAGCCAAGTTAGTTGGGTTGGTGTTTCTGGTTGTGCAGTTTTAAGAGGTCAGGGGTAAACCAGGAGTTGTAGTTTGACGGCTTTGGTTTAATGTGGGACTAGAGGGGCTATGGAGTAATAAAGGCACTTTTGAACACTCATTTTGTGACATTGTGTTGCATAGTATATGGGACCAGTGCCACACTCGGGTACTCAACCGAGTCCTATAGACTATAGTCCCTGCTGACTCATGCCCGAAACCTCCTGTCTGATGCAAAATAAGCTTTTTGTGATTTCACACTTGGTGAGATTAGTGCATTTAAATGTTGTTTTGTGTACCCGGTGTCATTATCTGCGAAACAACCAGACTCCACATAAAAGCTATTCATTGCATTTCAAAACAGACCATAGGTCTGAGCTACAGAATCCGGACTCTTCACCACACCTCAGTGTGCGCACACCGGAATAGAATGCCTTCTCATGCACTAGAAAGCATTCATGTGTGTTTTAGCGGAGACCTTAACTACACTAACGGTCCGATTCTGAGCTCAATGTAAAATGAGAAAAGTGTAATTCCGTCAGGGAAGGACACTTTTCTTTTTTGCTTTCTGTTCATTGTCTAAATATAAGCACATAATATGTACATACATAACAACGTGCCCCATTCCACTCGGGACATGCTAAAACAATCCTGCTTTTTATTTTTCACTCTGGGACCTGTAATCCCTCGTTTATAATGGGGTATATCTAAGCCTGCCAGTCCCAGAATGCAACGTTAAAACAAGAACTAGACTAGCTAGCATTCCCTGCATGGAATGGTGCATGCTGGCATGTATGTATGGAGCAAATAAGAAACATATTGTTCAGTTACGGAATGACACTTTTCTTATTTTGCGTGGCGCTAAGCATGAGACCCTACGTGTAACAGACAGTCATTGCCTCTGAAAATAATTGCCTCTGAGGACTCGGTGTGGGTAGGATTACATCCCCAAGTGTTCCTGTCATGCAACACATGCCCTCGTCTGCCCGCACAATAATAATTACTTCTATATCATTTTTTCAAAAAGTGTTCACTCAGCTTGAAGGATCGTTTTGCATTCCTTTTATCAGCCCGCCCGAACTCTTCTTGTCACATGGAAAGGAAGACATCTCGTTTACATTATGAAAATAAGCCCACTATTTTGCAGACTCTTCTTTTGTTTACATCGCCTTGGACAGTGCAAATTAGACCTTTTTCATATAATAGCAACACTGACAAACACCCAATTGCCTGAAGCTGTCCCTGCAGCTGTTTCTTCTCTGCTTCCGTTTGACATCCACCCCTAAACTGCTGACGACCCTTTGAGCTCCCTCATGGACCGTGTTACTCTCCCACTACAAGACCTTGAGACCTTGACACGCCGCATGCTGTGATGTTGTCTCGCGCTGAGATAGGCTCATCCAAAGAACAGGCAGCAACGGTGACTTTTTCATAAATCTGCAGGGCCGGCCTGCGCATTACACATCTACAACGTATGTGCGTAATGCGTTTTACCAATGGACACTGGAACACTTCCAAAGTGCCTGGGTAGTGCGTGCATATTAATGCTCTACATCCGCAGGGAGGGACATACGAAATTAAGTGTTCGATGAACTGGTGCTGAGTTTGCATGCTACACTGCACTATCGGATCGCATTCCTGGCTCAAATACCGGCCCAGCTGCTGTAAAATAATACCAGCCCACACTGTTTTGCATTCTAGTTCGGGCAAGGGCGGAATGCCCCACTCTCCCTTCCCTGCACCCCCCCCAGCCGACCCCCCCTCCATCCCGCTTGCTCCGAAGACGCCAGGGCCGTTGCACACAGTGGGCCTCATTACGACCCAGGCGGTAAATTACCGCCTGGGCCGTGACTTTACCACCATGGCGTAAACTACGTTTACGCCATGGTGGTTGGCGGACTTACCGCCCCATTCCGAGGTTGGCGGGGGCGGTAAGTCCCCAATCCCCATTTACCCTTCCCCATTCCCATTTTTGCCCCTTAGGGCATAATGGGAGTGGGGAAGGCGTTAATTACGCCACCGTAAATTACGGTGGCGTAATTAACTCCATGGTCCCTTAGCGCCATGGATTTTAACACCTGTTAAAACCTCCATGGCGCTAAGGGACCTCGTACTCAGGCGGTAAGGGTCGGCGCTGTTTACGCTGCCGTTAACCCCTTACCGCCTGAGTCGTAATGAGGCCCACTAAGTGTCTCAGAAACAGGGCCATGAAACAACACAGAAAGTAAAGCGATGCAGAAACTGGTGCCATTGACAGTCACTGAAATAACACAACATGAAAAAGCAAAACTTGAGAAGCAGGGGGAAGGAACACAGACTGGACAGTGGAGTAGAGGGAAACCGTTACAAACCCGTTCCAAATACACCAAAATATGATTAAGCAGGAATGTTAAATAGATAGCACATAGTCAAGAGAGAGATTAGACAGGGCTGATAGGTCCAAAGCCCAAAGGGGAGCATGCTGCTAAGTATACGAACGGAAAGAATGCAACTATATAAGAAGAAAACTGCATTGTGAAGTAACAATCTAGGGAAAAAATCCGAAAGCCTTGCAGAATCTGGAGATGTTCTGAGTCATGTGTCAAAGACAAGTACAAGGTACACAAGACTCAAATTGACCTAGGAAATTATGATGGTGATTTCATTACCTGAAGGAACTACATTTATAGGTGTGACGCATGGCTAAACTTCACAGTTCTATCTAAGTGTGACACATGGTTAATCTTCACATTTCACTCTAGTTGTGATGCAGGGTTAATTTTCTTAATTCTATCTGAATGGGATGTGTGGCAAATCTTCATGATTCTAAGTCCGACACATGGCTAACCTTCATAATTCTCTCTAAGTGTGACACATGGATAATCTTTACCTTTCAATTTAATTGTGACCCATGGCTAAACTTTTGAATTCTATCTAATTGTGACGCATGGATAAACTTCATAATTCTCTCTAAGTGTGACACATGGATAATCTTTACCTTTCAATTTAATTGTAACCCATGGCTAAACTTTAGAATTCTATCTAATTGTGACGCATGGCTAAACTTCATAATTCTCTCTAAGTGTGATGCATGGTTAAACTTCACAATTCTCTCTAAGTGTGATTCATGGTTAGTCTTCACTTCGAAAGAGGGTGGCCACCTAAATTGGGGGCAAAACAGTAAATGCAAAACAGCTAGATTTGAGATATCTAGATAGAGGGAGAATGCCTGAGTATGGGACACAACAGTAGAAAGAAACCACCTAAAGGTTGGTACACAGCAGTGATAAGAATATTATTTAGTAGATGGTTCATTTTGGGATGCTATGCAGGTAAGAAGAGTGGCAGGGCTTTTTGTAATACAGTGATATCTCTACTCCCCACGCAGACCACACTTACCTTGACAGTCGCTTCTGGTTGACAGCTGACTACTGTCTTCACAGGTGAACACAGGCAAACACGGACTGGAGCTGCATCTTCGGGAGCTGCCCTTTACCTCGGGGCCCTTGGCCGAAGGAGCTGCATGGGAAGAGGCTGCCCTGGGGGTCATTCTCAAAAGGTTTACTCGGGCAAATCAGGGCTTGGGGACGGGCGGCCATGGGAACAGGAAGCAGGTCGGGGTGCCACATGGGACGGGGCTAGTGCTGAAAGGGACACCTGACTGGGAGATAAAAGGGAACTACTAACACATCACTCTAAAAATCAGCATCTAATAATTCGGCCGAACTCTTTAAAATCTGCAAGGAGCTGGCAAACCCTGCTGCAGTCTCTACCTCTCCTATTCCCTCCCAGGCCATCTGCACGGCACTGGCCGCTCACTTCATCTCTAAAACTCAGGACATCCTGTCCTCACTCTCCTCCTTTCACCCCCCCCTCTATTCTCTGCTCTACCTCTGGTCCCTCTGCAGCCACCCCTCCTCTCTCCTTCTCTGCCTTTCCCCTGTTTTCTGCTGACGAGGTTTCGAGACAAGTCCGATCTATGAAAGTCTTGTCAAAACAGGTCCACCCCTCTTCCTCCAAAACTATCAAGGACCACATCGACTCCTTGGCTCCTGCCCTTGCTGACTTCTGCAATCACTCCTTCGCCTCTTGAGTCGTCCCATCCCCCCTCAAGCACTCCCTTGTGCACCCCCTTCTTAAGAAACCCTCCTCTGACCCCTCTTGCCCTGTTAACTATCGCCCAATCTCTATCACTCCCTTCCTGGGCAAGCTCCTGGAGAAACTGGCCATCTCCCAGCTTAATCTCCATGCTGAATCTGTTGGTAGTCTTCATGACCATCAGTCTGGCTAGAGAGCCGCCAGAAGCGCGGAAACTGCTCTCCTGAACATCCGTGAGGACCTGCTCTTGAATCTTGACTCTAACACTCCATGTGTTCTCATTTTGCTTGATCTCTCTTCTGCCTTTGACACCGTCAACCATACCATCCTGCTCAACGTCTCCGTGATAACCTGGGGATCACTGGTCAGGCTCTGGCGTGGCCAACCCTCCCAGGTCCAACTGGGGTCTTTCCTCTCTGACATCTTTTTCTCTACCTGTGGTGTCTCCCAGGGATCTAACCTCCCTCCTTGGCTGTTTAACCAGTATCTGACACTCCTTGCCCACCGCACCGCTGCTCTCTGCCCCTACTTTCAGTGCTATGCGGATGATACCCAGCTCATTTTCAGGCTACCCTCAGCCTCCTCTTCTCCTTCCCTCATCTCTGACTGTCTTTCTGCTATCCAGGAATGGTGTGCCGCCAACGCCCTCTGCCTTAATGCCAGTAAGACTGAGATTCTACTCATCGGCACACCCACTCCCTCCTTCCCTGCAGCTCTCTGGCCGGCCTCTCTTGGCCCTCTTCCTGCTCCTACCTGCAAGGCAAAAAACCTCGGGGTTATCTTCGACTCCACACTCTCCTTCTCTCCTCACATATCCGACGTCTCTAAGAAGTCACACTACCAGCTCCACCTCCTCTGAGGTATCTTTCCTTTCCTCTCCTTCCCCCAGAAGCTCACTGTCTCTAGAGCCCTGGTTCTCTCTAAGCTGGACTACTGTAACAGCCTCTATCTAAATCTGCCCGCCTCTACTCTCCGCCCTTTGCAACTCATCCAGAATAGGACTGCGAGACTTGTCCTTGGCCTCAAGCCCAGGGACCGTATCTCTCCAGGACTGAAATCACTACACTGGCTCCCAGTGACTGTGAGGATCAAGTTCAAAACCCTCTGCATTGTCCACAGGCCTTCTGGGGCCTTGGGCCAAAATACCTTCAACTCTCTCTTCCTAAATATCTTCCTTCTCGAGCTCTTCGCTCATCCGCCTCCAACTCCCTCAGTGTCAGCCGCTTCTCCAAACAATGAGTTGGGGGCAGATCTCTCTCCACTGAAGGGGCCTCCCTCTGGAACAGCCTTCCTGCCTCCCTGAAACTCGAGGAGAACCATCTCCGGTTCCGGAAGCACCTCAAAACCTTCCTCTTTGCCTCCGCCTTCTCTCCCCCGCTCCCCTGCTAAACTTACTGGAACTGCACTGAATCTGCAACTGGGCCACTTACCGCTCTCGGTCCTTGGCCCAGCCACTCTCCCCTGCACTGCCTCCCTGGCAACCCCCTGCACCGCGGGACTGTGTCTGTATCCCTACAGCCCCCCTTCCCAACACTTTTCTGCACTTATCTCGCACTTGCCACTAGCTGGCCCTTGTTATTTATCCTGTATGCTCTTAACTGTACTGCACTCTCCCCTTTGCACTTTTCCCCTCCCCTCTACCCTTGCACTTGCGCGATCTGAATGACACCTGGCCTAGTAGGATCGTTGTCTGTCTCCCCTTGTCCCCCCGCCTCGTCGCGCCTTGAAACACTTGTGTATAGGCGCGTTACAAATGCCATATCATATCATATCATATCATATCATAAATAGCACAAAAAAACGGATTCCAATATACTCACAAATCCCTCCAAGAAGGTACACATATTCTATCCAAAATCAGACAGGAATCAAAGGAAAGGCATCTATCAGGCCCTAGGACTGATGACCAAATGATTTCTGTACAGGAAGGCTACACATTACAGTCCGGAAGGGAGAGCGAAGCAGGGAAAGATGGCTGCCAGGACCGAGGCAAAGGGACAGTTGACTGCCTCAGCCAATTGCTAAAGGGCTGGGTAAGGAAAGTAAAAAAGCCAGATACAAACAAAGGACTGCAGCACAATGCCAGGCCACTCCATGGGCACAACAGCATAGAAAACGGAGACAAAAGACACTACTTACAAATCCCTCTAAAAATCTGCAAATAGCCCAAAAAAACTATTGCAATATGCTCACCTATCCCTCCAAAAAGGCACCTATCAGGCCCTGTATATATAAAAGAAACCATTATTTTCACAATACAGAGGTGTATAAGGAAATCACCATCTACAAGCCAACTAGAACACTTAGATGCAGTGACAACATCCGCTTAGAACCTAAACCATACACAAGGAAAAAAAAGTGATGTATCAGGATTCTCTTGCATAGCCGTAAAACTTTGGAACTCTCTCCCCATCAAAATATGAACTATGGAGGACCATATAAAAACCAGAAAGCTCCTAAAAACCTGGTTCATCACCTCTGAACGGGACAAAAACAACTGAACAACTTCCACGCACCATGAAACGAACACACAACAGAATAGGAGTGGGGAATTGGCCGGACCAGTGTGGAGGGCAGGGGAGAAGAGATACATCTGACTGGGAAGGGTGGTTTTAGACTTGAAGTGTACCCATCCTGATAGAGGGCCAAAGGTGGAAACAGGGGAGGGAGATGTGTCCCACTTAATCAGACCACTGAGGGCGAAACTCGTCACACATAAAGGAGTAGGGCTTGATGCAGAAACCAGGGAACCCACAGGCTGACCACAAGGCACAGGGAACACACTACTCTGGAGAATCTTGTGGGGGCGGTAATTGCTAGACTCTAGAATGGTTGACAGGGGAAAGGATATGGATTGCATGTATTTAGAGCAACGGGGGTAAGATACATACTGCTGTGAACAAACCATACTAAAAACTCACCCTTCTTCATACACCTCTCAAACCCTCAACTAAACACAACCATACCTCTACAGCACAACAAACTGCACGTACTTCACAACAACTAAACAAACCACACATAAACTCTCCCAACAGCACATGACGGCCACCAACCGGAAATCACACTTACGCACAGTGAACAGTGTATCCACACTAAAGCTGCCAATAGCACATCACAGCTCTTTTGCTCTTTTTTCCTGCTCAAACCTCCTAACTGCCCTTTCTGCCCCCTCACATTACCGATCCACCACAGCACCAAGAAACCAAACAAGTGTGACAACAGTGCGCACTCTAAGAACCTATAACATAACATACCGTAAGTGTTTCTTTGGACCATATGCATGCTCCCAGGCCAAACAAATGTGGGCACTCAATGTATAATTATTAGTCTAACTCATCTTTTGCTGATCGTTCCACTCAACCCTACTTCTCCCTCTCTAGAGTTACCCTCCTCGCCTGCTCCCCCGACCCATCCAAGCTCCCTTGCACCCAACATGTAATCCCTCGGTGCATCCCATATGTACAGCACCCAGTTAGGCTTGCGCTTTATAAATGCCATACACACATGCATAGTGGCCTTCCTATTGTGGCCGAAGGGGCTGATTATCATTGGCAAACTGAAATATCATCAAAGATACCATTAGAATTGAGTTGTGAGGCTGTTCATTTGTCTGCACGGGATATGAAATGCGATTTATCACCTTCTAGTGGGCATAGGGCGGTATTAGCATCATCAACAGTGGGCATAGCAATTGTGGCAACAGTAGCATCATCAACAGTGGGCATCATCAACAGTGGGCATAGCTCACTACACCTCTCTTCTGGTCTGACCATGCTCTCCTGTTCTCTCATCTGGATCTCTTGGGCCCACCGGCTAAGCCTGTGCCCACACTGCCAGTATCCTTCTCTGACATTCGACCAATGAAGCGAGTGTCAGTTGCTGCCTTTGCCGCCACTTTCATTCCCCCTCCCACTCTGTCCACGGACTCTCACACTGACACAGCCCTTGCTAACCTTCATCTCTTCATCTCCAACACCCTTGACATCCTTGGCCCTGTCATGAGGATCTGCATGAATCCCGCCTCCAAGTGCATCACCTGGTATGACTCTGACCAAGACACTCAGAAATGCAAGTGCAGAGCTTCTGAGTGTAAGTGGCAGGCTTTGAGCACATCCTCTGACAGACTCTCCTGCTCCAAACGCAATACTGGTTCTCCATCCGCTTGAAGAAAAAGGCTTATATCCAAGCCTGCATCTCTGGAGCCACTAACAACACGGCTGAACTTTTCAAAATCTGCAAGGGACTTGCCAATCCAGCTGCAGTCTCTACTTCTCCTCTGCCATTCCTGACCCTCTTCACTGCACTGGCCTCTCACTTCAAAACCAAAACTGAGGACATCCTGTCCTCACTCTCCTCCACACCCCTCCCTTATCCCCCACCTGCTCCCAGGCCTCCCCCACTCCATCTCTGGTCTTTATCGCCCATAGCACCGGTTGAGGTCTCTAGACATGTCCTCTCTATGAAAGTCTCCTCCAAACAGGTGTTCCCCTGCTCCTCCAGAACTATCATGGACATCATTGCCTTCCTTGGCTGATTTCTGCAATCACTCCTTTGCCACTGGCTCCTTCTCGCTACCCCTCAAGCACTCCCTTGTACACCCTCTCATCAAAAAGCCTTCTACCAACCCATTCGGCCTGGCTAACTATTGTCCAATCTCCATTATTCCCTTCCTGGGCATACTATAGGAGAAGATGGTCATCTCCCAGCTGATCCACCACACTGACTCTGTTGGTTGTCTCCACAACCACCAAGCTGGATTCAGTGCAGCCAGAGGCACGCAAAGTGCACTCCTGAACCTTCATGAAGACTTACTCTCAAATCTCAATTCTAAGTCTCCTTCCATTCTCATCCTTCTTGACCTTTCCTCTGCCATTGACACAGTCAATCATGCAGCTCTTATAAATCGACTTTTTGATACCCTTGGCATCACGGACCTGGCACCTGACTGGTTGACCTCCTTCCTCTCTGATCGACCATCCCAAGTTCAACTGGGCCCCTTTCTCTCCTCCATCACACTCTCCACCTGTGGCGTCTCTCAGGGCTCTATCTTCTCACCTTGGCTCTTCAACATCTACCTTTCCCCTCTAGACCATTTGATCTCCACCTTCTCTCCTCACTTCCAGTGTTATGCAGATAACACACAGTTCTCCTTTAAGCTTTCCTCCACTGCCTCCTCTTCTTACTCTCTCATTCCTGACTGTTTGACTGCTATTCAGGCACAGTCCCTCCTTCCCTCCTACTCTCTGAAACCCCCTACATGGGTCCCCTCCCCTCACTCACTTGTGAGGCAAAAAAACCATACTGTAATTTTCGACCCCTCGCTCTCCTTCTCTCCGCATATCACAGAACTTGCCAGGAAGGCCAACTTTCAGCTGAACCTACACAGAGGCATTCTCCCTTTCCTCACCTTCCCCCAGAAACTCAATGTCTCCAGAGCTCTGGTCCGCTCTAGGATGGATTTCTGCAACAGTCTCTTTCTCAATCTGCCTAAATCCTCCCTTCGCCCCCATCAACTCATCCAGAATAGGACTGTGAGACTTATCCTTGGCCTCAAGCCCAGGGGCCGCCTCTCTCCAGCCCTAAAATCTCTCCACTGGCTACGGGTTGTTGCGAAGATCAAATTCAAGATCATCTGCATCATACACAAGGCTTTCTCGGGCCTGGGACCCCGTTACATCCAACTCTGTCTCCCAAACGACCTCCCTGCTAGAGCCCTTTCGGTCTTGTAGCTCCAACTCTGTGCAGATCAGACGCTTTTCCAAGCAGAGAGTGGGGGATATATCTCGTTCTTCTGCCATAGCCTCCCTTTGGAATGGCCTCCATCGCCCTCTCAGGCATGAGCTGGATCCCCTTAAGTTCTGGAAGCTTCTCAAGACCCTCCTTTTCTCTTCTTCCTTCTATCGCCCCCTCACCTGCTAATGTTCCCCTCTTCCGCATTTTGACTGGCTGCCTGGTGCCTTCGGTGTCATACTGTGCACCAGGCCCTCCTTGCCCAGTGTACCCCATCACCTCGGTTCCTCCCCTGACCCCCTCCATTCCTGCACTTGACCTTCCGGGTTTATTCCTGGTGTTCTAGTCTGGTGGGGCCTGTACCCCTACTGAGCCCGGTGCAGCCCTGTCCTCACACTTAGCTTGTGGACTTTCTTCCCCTGTACTCCCTGGACCCCCCTGACACTTGTCCTCCTGGACTCCCCTAGCACTCGCCTAGCACTCAGGGAAAAATAAAAATGTCACTTAACTGAAAACACTACATGTTGAGAATAAGATGTCCCCAAATACAGAACATTCTTTTTTTTTAATAAGGATCCCTGCTGTGCAAGTGAGTCTTACAGTCCAGGGTTATTTCATCCGTCACAGACCCAAAAGACTGCACTCTGAAAAGACTCCTAATTCCCCAGAACTGTCCTTGATGAACAATATCTTTGTTATCTGCTGAGAAAGGAAGTATACATGCCCTGAACTTTAATGTTTCAGCAAGGCTGCATGATTGCACGTGAGTAAAAGATGGCTACTGTTATTTTCTTCTAGCAATGTTGCATGGTGGAAAGGATTATTGAAGTGTGGGACTTCCCTTTGTCTATAGACACTACTTGCTAGGAAATAAACAATTAACCCCTTAACTAATACGACAAGCATACTTGTCTTCAGCCCTTTTAAAGCCCAAAAGCATGTTGAATTTTTATTTGCCTACAACACTGAATGGTGGGAGTCTGAGTCTTCAATCCCATAAACAAATGCATTTGTCACAGGACCAAAGCACTGTCTATTCAGGAAGGGATCCAGAAACAAATACTCACCTTGCCAATTAAGGCGAGTGCAAACTCAGGTCCAAGACTAGAGCCACCCATAATGCTCTGTGGTGGTACATATTATTTGGTGGAATTTTCACCTGTGTTTGGTGTCTTTGATCATTGAGTCTGGCATTAGCACCGGTGTAGCATGCTATGCGGGTGCTAATGTTGTTCTTTTTTTCTAAATGCCACATATTTTCTTTCCGTGCATGGGGCTCCTCGTGGAATCCCATTCACAGAGAGAAAATACTTTACCAACATGGCCGCCATGGATTTGGAACTCAGGGCTCTGTATGGAGCCCCTCTTCCCTTTCCATGGTGACCAATGAAGGGACGGAACCAGCAGCTGCTGTAGTGGCAGCACTCGCAGCTGCAGCAAAAAGGTAAGTGGGTTAGGGGGAGGGACATTTAAAAAAGCAATGTCGGGTGAGGGGAAGATGGTGGGTGGGAGAGCCAACCATCAGGTGGCAAAGAACGCAGGCGCTCACTGGTAGTGTCATCACGCCTTCCTGTCTATTTGATTGGCTGGCACCCCCACCCAGGGTGCTAATGGAGGTCTCTCAGCACAGAATCCTACCAATAAATAGTATTACGGTCAAGATCAGTACCTTGTACTTCTACACTAACAGACCTCTATTCCAGTTAGAGGATGCTTATCCCACCCAGCGATGTGAAAGTTGCTGCTTTAGCTACTACTCTGCCAGGACCCATGAGACGTTTTGGGTTAGCAGGTAGCGAACATTTTTCAGTGAAAAATTTGGTTATAAAATGATCTTAATATTAGGCACTATATTCATAGCAACTCATTTCAGAATACGCCAGCCTTCAAGTGTTGCAACCATAGCCAACACCGTTTAAAAAAAGTAAGCATTTGTATTGTTTTAACAAAATACCACTTATTTCTGCAACACATGATCATGTCAGCATCGTTTGACCTTACAGAATATCATAACATAAAACAAACCCAACCTATTAACTACGCATGCTGATACTGCTCCCATAGTATCTCTTGTAGGTGATATGGTCTAGCTGCAGCTTGCAAGAGTTGTGTGTCCAGGGAGGCTTCATCCGCCAGCCAGTTCATCACAAATTGAAAATGCCCAGCCAGATAATTCAGCACTATTCTGCTCCTCTTCCCACTCTCATATGAACCCCCTAACTTTGGAGTCTAGTGTGCAAAACAACACCTTAGGGATGTCATAGGGTATATTCACAAAGTGATACAATAGACGAGGGAGCGCTATCATCTAGAGTAAAGTTACTCTTCCCATCAGAGGCAAGGGTATCCTCATCCAGAAGTCCATGGACTTCTCAATTGCCTTGCAAGCTTCTAGTGTGTTCTTCTCATGTGAGATCTTAAAGTCATGCTATATGTAAATTCCAAGGTAAGGAAAGGTGTCCTAAGCAGGGCTGTCACAAGGTGTGGTGAGGCTCGGGGCAACGAATTTGGTGAGGCCCTTTATGGTTTTTTACACTGGTCCAGTGGTGGCACTGCTGCAAACAGGAGACACAAGAAATCCCCTCTTGAGTTTGTGTGGAAGATCCACATATGTTCTATTACTACAACTGTAAATCAACTACAGCAGAGTTAGATTCTTTACTGAAATAAGGTTTATGGGAGACTAACCTTTGTATCATATGCATAAATATACATAGGATGGAAAGACGGCGTGCGGTGCGTGATGCCAACATTAAGGAGCGCTCTGCCATTTGCACACAGTGACAGATAGATGATGTACAGGGGAGGCTGACGAATTTCTGACCTGAAGAGGCTTAAATGTGTGTGTCAATTATGCGGGATTGCAGAGCACCGTGAGGGAACCCAAACCAAAGAAGAAGTGCTTGTGGGGGTTTTTCACTCCCAAGAAAATGTCTGAAACATTGGGTTAAAATGATGCATTTTACAGCATTTCCTTTGCAAAATTGGGTAGAAAACCATACAGTTTGCAATTGGCGTTGTATGGTAGCAAATGGAACACCCAAACAGTTGCAAGTCACCAACCGGGTACATGCACATTTTCCAATACATTTCATGCAGGACTTTACCCACAACATACACCACTATAAAAATATATTGAGGCTATGACAGGTTGGTACTAGTTGGTCGCTTTCACCATGGAAAAATACTCTTATATACGTTAGCCGTATTGTCTTTCAACACAGTTCTTCTTTTTAATGAGATACACTCTAAAGAAAAATGTACAGCCAACACGTATTCCGACTCGACACAGAAAGAGTCTTTTTCAAGGCTGATAATAACACAATAATCAAGTAAAAATAGTTGGACGAGTGTATGCTAACAGTAACAATGTGCATGAGAGTTGTGAATGCATACCATGGTCATGGTTGGGGACAAGCAAAAGAGCAGACAGAGACATGGGAAAAACACATATTAGAAACTAGGAACCATCATAAAATTGCCTTATTATTCAAGTTCAGCTGAGAGTTTTTCATTAACCCCGCCTGAATTGTTATTCAAAATGTCCATTTACAATCAAAGTGTAGGGTGAGACGATGAAGCACCAAAAATCCCTGGGGGTAGTTTGCCAATGGTTGTGAGTCAGTTTGATGAACGTTGCACCCAAGCATTGTGTTACAGGGTACACTTATGGTGAGCAATAAGGGTTAAAGAAAGGAGTATATCCGTGTCAATTGATGCTAGTGTGAGCATGTCTTAATTGGAAGAAAATACATAATCTCGTTTTTTATTATAGGGGTGTGATCATATAACATGAGTTAGACTCACCAATGGTAGCATGTTGAGAAGTCCTGTTGGTCAAATTAAGCATGACATGAATGTCAGAGAGATGACATCTTGATGGGTCTGTGCTAACTCTAGTTAGGTAATCATAAAAGTACTTACCCTGGGTATTGTGGACAGTGTTCAGGTGAGACTGTTGATGGGTTTGGAATACTGAGTTAAATCCTTCTTAATTAGCTGTGGAAGGTTATCAAAATAACCAAATTAGGACTTCTAGTTAGGCCTTAATCAAATGAATGGAAGTATATTACCAATGACGTACCTCTAGAAGTACTAGTGGTCATGAGATGTTGTGTTGCTTGTAAGCATGATCTGTTGTTGGCTCAATATATAATCCTGCAACAAGCACGATTAGGGAAAACTGTTGATAGCCTAAAGATGTTCATATTATCAATCCTGTCCTACTCATAATAATGCATATAGATAATGTATAGGTAAAACCATGGCTTACAACCCAAAAAATGATAATTTGTGGTGGTAACCATGGGTCTGGTGCCACAGGTCTGGTACCACAGAGTATACGGGAATGCAAGGCATGATCAAGGATATAAGCTGATATAAGCCTATAATTGTGCACTGCTCACAATTGACCATACAAAATATGTATAGAGGTTAAAGCTTGCACTAGAGCATGCAGAGAATTCTGTGTGCTGGTAAAAGGGATTAGTATATTCATGATTCTGGTATCACAAAGTATGCAGGCTTTAAGGCATGTATTCATGCTGGTTGTTCTCATGTATGTCCATGCAGGCTGCATCAATATATGCCAGTATTACCATATCAGGACTCCCAGCCAGCAAAAATGTCATGCCACAGAAAATACGTCCAGGCTGGCCATGCACCATAAGGATTATTACTGGGTAGACTGGCCTACATCCAATGTGGTCCAGTTTAGCCACATAGTAACACTTATGTTTGCTTTACCCTTGTTGCATGGTTATTTGCCTCAAGGGTAAACCAAAACAAGCATTGGCAATGCTAACAATGTGGGCTTTTGTGTAGACATGGGAAAGGCACTGCTGTATTGGTATTAACTGGCCACTGATGACAGCAGGTGCAAAATGGTTAGTGACCCAAGCATGTAATAGCAGTGCCTGGCAAATGCCTAATACTTATGCACAAGCCAAAACGGTTGGCTTTGACAATTCCTGTTTTTAACAAGACTTTAGTCAGACCCTCCAGGATATTGCGGCATGAAACAGTACATTTTGCGGCATAAAAAACACATTTTGCAGCACAAACGTTTATATATTGCGGCATATTTGCAGCAGATTTCTTTATTGATTAGAGGGTGTAATATTTGCACATTGCAGGAAAGAGGAAGTTTGTGGCACTACAAGAGATCCAGGATGTCATTATTTGTACCTTTGTACCAATTTAAAAGGAAGAGTCACAGACTTTCTTGGCTTGACAGAACAGTGTTTGTTTTTGGTGTAATGTGCATACCTATTTAATATTATTAACTGTATTGATCATTATCAGTTATAATGGTTAAAATATCCCTCTATGTTCTCCAGTCCCCCAAACAGCCACGTACCTCTCTCACCAACACCCCTCCCTTCACAACCTCTCACTCCCAGTCATGCACATACTCGCATGCTCTGTCACACTGCCAAGTCAAAATGTGCACTCCACAGTCCCTGCACAATCCAAATCATAAACATTACGCTCCCCAATTTCTCCCATAGCCTATAAGCCTTCATTCTTTCTCGCAACTTGTGCATCTTGCATGCTTTCTCCCATTCTATTGCACTCTTCCCTCATGCTTTATCCCAATCTGCAGTTTACTGCCTCTTTCCAGCCAACTGCTCCCTCTCTGCTTTCTGGCCCACTGCTCCCACTGTAGCTCGCACTCCATCCACAGGCCCACCACTTTCTTTCTGATGTCTTGCCCACTGCTTCCCCTCTGACACACTGCTCTCTCTCTGCTTTCTTGCCTATCACTCCCCATCTGACCCATCACTCTCCCCTCTCTCTTTCCTTTGCTTCTCATATTCTGACTATAATGTACATTTTCGCACAGATCCTCAAAAAATGGGCCATCTAAATATCGAACAGATGACATGCTATTTTTAGATAACCCATTTTTGGAAATGTGCAGGCCACCTTATTCTCAAAGGTGACCCGTGCATTTCCATGGGGCTGAGCTGTAGTGCAAATGATGCCCTGGCCACACGCCTTCAAATGCAAACCAAAAAAATGCATTTCCATCCCATTTGAGGAAATGAAATGTGAGGGAGACAGCAGTGACTCATACCTCTGCTGTCCCACTTAGAAAAGTTGCCTGACTGTGTCAGGAAAAACCCTGTCATGCAGTGTGCAGCCCCTTCCGAATGGCTATTCAAAGCAGGCTCATGGGGTTGCCTTATTTTTCTGCACATTTAAAAGCACATCCTGTTTGTAAATTCGGGATGCGCTTTTAAATGTGCAGAAACGCCCCCTGATTTGCTTAAAGAGGTGATAAAGGCCCTCCAAACGGGTGCATATAAGATGCACCCATAACAATGTGCTTCATGGATTGGGCTACATTTTTGGGTCGCAAGTGATGAGATGTGCTTGTGGATTTCATTAATTGTATAAAAAAAAGTTTGGAGGACTTTACTTTGTTTCTTTTTTTGAATACAACAGTTTTTGCAAAAACGGCTGTTTCTGCTGGTGTTTTTGAAAAAATATCAGTTTTTGCACTTTTAAAAAAAAAACAGCAGTTTTCGCAGCATTTTGCGGGATCGCAAAATCGCTATAAGATGGATGGTCTGCCTAGTGGAGTCCATCAAATCAAAAAGGCCATGCTAACAAAAACCTAATGCCTGCCCCATCTCTTGTACAAAAAGTGTAAAAAGGAGAAATGTATGCAAAGGAAAAATCAGTGTTCAAAAGAATGAAGGTAGTTGAACCTGCTCTCCTCCTCACTTTAAACCTCACGGAGTAAGGTTGTCCTTGTAGGCATGATGACACACTCTGGCTGAGTTTCTAACACTCTTAGCAGTTCCAAACCGTGGATTGAGGCCTGCCTGGCCTTCCATGTTAAAGTCTCTTTCATGACTTTCAAAATTGTATTCCAACGTAAAGTTCACAAAGGTCTCCCTTTGTCGGGCTCAGACCTTACAGCACACAGTTCACGTAGGTGCTCCTTTGTTGGGCTCAGACCTCTCACATCACAGTTCAACAGAAACTTGCTGGGGGGGCTCCCTTACCCAAGCTTATTGTACTTTGGTTCTCCCTCAAACGGGCTCGGACCCCTTTCTGATGTCTAAGATTTCCAATTGTGTGTGGCTCTCTGTATAGACCACAGCAGGACCTCTTCAACTCAAAATTTATGTTTACTCTCACCTAATTCACTTTTGCTATTTGTTTGCTTTATAGCTTCAAAAATGTACCTTCGGCTGAGACTTTTGAATGGACTACTTCTTTTTGCCGGACCACTCTGTTACTTATTATCGCTGATCTCAGAGCTGCCTTTTACTTCAAAGTTAATTCCCAGGACTGCCTTTCTTTGTGTCTCACCCACACGCGTGCAGGCTTTACTTGTGATATAATGTTACTACTTCATTTGCTTTAACAGACACCAGTCTCTCAGGTCGCTTGCCAACTCTCCGGCGGTGTGCACTTCTTTCTTGTTTTGCTATTTCCAATTCATGAGTCCAGGTTGATACCACAGGTTTGGCCTCACCTCCCCAGCTCTGCCGTTCACCCAGGAGGGTTGCTGGCATCCTTGAAACACAATGCAATCCTCACTTTTGGGATCTGGCCTTCTCCACGTGTCTTTCACGGTCTGTCTGAGGCAACGACATCCAGTAGGGAACCCTTGGGGTTTTCAGCCCGCTTCTCTCGTCCCTTGGTCCGTTGCTCTGCTGCAGTAGGTGTGCCTTCATCCCAGAAGTTCTGCTAGTACTTGTGTTCTGCCTTGCTCTGAGTGTGTCTTTAGGTGTTGCCTTTTATTCGGGTGAGGAGAGTTTACTGGTATCAGGTTTATGCACTTAGTGTAAAATGCCTGTCTTTGCCTGACCCGATTAACAGGATAGGTCCAGCACGATGTGAGAGAGTTAGTCTGGTTACTCTGATTCACCCTCTTCCTCGGCTCAGTGTTTGTGTAAAAAGGGGGGGTTGGGACTTTTAAAAATCCTACAAAATAGGATGGGGTAGATGACCAAAAAATGGAGTAATACCACGTCTCAACATCAGTTGTCTCACCTCCACCCCCCGAAGACCCCTCAACCAGGTGATCCTCCCACAATGGTGCACTCCCAGGAACTGGATCGAAAAGTGATGGCTGTTTCCTGGCCACCAGAATGACAATTCCCCAAGGACTAGCGGGTGAGACACCATTTGGTTTCTCACACCAACCACTAATTAAGAGAACCCACTATGAAAGGGAAAGAGTGGATTTAATACATCTCCATGCTGACATTTTGTTGGACAATCTACTTTTGGAAATATCTGGACTGGCACTCATGGCACTCATGGATTGAGCAGAGCTTCACTCTTAGGGAAAAACAGGGTTCTGGCCAGCACTTCAGTCAATGGTCCACAGCAATCCTTCCTCGATGGTTCCAGGGAAGTCTCACAGCCTCTGTTTTCTAGTGTCCACAGCAATATGTCCACCCAGATGAAATTTCAGCAGATATCCTTTGGTCATTTTTGGCAGCTGTCCCTTGGTAATCTTTTTGCAGCTATCCCCTGGTATTTTTTTGCAGCTCTCATAGTGCATCCACTTTGTATACCACTCATTACTCCCACAAATGCAATAATCTAAGGAGGTGCCAACCTATTATTTCACAACCAGGATTGGACAGTTACCCTTCTCTCTCCAATCCCAAGTCCAGCCCCTTTCTAGGGATTGGTTTAGGAGTCTAGAACAGAAATATTGCAACTCCTGTTTGAAATTCACATTTTCTTTCTATCTCCATTTCAGCCAGAAAGTAGTTACATGGCAAACATTTATAATTTATCAATAAATGCCATGATACATAGATATTAATATTCCTCTCCTCAGGACAAATCAGTGAAGCACACATTCGTTTTGGCACCTTATTGCCCTGGCCTATGTCAATTACTTGCTGTTTACACCGAAACTAGAATAGTTATGAACATGCAATTTACCCTCCAGATACCTAATTTAACTCTACATCAGCTCGCTAATTCTTAAATTCAAAACATTTTCAGGGCATCCAGAAACATATTTTAGCTTGCTATTGCAATTCCATAAGTCACATGTGGATAACTTGTATTTGAACAAAGTCATCTTGAAAGTATATTTAAAATGACATATGAATGGATACAGAGCGACTTATTGTTGCTGAGAAAATCAAGTTGTTGGGTTGAGGAAATCCTTTTCCGGCAGTAGACTGTTCATCTCTGCCCTGTAATCCCATTAGGCCATACTGACATCTGTCACTTGGTGCTGTTATTTGAAGTTGACCACAATTTTGATCTCAAAATCATTTTTTAAAATATTTATTTCCACATTCAGGGCGGGTAGTCCCTTTATTGCAGTTGTAAATAGCTGGTATGAATTAGCTTCAAAGGGATCCCCTTTCCAGACCCAAAGGCCAACAGGCTGCCGTGGGGAATCATTTGTGAAGTCAGCCCAACAACAAAAACAGGGTCTGCCTCGGGCCTATGGAAACAAAATAGGCTTTTCTTTTCAGTTGTTTCTCGTATTTTGCATGTGAAGCATATTATCTTTATTAATACATTGCATCTTGCCAACAAACACTCCATCTTTTCCCTAAAATCTTTATTTTATCAGGAGAACATTTTTCTAATTTCTTGCTTTAAAACTGCAAATTGCACATGCAAACCATTTTAGTTCCAGTGTTTGAACACCATGTTTTTTATGTAGAAAGGGCCTTTGAATGTCTTCTGCCACTGTGAATTAAAAGGCTGCTTTTCAATTCGAGCTTTCCTTTTGTAATGAAAGATAGGCCTTTTGATTTCCAATGCCTGGCCATTCACATATCTCTTCCTTGTGTTACTTGCAGAAACACACACTGTCTGCCTAAATAGGCCCATTTTCAGTTTGAAGGTTTTTCAAGGGTGGCGGGTAATTTTTTCAGTGGGCCTTTCAGTTATGTTTGTTTGGGTCTTTGATAAAACCCCACATGTCCCCCCGGTTCTTCCATGATTCTCTCGTGGGGAAGAGCAGGGCAGAGTGGGGTTTTCTTCTGAAGTCCCCGTTTTCTTTCCTTTTTATATTTTTTCTCTTGGTTGGGGCCCATCCGATTCAATTTCCTTCCTTATGGAATGGGCGCTCTGTCCTCCACCTCTGTCTTTGGGTTGGGGGGGGTGTAGCACAGAACCCCCTTTCCTTCCTTCTTCTCAGGGTCCCTGGGTCCTTCCCCAGACCCCTTCTTGCCCCAAGGCTGGAAATGAAGGAAGTTAATTATCTAGCAATAAAAAGAAAAGGTTCAGTACTTTTTACACAACATATTTCCCCAGAAGATAGGACATTGCATTTGATAGAAAAACATTACAGAGAAATGGATATAACATTTGAAAACATAAGCATAACTCCTTTTCCTTAACATTTACAAAGAATATTAATTAAACTACTCACCTGTAATAAGTCTCCATCTGGGGTTTTCAAGCTTTCCTTTAATTCCTCGGATGGTTCCTCTGATCGACTTTCATTCGGCTCCTCAATCAGTCCTAAAGCTTGTCTGGGATGACAGCTTTTCAATTGATTGATGTGGACCCATTTTTCTTCTGCCTGTTCTCCTTTTGGGATGCAGATCTTGTAGGCAATAGGTGATATTTTATCTACAATTTCAAAGGCACCAAGACAAGACGGAAGAAATGTCCGCTCCTTGGAAAATTGTACACGAAAATCTTGTCACCTACCTCATACTCCTTCTTGATGGTCTTTAGATAATATGTCTTCATCCCTTCAGATGACTTTTCTAAATTTCACTGGGCATAAGCAAAAGCATGCTGAAGCTGCTTCCTAAAATGTTCAATGTATTCATAACTAGTGGATGCATTTATTAGGGTCTGCTCCTGAGTTCTGCAGAACAGATGCTGCAGTACCACAGTTTTTCATCCGGTCATGATCTCAAATGGAGATATATTACTTGCAGAAGAAATGAGAGAAGATGTGGTTGATCATTAGTGTGGAAGATGGCTCCACCTTACAATTTGGGGCTGGAAGACACCGCGAGCGTAGAGCCCTTTAGGTATCGTGCATGCAATGGATGTGGATGCAGAATAACTTCTACACCAAATAATCAAACCAACTGTAAAACAGGGAGTTACAACAGACATTAACAGATGTTTGCTTGAGCTCTCAGTACATTTCACATAAAAACACAGTTATATGCAAAAAATGTGTTATAGGTGACGTCACACTACGTGGAAAATGAGAAAAACCTATTAAGACTTGTGATAGGCTCAAGGGGAACATCTAAGTATACTTTCTATAAAGAATGGAATTGTGATTGGATGTCTAATGTCAGGTGGACAACTCATGCCCACTTCTAAAACATGTAATCTTCAACACTGTTAAGTCCACAGTATATCATTGGCTCTCAAAGTATAAGGCCCGTCTTTATATGGCCCTCTATGACTGGTTGGCACGCTTGTGCCATGTCTGGAACATTCAGTTCACTTAGCAGCACGTAAGCTGATGCCACGAGGTAGACTTGACTTTACTTCCCCACCCAATTAGCCCAACGTCTCTTATCACCCATGCCTTCTGCCATGAAGATTGTTTTGAACTTAGCCTTGCAAAGTATTCTTGTCTCTCGGAATATAAGGGAATGCAAGCACACACTATCGCTTTCTAGAACTCCAAGCTCAACTCTATTTCCATCCTTGGCTCACATGACAGGAGACAACGATTTGGTCCATTCTGCAGCATTTAAATGTCTTAAATGAATAAAACTTGGCACGCTTGGTGTTTTTTCTTTGCTCCTTAACAATTGATTCAGGTTCTCACATTCACCGCCTTCAAGAATAGATAACCTGCCTTGACTGCTTTGACTTTGACACCAGGCCAAACAGCCTCACCATTTGTATCAACGTTCTCAGCTAAATTTTGCTGTGACACAGTTCTCGCCCTTTCCTCTCCATGGGTCCGGGCTACATGACACCGATGTCCAGCTTCTATACAATGGCAGCTTCGCCTGTAGTCTATTCACTATGTATAACCAGCTTCTAAGATTACTTAATCTACTTGCGTTGCTGCATCTTTACAGTTATTGAACGGCTTGCATTTTCTGCAGCGCTTTTCACACATGTAATCTTCTCTTTGCATATGAAAGTTTACTTGAGTCTTAACTTTGTCATCAGTTTCTATAAGGTCCATACATTATCTTCAGGCAGTATCCTCAGTGCATCACATTTGTCTCTCATGACGTCACCAGCTCCTTTTTCACTTGTTCTCATATTCCTTCAGGGAGTTCCTCCTTCAGATTATCATCTCTTTGGGAATACATTTGATAGGGTTTATTCAGTGGGTATCGTCTTTCGAGCATTTTCCGTGGTATGGTCACAACTGCTGGTGTCAAGCATGGCACAATTTCAGGCTTCCAACATACAGGAGGTAGGGGAGCAGGATTTCCTGCAGAGGAATGTAACTGCTCCTCTACATTCCCCCCTCTGGTCGAGTCCTCCAACACCTCCTCAATTGTCTCCACATCTTGGTACTTCCTCTTGAATGAGTGCTTCTTTTGGAGTACAGATCTTCATCACCCCCCTCAGGATGTCGGCTGATTTGACATGTTCATCCACACTAAAGGTCATGTAGCTGCACTGTTAATTCAGATTACAATAGGCCCACTGTCCCACACACTTCTTGTGATTCTTTGGATACAGGAACTGCATTCCATCAGGAGCTATGATGCTAGCCTCTATATATTTCCTGACATCTTCATCTGTGAATTCCATGGGTCCAAAACCTGATTCGACATCGACTGTGATCTTCATTCCTACTGCTTTCTTTGCTGTCTGCTTACACTGTGTAATTCTTATCCTGATCACAAAGAATACAAACATCACCATCACTAACACTGCTCCAGGAAACTTGAAAATGTTTGCCATCCACTGTGGAATCCATGAGAATATGGAAGCAAACCAATTGTCCTCTGTCTTGTCTTCCATCTGGTTATGCAGGTTCGTCAACAGCATTATGGCCTCTGTCAAGGTCACATTCTCGTCATTGTGAGAAGGTATGAATGTGCAACATGATGGACAGATTTTGCTGCAAACTCCTCCTTCCGTCGCTGTGATCATATCAAGGACATATCTGTTCTGCAGGGTAATTAGTCGTATGGCCCTCAGCTCTTGCTTGATATCATTGAATTTCTTTACGGTGGTGTTGATTGTCTGGAGGAGCTCCCATCTGGTAATTTGCAACCATTTAGCATTGCCCATCTTCTGGATCCCAGGCATGAATATAGTCGTAACTATTGAAGCAGTCCTGCTGAACAACCTGTGCTCATAAGGAATGGACTCATATGCTTCTATTGACTTGGCAGAAAAGTCATTCTCTCTCCGGGTTCGATTAAGAAATTCAAGTGATCTTCTCCTTTTCAGGTCACTCTGAGGAATCACCAATGCTGGAACATGGATGAATACCAAGGAACACGTTCCTCTCCAATCCTTGGGCAGCTACATGTTGGGCTCTAGGCCCACAAGACCAATATCGATCCATCAGAACAGCTGTCCCTGCTCCCATTCTGGAAATGTCAACTGTAGTTTTGTAGCCGATGTTATCTCCCACATGATTCTTTCCATGTCTTTGGAAGCATATTTTCGAATTCGACAATGGGATCTCAACCATTGGACCTGATTCATCTTCTACCCATGTCAACAGTTTGGCATCCTTAGCCCATGACTTCAAACATCTGTTGTTCACTCTCTGCATCTCTTTTACATACTCTGACTTTAGTAGATGAGCTGCGCAGGACATCAGTCCTTCTTCCCATCCCTTCTTGGATTTCACCCGTTCATAGACTAAGACTTCAGTTTGTTCCCAACATCCAAGCCATCCAGCTACATCTTTATTATCAGAGCAGTTCATTCTCTTCATCTCTTTAATGACTACCTCTTCCTGTCCTGTTGCAGGATACGTAAGCATCTTGCTCTTCCATTCAGGTTCCTTTTCCATCTGTGTAGTCTTGATATAATCATCCTGGAATGGAAACAACCATTTTGACCTCCATCGCAAAGTTGCCCAACTTCCCTGGAATTGTGCTCTGGTCATGCATTCTGCAAGATGAACAAGGCACCTGGCATCATGTTTTGGAACTTCTCTGGAGATGAAAGTTTGTACTGTATTCAGGGCATAGGGTATGAGAGCGCAGAGGTAGCAACTCTCCTTAGCTGTTCTCTCTCCCACCTTTCTCATGTGCTGATACCACATGTTATTACCCAAGTGCGCTGCATTGTCTAGATGGGCATTTATCCCCTCATTATCCCCCTGTGCACTTCTCGTATGTCTCACAAAGTCAAAGTTTGTATAATACTCATGAAGCAAATCAAAAACAGTTCTCACAGTGGCGAGAACCATAGGAGCCTCTACCTCAGTGGAAGTAAGCAAATCAAAAGCAGTTCCCGTAGTGGGGGGGAACCATAGAGGCCTCTGCCTCAGAGGGAGTACTAGTATGATAGAGACTGTGAAAAAGAAGGAATAGAAAGACAAAGAGTGTAATCGTGTAGTAATATATTATGCACCCAAAGATAGACAAGCACCTTTTGCGCCATCCTAGTACTTGTTCATTCTCCAGAACCGTGCCAGCTTCCAGATTTCTCATCTGTAATACAATTTATCAAATTTCTTTACACTTGTAACTGTAAAATGTGCTCAATGATTGCAATCAGAAGCCTTCTAATCACAGGGCCATTTTTAGGATGCTGCAAAAAAGTGTGAATATCAACGTCTCTTCTGACAAGAGCAGGATAAGCTTGAAGCATAAATGCAAAAACAGCAAGCACAAGCTGATGCATATCACTATGAGCAAGTACCATATGGTTAACTGTTTAGAACAGGTATGCACCAAGAAATGAATCTGAATACTGATCTTGTTTCCAATTTCTGATCAAGAACTGACGTTGGGCATAACTTTGATCCTTCAATGGGCCTCATTACAAGGTTGGCGGTCCGGTAATAACGATACCGGTAAGGGAATACCGGCATCGATTACCGGACTGTGCATAACGACCCGCGATGCCAGTGCTACCAGCATCTGCAGGGACCCATTGTGACTGGGTAGCACCTACCCGGAATGGGCGCGGGCACACGGCAGCTGTGCCAGTAACACCGGCATGCCGCAAGTAAGTGCACATTACGAGGTTCACAGACATGCACTTACCGGCATCCAGATGCCGGTAACAACGAGTACCATGATGCTGTTAACAACAATCAGCACAGGTGGAGGCAATGGAGTCTGGCACAGCACAAAAGGAGAACACCCACACACCACACCCCTTCCAAAGACAAAACGCTATAATTAGCAGTTGCAATACTGGGGCTTGAGGACATGCCTGCACTGCTACTACTCCAGCAGGCATTGAGCCAGGGAATTCAGTGGAGGCGCAGGAGGAGAAGGAGGGTGAGACAGGGCCAGCACATACCACCAGGAAAGGCAGTTGTACCCCGCAGGCAGCCACCAATACCTCGCCTAAGGGCCAGTCCATTTGACCTAACCCCTGTACAGATCCACACCCTGTACCACCTGGACAGGGACACCATATGCACAATAGTGGACCCCATCCACCAGGATGGGGTCCACTATCAACATCCTCATCAACATCCGGACAGGCATCCCCCCTTTGCTGAAGGTAGTGTCTGTGCTGCACTTCCTTGCCACAGGCACTTACCAGCACACTGTGGGGCAGCTGCGTGGCATCTCACAACCATGCTTCTCTTGTGTGCTCAACCAGGTGCTAGATGCCCTCCTGAAACATGGAAGGGACCACATATATTTACCAAGGACTGTGGAGGAGGTGAAAGATACCAAAATAGCATTCTATGCACTGGCAGGCATGTCTAACGTAATTGGTGCCATCGACTGCACCCATGTGGAGCTGGTAGTCCGGCATGCCGAGGAGGTAGTGTACCGCAACAGGAAGCTCTACCATTTCCTGAATGTCCAGATGGTGTGCGATGCAAGGCAATTAATCATGCATTACTGTGCAAGATTCTCGGGATCCACACATGATTCCATGGTGCTGCACAACTCCACGCTTCCCCGCTACATGGCATGATGCACTGCACAAAGTACCTGGCTGCTGGGTAAGTCCAACAACTGGGCAATGAGGGGTGTTGGCGGGGGGACAACACAAGCATATGCAACCTGTCTGCTGGCTGGGGTATGAAGGGGTTTTTCCGGTGGGGGGGGACACAAGCATAGGCAACCTGTCTGCTGGCTGGGGCATGAGGGGTGTTGCCGGGGGGGAACACAAGAATTGGCAACCTGTCTGCTGGCTAGGGTATGAAGGGTGTTGCTGGGGGGGAACACAATGACCTGGGTGGCAAAACTGTGACCCCAATCGCCTCAACAGAATGTTCGACACAGCCAATGGATGCAGATATGGCATGTATACACAGCTGTGCGTAAATGCAAGCAAAAAACACAGTGCCCATCCCAGCACATGCACCTTGCACAACATCAGACATGATGAACCACAGGTACCACGATGCACCACCATGTAGGCACAATGCCTGGAATACATGAGCGGAGCTAAGTCCATCACGGGACATGCAGCCATGCCTGGGGCAAATCCAACTACCTCACATTGTAATCTCTGTCCCTGCACCCACCCCACAGGTACACCGCAGACCAGTATACCGGGCCAGGCATCTCTAAGGAACACTTACAATTGCAATGGTGCAAGCAAGGAAACTTATGTAATCAACGATCAGTTACCACCACTAAAATATGAGTGAGTGGCGCAGGACCCATCCACAGTACCTCTGCTCCACCATGCCAGTACACACCCAGCCCCCTCACATAAATGTTTGCCATCACTAGTGGACCATACCACTATTGACATTGGCCCTTGGTAATATGGGGGAAGGCAGTGATGGACAAGTACATGGTGACATCAAGTAGCCGTGACCATGATTAGCAAACCACAGTGTATCATGAGGCACATCAGGCAAACATGTCATGATGCATTCCACACGTATAGTATACATTTCAAATGCATCACACCCATCAGATGTCGGCAGATGATGGTCATTATCAACTCATTAGACGTGAATGGCACACACACCCCCCAAGCATGGGTCATCCCTAAGTGCACTTACCTGTGTCTCACTATGAGGAAATGTCAAATGCAGTCATGATGAATCTATGGCATGTGACCATGAGCACTGTACAGGCATTGCTCACACGGAATGACAACAATGTTCACAAATACACTTTCCATTGATCCTGTGCAGGTGATGCCGGGTATCCCCTGAAGCCGTGGCTCCTGACCCCCATCAGGCAACCAGTCAACATGCACGAAGAGGACTACAACTGTGCACATGCACGCACTCGTGTCACGACTGAGCAGACTTTTGGCCTGTTGAAGGCCCCTTTCCGCTCCCTCAGCAGCTCGGGTGTGGCACTCATATACAGGCCTGAGAAGGTGGGCAAGATAGTGTTGCATGTGCCATGCTGCACAATATGTGCATCCGGCGCAACGCACCCCTGCCCCCTGACACGGACCAGATTCCACCAGATGAAGAGGAGGATGATGGTGGAGAAGATGCATATCGACCACGGCACAATGTAAATGAAGGACGTGTAGTACGCCAAACTTTGATTGCACATTACTTTTGATGGACTGGGTTAGACAAGGCACTTGGAATGGGGGACACTGAGCACTGGGCACTGTTAAGAAATAAATTGACACACACTCAAAAAACAATGTCCAGTCATGTGTTTTTCTTATGCACACCAGGTGTATTAAATGATTCATAACTAGGTACAGTGAACAGGAACCCGTCAAAGTGCAACAAACTATCCCCCACCCTCCTAACCCCAACATCCCCAAACACCCATGGCCCCACCCTCTGTACCCATTTGAAATTCAACTGTGTCAGGCTACTGACGCCCCCTTTTGGGTGGAGGGGTTTGTCCGCCTGGCCGGCGCAGACTGTGCATTGACCTGCGCACTGGGCTCTTCTGAGTAGAGCCTGTCGGTGTTGAGCTGGTCGGGGGGGTTGTGAGTCGGCCGGTGCAGCATGATGTTGCGCCATGGTGGCGACCAACTGGTTGACAGCCTGCGTCATTGCTGCCATGCCTTCACGCACCCGCCTAGCCACACGGCAGACAGCACGGGTAACTCACTGGGTATTCTCAACCATGGCCCAGTGTGTGGTTAGCCCCTCAGCAAGGTATTGCATAACCATGTCCTGCATGGACTGCTGGCGCTCCTCCATGCGGCTCAAGCGCCCCTCAAGGTCGCGTATGGCCGGTCCAGCTGGTGGTTGCACGGGAGGTGGTGGGTGACTTCTTCCAAGGCTGCTCTCATTTACCGTCATCTCCTCTGCAGAACTGGGCCCACCAGATCCACGTCCCATACAGTAGTGTGGTGTGTGCAGCATGGTGGTTGTGTGTTGCATGTCCTCCGACATGCAGTAGCCTGCTGTGTCCACCTCATCCTGTTAATCCACCTCCTCCACGCTATGTAGGGCAGATTGTGCCGCCTCACCCATGTCACACGTGGCCGTTGACTGCGGCCCCTCAACATCACTGGCCGCTGGTGATGCATCCTCCTCCACATGAGGTGTCTGCTGGGGGGCCAGAGTTTTCTTGGCTGTGACCTTTGGGGCAGGTGTGCCTTTTGGCATGCGTACCTTGATGGCACCAATGTGTCCGGGCTGGAGCTCCTGACTATGTGTCGGAGCTAGCTGCTCCTCTTGGTCTCTGGCCTGTGCACCCTGTTGGCTGGTGGGCTGTGGTTTGGGAGCGGTGGTTTTCCTTGGGCAAGCCCTTGATGTTGACGGCCTGGTGGCATCATCGTCCCCTCTGCTTATGCGTACAGGTGTTTTTTTTTGTAGTTGCGGTGTGTTCCGCATCGCTGTGTGATTCCGTGCCTGTGGGGGATGGAGAGGCAGGGCATCAATCATGGGTGAACGTACATCCTACATACATCGTTGTTAGTACATTTTGAGTCATGTGCATTGCCGTGTGCATGATGGAGGGGCGGCCATGGTGCTCACAGGAGTTGGGTGGGGTGTCCATGGTGTTTGTTTGGTGGCCTACAGGTGTGTCGTGGCTTGCATGCTGTAGCCATGCCTCAGGGGCTGTGTGCCATGTACTGTTTGGTTGTGTCTCAAGAGTGCAATCGGTAGTGGAGATGTGTGCACCATGCATTGAGATGGCACAGTGGTGAGGCCTGTATCTCGACGGTGATGTATATGTGTGTGTGCATGCATATGTTGCTTGTGTTTGAAATTGTGGACTCATGTGGTTTATGTCAGTGGGGTTTGTAGTATGTTTCCATGGCAGAGATTTAGCGTTTGTGTTAGGGCTGACTTTAGGTGGGAGGTGATGGGCCATGTATTTGCTCTCATCTACTTGCAAATTGGACTCCACCATTATACTTGGGGTATTAGGTGTGTGTGGTGACTTTTGTATTACGCTAAGAGTAACTCACCATCTTTGTCCAAAGATGGGACTCCCATCTCCGAATGCCTGACTCCCTCTATGGCCTCCATGTCGATTACAGTGCTGCAGGTTTCCTCCCACCGTGCAAGCTTTATTGATGATGTTGCTCCACCACCTGTTGCCTGGGCCTGGCTGCGGTTTGCTGACAAGATGTTGCATACACGCAGCCGCAGATCGTCCCACCATTTTCTGCAATCTTTCACACTGCCTGGGGTTGTCCCCACCGCAGAGACCTTCTGGGCCACCTATTTGTGCGGCACGGCGCAGGTCTGGACAGAACACCGCATCTGCATGCTCAACCAGGGTGTCTGCAAGCATGTTTAGCTCATCATCGCTAAAACGGGGCTTACGCAGCCGAGGTGTGCCTTTACGGGTAGTCTGAGACATCTTCTTTCTGGCAGGGTACACAGTTTGCAATTCCTGTTCCTGTAGGCAGAGGATTGCAAAGGATTGTGTTTTTCAAGATGGGCGCCGGAGCATTTCCCGTTCCAGCGCGATGAGGCTGCTTCTGGTATGTACGGTACTGGTATCAACGGTACCATTCTGTACAGCATCTTGGATGCCGGTGCCCATTGCTGCGGCATGGATGATGCAGCTATCAGGGTTTGGAGGGCCTTACCGGCATGCCGGTGCAGCCGTTACCAGCATGCCGGTATGCGCATGCATGACTCGGAATAAACCATTGATTCTGGCAGCAGTGCAACACGGACACGGTTGCACCGGCATGCCAGTAATTTACAATTTTTACCGGCCAACTCGTAATGAGGCCCATGTGTTTCTAAAGTTCATTTTTGGCCTGCTAATATTCTCAGAAAGTCCTTAGAATATCTATAGGAAGTGTCATCCAAATTCTAGTCCAAGCTAAATCTGTATCATTCACAAGTTTTCTATGTCGTCCTTCTTCTTCGTCTTCAATCGAGTTTGCACACGCTGAAATTCTTCTTCTTGTCTGGCTTCTGGATCGGCAATGGTGGAAGGGAGGGTCTCACCTTTGTAGGCTTTTACGTCGCCCAAGTGAAGCCAGGCTCCTCTTCCTTGAACCTTTACAGCTGAAGGGGTTATATTTTCACTGCAAAAGGATCCATTAAAACGTGGTTCATTCCACTCTCTAGTAAAGTTTTTGATCAGGATAAGGTCACAAACATATAATCTAGGTGCAGATAGAAGTTCAGTTGGGTTGGTTCTTGAATTGTCTTCATCTGTGTTCTGAGACCGACCCCCCTAGTGCTAGAGGTCCTACATGTCAAATAATCATGCAATTCATCACCTAAAGTTTTAGCTCCACTCTGGGCATCACTTCTACTCCTAGACAGATGTGTAAGGGGCATTCACATATATCACCCTGCCACTAGCCTATGAAGGTGTGGTGATGGCCTGATCCGGGCAGATTCTGACGGGCATATAAAGCTAAGGGTGGGCAATATAGCCATCCCTTCTTCAAAGTCAATTTAATCTTGCCAATCCTTTCCTTAAGGAGTCCGTTGAGTCTCTCACATATCCCATTCGCTTGCAGGTGATAAGCAGAAGAAAATGTATGTTTACTATTCTATAGGAGCCCTATTTGTTGGAATAGCTCATTAACAAAATGTGGCCCATTGTCGGATTTCAGCACTTCACACACACCCCATCTCGGAAAAACTTTGCATACTAAAAACTTCACTGCACAAGTAGCATCAGGGTGGGTACACGATACACCTGGAGAAGGGACACACCACCACTAATCGATACCTATTACCATTGCATACTTGCAGCATATCGACATAGTCAATATGTAAATGCTGAACCAGACCATTCGGTCGAGATAATACCCCTCTAATTGTTCTCAGTGTATGTCCAGCAGTAAACCTTACACACACAATGAAGTTTACCATAAATAGTGCAACGTGTTCCAACAAATTCGGAATGAACCAGTCTTCCGCAATCGTAGCAGCAAGACTCTCCCTAGTTACATGCGCAAGGTAATGCAGCTGTTCAAGCATGAACTTTAATAATGCTACTGGCATCACCGGCTTTCCAGTGTTATCTTGTCGCAATAATGCTTCTGTGGGGGATAAAGAACACCCCCTTTGTTTCCATAAATCCTGCTCTTCATGTGGTGCACTCCCTTGAATCTGCATTAGTTGGGTTATCAACAATATATGAAACCCTTCTTGCATCAACATGGTTGTAACTACTTTCTCTTTAACATTCTTAGTATCAAATCTCGAAATATCTGGAGAATGTGCAACCCTTTTGGCTTCTTCGTCTGCAGCTTCATTCCCGCAAGAGATTAAATCTGTTTGCTTAGTGTGAGCTGCGAATTTAAACAACCGCTATGGCAACTGGGAGTTGTAGTGCCTTAATAACTCTGTCAAATAAGGATGCGCACTGCACTGGAGTGCCGTCCGCACGGACATAGCCCCTCCTTTTCCAACGCGCTAGTCGTGCATGTACGGTTGATTTCACTTAGGTGGAGTCACAGCACAACCATCACTTCCTGCCCTTCGTGTTTCTCGAGTGTGACAATAAGCGCTACTAATTCTGCTGCTTGTGCTGAAAAGTGAAACGGTAGTCTTGCACTTGCTACAACTTCAAATTCTCCATTTAATGTACGCCTCACTACTGCTGCACCTGAATGCCTTTCCCCACTAGTAGTTGGGATGTCAATGTGCCTTTGGGTTTCTCTAAAATGGCAAATTGCGCATGCTCCACGAAGAGAGTCAGGGAGCAGCCCATAACAATACTTGTAGACTTCTCAATTGCGAACGTGACAGCTGCCAATGACTGTTCGAAAGGGAAGTGTCCTTTCATAACTGGGTCTAAAATCCCACTGTAATACGCTAAAGGCTTGTTCCCCAATGCAGTTCTCTATGTAAGCACTGTTGTCATGACTGTCCCATCTGTGTGCGAAAACAAATAAAATTCCTCAGCATAATTGGGAATTCCAAAAACAAGGGCTGTACAAATTGCTTTTTTCTGCTCCTCAAACCCTTCTTCCGTTTCTTCAGTCCATTCTATTTTTACTTTATCCAGTTGTGCTTTCTTTAAAGCTTGCAAAAGGTTTCTTGTGAACGTACTGTAATCAAACACCCAGGTTCTAACATAGTTGCATAACCCCAGAAACTGTTGCATCTGTTTCACTGTATATGGCTTTGAGGTTTTCATAATCGCCTCAGCTCTTTCAGGCGTCACCTTCTTTCCTTCAGGTGAAATCAACTGCCCTATGTACAACACCTCTTCTTTGCATATTGTAACTTCTCCTTGTCTACCATATATGCCTTGTCTGCTAGAATAGTCAACAACTGAATAGAATCTTGTCTGCACTCATCTTCCGTGGTGCTACAAATTAAAATGTCATCAATGTCTCATATCACTGCACTCTTAAGATCAATGTTGCCTAAATACATCTGTAGGACTGTGTTAAAGATCAATGGGGACTCACACTACCCCTCCGACAAACGAGTATGCTTCAGTCGAGTTTGGCAAAACGTAAAGGAAGTCAAGTCTTGTGAGTCTTTCTGCAAAGGGGTCAAGAAAAATGCATTTGTCAAATTGATCACCGTGAAATATCGAGCTTCCACCGGGATACTACATAGTATCGTTTCTGGGTTAGGACCTAGAGGAAACTCTGCATCTACAATCTGGTTAATCAGTCTCATATCTTGTATAAACCTCCACAACCCTCCTTTAGACATTTTTGATTGGATACATCGCGGTATTACACAATGATTCTGATGGCACCAGAATCCCTTGTTTCATCAGTGCTGAAATGGTCCAAAATATACCTTCATCAGCCTCTCGAGACATGGGGTACTGTCTTGCTCGAGGTAAAATTGTGCCTGGCTTCAGCTTTATTTTAACTTCTCCTATTCTGTTTAAAAACCCTACATTATAAGGGCCTGTGGTCCAAAGGACGCTTGGCACCTTCCCCAAGACATCCTGAAAATATGCTGGACACTGCCACATTATTGCCATTCGCTGTGGGACCTCCCTCTTCTCTATTCTAATCCAGTATGTGATGCTCATAAAGAACACCACTTCATCGTCTGTTTGGTCTTCCCTGCAGTTATGTCAGTCAATCTGTACCCTTCCTCTAGAGCTATTACTGCTCTCTATGGTCTACCCTCATCATCTACTCCTTTGAGCATTGCCAGTACCCTTTTTTACTATGGCTGCTTCTAATTCTATAGGGATAGTCTGCCCCCCCCCCCCTCCCTTCATCCAGAGGTATTCGCGGTCTAAACAAAAACTCATTAAGTATCCTCATAATTAATAATTTTTCCCATTAAGCCAGGGAACCATGTCAATATGCACACTCCATATAGAAAAACCTCTGGATCTACTGGAATGCCGCGCAGAGCCACTTTCCTGTGAATGCCAGTATACATTCTCCCATGTTTAAATAGTGTATTCCTGGGTGGAACACACTATTCTCTGGTCAGTGTATGAAATCGTCATGTTTAGTTTTGTCATCAAATCCCATCCCAAGATGTTAAATGGTGTCTGTCGTGAATATAAAAAAGGAACAGACATGTCACACTCACCTACAGAGACTGGTAATTCATCAGTAAAAGGAAATCGAGTTGTAGCTCCAGACAACTCTTGAGCATTCATGGCAATCCCTTACATTGGATATCTTCCCTCTTGTATACATGAACAAGGAGCTTCATTGTACTAAAAAAGAAAAATGTTTGCCTCCTATCGTCACATCGACCCTTGGTTCCTCTTGGGGGTCTGGTGTCACAGATAGTACTGAACATATCAAGTCACCCTGTGAGCTGAACTATTGTGGGTAGATGCTCATCCCCGTCCCTGTGAAAGGATTTCCTCCTACCAAAGTGACACCTCCTATTCTGTGTGTCAACACTTGTCCTGTGTTTGTATACTTCTATGTCTGCATGGGGCCTGTTGCAACTGCACTTGTGGATTTGTTTGCACTCGCTCTTGCTGCTGCACTTGCTGTACTTGTGGCGCTTGTGTCTGATACAATGTGTGATCTTGGGGAAACCCTTCCCTAGTTTGTGTGGTTTATGGTGGAGAATAAGCTGTCCCCCCTCTTGAAAATCGACCAATTTTGTGCATTCTCCTGGCTCTTACATATGCTTGCAAGGTGCCCTGTCATCCCACAAGTCCAACATACTGGGGTTGCCCTTCTGACAAATCCCCCTTGGTTAAATCCTCCCTGGGTACTCTGATTCTCATTCTGTGTATTCTGAAACCCACCTTGATTATTTTGGAATCCTCCTCCTCTTCCTCTATAGCCCATACCTCTGCCTCGGGGCACGGACCCATGTCCTCCTTTGTCCATCGGGTGCTGATTATTCGCCTGCTATGTACCAATTGCTTCTTGCATTCCCAATCCTTCTCCGCTTGTCAATACCACCCCTTCGATGGCAAATTTTGTCATTTTTTTCTGAACTAACTAGGCTTCCTCGATTTTCCGTCTTTCTTCCTATTTTTCTCTTGTAATAACCAACAGTGATGCACTATTGTCAACTGTATCTCAGCCCACGGCTTCGCTTCCATTCCCACTTGTTTCTTCATCTTCCTCTCTACTGGCTCAGCAACCCCTGACATAAAATGTGGTAAAATAATGCGACTATTTTTGTCACGGCTCGCGAGCTTCAAGTTGCCATTTCTCTTGAATGTCCTGAATGTAAGCAATAGGGTCTTCATCTTCTTTCATCTTACGTGTCATACTTGCACCCATATCTGATGTATCAGGATACTGTACCCTGAGAGCCCTACACACATCTGCTCTACAATTATTAAACAGTGCTTTGTCATGTACTGTGTTTTGTGCTGTCACACTTGAATACCCTGATTTCCTCCATATGTCATTAGCCCTTTCCCCAAGAATAGCTGTCAGGAGACCCTTTATGTCCCCCATGGCCAGCGTGTTTCCTCCTGTCATTTTCTCTAATATGTATAGTCATTTATCAGTACCTGAAGTCAAACTCGGGAGTTTACACCTTGAATTATCCGTATCCAGCTGCGGCCATGGAATGTACTCTTGCTCCCCCTTTTTTCAATAGGGGAAACTACGTAAAACCCAACCTGCAGCTGGTTCCCATTGTTAGTCTATCCGTGGCAGAGACGATCATCCCTGTCTGTCTTCTTGCTGCTAGAGACCTTAACCTGCTTACATATGGCGTCAATTCTACCTTCTCACCATACGATTGTCCTCGGGGACGCTCTGGATATGGTATGGGATCTGGTGTCCTATCCTTAGGTTGTTCCAGATCGGACCATCTTACTTCTTTCTCCATTTGCAGGCTTCCCTCAGGGGTACACATGCTCCCTCCTCCTACCTCGAGGATGGACTTTCTCTCCTCATCTGATATGTCTTGTCCCCAATTAGTGTGACTGTCATCTCCTTCACCTTTGTCTAGGTTCCGTCAGGAAGATGGCAAAGTTTGTTGTTTTAATATCAATTGTCTAAAACAGGGAGTTACAACGGACATCAACGGACGTTCACTCGAGCTCTCAGTACATTTCACAAAAAAACACATGTATATACAAAAAATTCATCATAGGTGACATCACAGAATGTGGCAAATGAGAAAAACCTACGGAGGATTGTGATAGGCTCAAGGGGAACATCTAAGTATACTTTCTATAAGGGGTGGGATTGTGATTGGATGTCTACTGTCAGGTGGACAACTCATGCCCACATCTAAAATATGTAATCTTCAACACTATTAAGTACACAGTAAATCATTGGCTCTCAAACTATAAGTCCCTTCCTTATATGGCCCTCTATAATTGATTGGCATGCTCGTGCCATCTCTGTAACATTCGGTTCACTAAGCAGCATGTAAGCTCAGATCCAGGTGCCAGGAGGTGGACTTGACTTTACCTCCCCACCCAATTAGCCCAATGTCTCTCATCATCCATGCCTTTTGCCATGAAGATTGTCTTTGAACTTGGCCTTGCAAAGTATTCTTGTCTCTGGGAATATAAGGGAGTGCAAGCACGCACTATCGCTGTTCTAGAAGCTGAACTCTATTTCCGTCCTTGGCTCAAGTGACAGGAGACCACAGTTTGTTCCATTTTGCAGCATTTAAATGTTTTAAATGAATAAAACTTGGCATACTTGGTGTTCTTTCTTTGCACCTTAATAAGAGATGATTCAGCTTTTCACATTCACCACCTTCAAGAATAGATAACCGGACTTGGCTGCTTTGACTTTGACAACAGGCCAAACAGCCTTGCCACTCATATCCATTTTCTCAGCTAATTCTTGCTGAAACACAGTTCTCTTAGGTCCGGGTTTACTAAATTTATGACACTGATGTCCAGCTTTGCCTGCAGTTTATTCACTAGATATAGCCAGCTTCTAAGATGACTCAAACTACTTGCGTTTCTGCATCTGTACAGTTATTGAACGGCTTGCATTTTCTGCAGTGCGTCACACACATGCAATCTTCTCTTTGCATATGAAAGTTTACCCGATTCTTAACTTCGTCATCAGTATCTATAAGGTCCATGCATTCTCTTCAGCCAGTATCCTCAGTGTGTCACGTTTGTCACTCGTGACATCACCAGCTCCTTTTTCACTAATTCTCATATTCCTTCAGGGAGTTCCTCCCTCAGATTATCATCTCTTCAGGAATAAATTTGATTGGGTTTTTCATATCTTCATTCAAGTTTTCGCCATGGTATGGTCACAACTACTGGTGTCAAACATGGCATAATCTCAGGCTTCCAACATACAGAAGGTAGGGGGCAGGATTTCCTGCAGAGGCATGTAACTGCTCCCCTACAACTCTACCCACTTTGTGAACAAGCATATCACAGTCAACATGTGCTTGTTTCTTCTAGATGAGCGAATCCCTGGCCCGATGAAATTGATTTGCAAACCTGACCAAGGCAATGTCATTCCCCTTTACTGTAGGGGAGCTCTGTGTGTGAGTGAACTGGGTTGGAATTGAGAACACCCAAGACACCCCTTTAGGTAAATGTCAAGGTACTGGCCCATGTGTGACCAGTAGGCCACCTCACGCAAGATTTCCAATGTTGTACGAAATCCCTTATGACCGGCAGTGGCCTCAAGATGGGCATGGTTCTACATCTGGCTTTAGAATGAGGTAGTTAACACCCACTTGTCACTTCCAGATAGGGCTCTTCTTACTAGCAAATTGTCTTGGATCCAGAACATCTTTGAAAACTTCATCAACACCCAGAGATCCTCTTTACGGGCATAATCCAATTCTGTTACAGGAAATCTCACAATGTCTTCATTGTGTCGATAGAATTTTCTAAATCTGCATCTGTGGGCATTTTTACTCCACTAGGCAGTTAAGAGTTCACTGTTTGCACAGGTTTGTGACCTGGTGACAACAGTCGCTTGGATTTCACCCAGCAGGGATTCCGTATCTATGAAATCCCCTTGCAGAGCCCCAGTTTTAGCCAAATGGTCAGCCAGATAATTCCCAGTCTTATCTGGCCCCTCTATTTTGGAATGACCTCTTAACCTCTTCCAATAGATGGTCATCTCATTGGAGATCACAAGAATATCAATTTACTGGATTAGTTTGGCATGCTTTAAGAGTTTATTGTTGGCACAAAGCATGCCTCGATTCCTCCAGTTAATCAGGTGCTCCACGCACCCATTCCTGACATAGTGATTATGACCAGTTCATTGAGTTGGCGGTGCACTGCTGCAGTGAGGAGGCTTTAATGAACGGACATCAACTCTGCAAACTCACTATTTCAGGGTCCTATTTTGTAACCAACAGAAGGCTCCTGGGTATCGTTCAGGCAGGCATTCCCAATGCCAGCCACTAGTTCTTTTTCCCTATTGCGATCATATGGTAGGAGATCCCGTCCACATAAACAGTGGGTATCCCCTGACATGTGTCTTCTTCATAGACCTTGTGTGGGGAAGTTAAGTATGTATCAAGGTTGTTGTTGGTCATTAGACTATCGTCTTTGAGACAGTTTTCTTGAGCACAATCAAGCAAGTCTGCCAACCCTTGCACTAGGGGACTCTTCTTGGTTTTGCCATATCTGACCTCCACAGGAAAGCCTTTTATGGACAGAATCCAGGAAGGAATTCTGGAATTACTGACGTTCTCTGACCAGATACTGTCACTTTGTAAATATTGCAAGGGTTGGTGAGGAGTCTTGACAATAATGTGTTCCCTCTGGATGAATGGGCAGTCATTTTTCAATGCCTACACCGTTGCCAGGAGTGCCTTTCGTAGACATAAAGTTTTGCTTGCGTATAAGATGACTTTGCTGACCTTGTCATGTTTTGATACAACACTGCTGTTAGGCAAGTATTTGAGAACCCTGTCTCTAAGAAGAACTCCTTGTGATTTATGTGGGAAGCCAAACAAGGAGCCTGAGAAAGGTTTCTTTTCAGTTGTTTAATTGCCTTGGCTTGTTCCAGACCCCACTCCCACTTGACTCTGGCCTATAATAGATGGACCAAAGGTCGAGTGACCTCAGCCTAGTCTTCAAAGACCCTTTGACCATAATTAGTGAGTCCAAGAAGGCTTCTCAATTCTCACAGAGTACTAGGGTCTTTCAATTTCATTAAGGCATCCACCTTCTTTGCCTGGGGATTAAGACCCTCAGGGGTGATCTCGTGCCCTAAGAAATTCACTTAGGTCTTACACCTCTATGCCTTCTGAAAGGACAGTTTTGCTCAGGCTTTCTGCAACTGTGTTAGAACATTACAGTTTTCTTCTATATGTTCCCCCACAGTTCAGTTACGCTCTTGATCAGAACATCATCTACAAAGGGCAGGTTTCCCTTTAGCCCAAGTCGGGCATGGCCTTATGTAGAAAGATGTTGAACTCATTGTCGGAGTTGATGTATCCAAAGGGAACCCGGGTCCACATATACTGCTGCCCAAAAGGTAAAGGCAAGCTTGTAATGGTCTTCCCTTCTCACAGGTACTGTTCAGTAGCCATTGGTCAGGTCAATGGTGGTGTACACCGTTGACCCATGGATCTGTCCCAGCCCCTGATCAATGTAGGGAAGTGGCCATATTGACATGTTGACACATTTGTTCAACTCCCTCAGGTAGTCTCCATTGACCCTTCGGTTTGAGTATCCCCAGTTCCAGGTTGTTGAAGGTACTATGGATCAAACAAATTATCCCATGGGATTCTAAGTTCTTAATAATCTCCAGAAGTGACTGCATAGAGGTGAGAGGTAACCGGTATTGTTTCACAAATACTGGCACCATCTCAGGGTCTGTGGGTATGGTGGTTGAATGAATAGAGGTGCATCCACAGTCCTATGAGTCCACTGAAAACATATCTTGGAATTCCAAGAAAACCTGTTTCAGCTTTTGTCTTTGCTCCTCGGTCTCACAGGCATCAACAAGATTGATCCTTTCCTCGACCATCTGCTTGAAGAAAGACCTCAGGCTTGGCAATTTCAACTGTATCCTCCTGATGGGTGGAGAGATCTCTTTTGATGGTATTGACCTGAACAGGAGGTTCCAGGGATTCGAGGTAGCGGTCCTGAACTCTGAACACTACCTCCTACCTCCTGATGTCACAGGTCACTTCTTCCAACCCATAGGGCCAAGAAGAGTACACCAAGAAATTCCCTGCATGTGTAGTAAAAATCATTTCTGAAGGAATAACATTGCTGATGTCGAAACAGTTGTTTGGGATTGGTTCCATGATTACCTTACCTAAATCAATAGAATAATGTTGGGCATCAACCGCCATTCTAATAAGGGTGTCTGTGCTCATAGTGATACTTTAGGGGTCGCTGTTATGTACCAATATTCAAATGGTGTCGTGTTCTAGGTGTTCTAGAGGTGTTGGATTTAAATCCAAACCTTGTTGCACATGGGAATTCAAATTTATATGGGCATCATGATGTTTGAGGGTCTGTCCTCATTGTTGACCTGGTGTTGACCAGGTCAGTAAAGTCTCTGATTAGGCAGTGTTGAGTGTGGGTGGTCTGTAGATGAGATGGAATGAACCCATGTCAGTTGGGGAGAGCAGGAAGTGGCAGGAGAGGGCTTTGATGGGAAACATGGTGTCAAAGTCAAATCTAGTGCAGGTCTTGTGGATGACTGTGAGGCCTCCGCCTGTCGTGTTCGGCTGATCCCTGGATGCTGTAGGACAAGGACGTCATGCATGCATCTGCGTCCAAAATACATGCCGGCTTTGACACCTAAATCAGTTTTATGCAACGTCGACAATTTATCCCAGCATAGTCATGTCCATCCACAATTTATGCCAGTATGCTAACTGTGAATCAATTTCATGATGGAACATTTACAATCTATGCCAGTAGCAGTCATTTTAAACCACTTCCATGAAGCTGCAGCCACAATCCATGCAAGTGTGGTTACTGTAAATTACTTTCACCAGGTTGCAGCTACAATCTACACCAGAATGCCAATGTAGCACTTTTAGGAATATTTTACACACACAAAATAAGCCATTGCTGTCAATATAAGTATGATGAAGACGTCCCCACCAAACACATTCATGTGTACACACAGATCTCACATCCCCCACACCCAGACAAACATATACACCCTGATATGCACATTAATAATCTTACACACGCACACACACTCATATACACATCACAATACTCTCAAACATGCATGAATATGAACTCTTGTGTTTGTTTTACTTCCCTTTATCTTTGCCAGTTTCTGCTTTAGTAGTTTTCTCTTGGTCTGGGCATCTGCTGGCCTTTTGCTCGCTTACACATGTTTTGGTTCTTTTTCTAAGGCAATTCGGGCTTACTTAATTTTTTGACTGAAGCATCCCCTAAGTGCCCAAACCTGTGAATACACTCAACACCAAGAACATTGCAACTGTTCGGATCATGCTTCTTTCGTAATATTGGCACGCAGCCATTGCAGTGTGACTGGTCAACATTAGGGAGTTCCCCTATCTCCAGGGATCCCCACACTGCACTTGTCCCTGCTACATCAGTGTCTGGGGTTCAGCTGCACTATTAGAGCAGGTAGTGCTCCTTCACGGCTCACCCAAATAAGAGTGGATATATAGCCTCCTGAGTCAAGGGCTACCCATAAACAGATGACAGGGTCACCCATGTTGACTGACCCACACCAGCTTCGTTGCTACTGGGAAAACCTGCAGGTGCTGGCTCTGGACACATTGTGGCTCATCCACAGGTTTATTGCAGAATGCAAAAAAAGTTTTACAAGTAATTCAATTCCTGTTTAAGGGATAGAAAGAATATCATACAAAAAAAGGTGTGGAAAAACCCAGGTGGGGTAAACACAAATTCTTTTAACAGATGGACGAGTACAGAAGATGCAGCACACCAAATGTAAATACAACAAATTATATCTGTAATTCATGATGAAGAACAATTAAAACACATATATCAACATTGCAACTTCACAAAATAAAAATGACATACACATTATGCATAAACCCAACACTTTTATACAAGGTACAAACGGTTTGTACCTTAAAACACCTCTCAAATCTGAATGGCCCTTACGACCACACATAATGACCTCAACACATAAAAGCTATATATACATAATACCATAATCGCATCATCCTAACCCTACATGTTTCAGTCCATAATCCTATGGATGGAGGACCTTCCTCAGAGTTACCAGAAGTCAAATGTAATATGGAGATGGACAATAGTGCACTGAAATCCCCAACTCCACGAACTCCAATCAAAGGGAAAGCTTGGGTCTGAAATTTCAGGAATATGTAGCTTCGATGCAATGGTCTTCAAGTGCAATTTCAGGCAAAAATCAACCATTCTAAAAAACACAGAAATGTAACCACCAATTAATACTAGTAAAATCCACAACTCCGCCAACAACACCCTCATCCCACCCTGTCCAAATGTGCAAAAATAAATGGATGACTCCAGAACAGCAACCTCCAACATACCATATCGGTTTTATGCCGGTATCACACATCAATTATGATAGGCTTCGTCGACTCAATAGGGACCTCCAAAAGTAAGTAATTCCATGAAACATCAGGGACCAATTCGAATCCTAGAATCTGTGTGGGCAAGCCAAGGGAAAAGTACCAACCATAATTAATGGAGACCACTATATCAAACACCAAAGGATTCAGTGAGCATGACCCACGCAAGACCCCGCAAACGCATGCTATAATACTGCAAACCGAGTTGTTTAGGGATAGAAAGAAACATCCATGTCCTTTTTAAAAAGAATCATCCATCTGTACATTGCACATCGCTTGTGTACGTTTCAAACAGATGCAGCGGGTTGCTTTCTTTTTCCACTCATTTTGTAGTAAATCCAGTTTGTGAATATGGATATTTGAAATGGAGAGAAAATATGTTTTCTCCTATGCGCTGGTTTGTGCAATTGCCCACAGGGATCTAGGTCATCTGAATGTGTGCATCTGCGGAGCAAACCTTTGGATGCCCTTTGTGAATGTGGCACAACATTCGCTAATTCAAATAAAGAGAATTCAGTAGATCATCTGTCCTCTGTTACATTGCAGTCAAAAATATTTGTTTATCTGCAGGGACTTAAATTCACTAAAATGCCAGGGGTAGCGTAATTGATATTGTGTACCTGATTTTATGTATTTATTTATTGGATAGTTGTAAGGTGCTTATACAACAAGACAGTGTTTCAAAGCACCCCAAGGCAGAAGGGAAGGGAACAAGGGTGCAGATAAACAATGAAATTGACAATGAATAAATAGAAACGGACAACAGTCCTACTAGGCCTTGTGACATTCGGAGCGTGCAAGTGCAGTGAAGAACGAGGAAAAAAGGTGGGGGTGGGCGCTGAGGGTAAGTGCTATTAGGTTCCTCAAGGGGACAACGTGCCAGAGGTGCCCGTTGGGAGGGGGGCAGGAGGGACAGGTACGTGCATGGGCGGAGACATCCCAGGTGAAGAGGAAGGTCTACCGCACAACAGCAAAGTGCATAGCTGAGACAAACCAGAGGGCAGTGCGGGCGGGGGAAGCGGGGGCTGCAGAACTTGAGGTGGTCGGTTCAGGACAGAGGATGGAGAGAGGGAGGCTGTTCCATTGGAGGGAGTCAGCTGAGGAGAGAGATCTGCCCCAGCTCTCTGCTTGGAGACGCGTTTGATCAGCAGAGAGTTGGAACAAGAAGATCGAAGGGATCTGGAAGGGGAGTATTTAGCGATCCTTGCAGCAACCGGGAGCCAGTGGCGAGATGACATCACAGGAAGTGACATGACATTACAATTTACCCTTATAGCAACACAGGAGGTGATGCCATATAACCATGTGCACTGGTATACTTTCAGGAAGTAAAATTGCAAAAGTACAAAAAACCTAGAATAAGTGTATGATTAATACCATAGCAAATAGTACTAAATGAACAAAAGGCTATTTTACTTTTCAACTATATACTAATTACGGTGCTGTCCCAATATGTAGTGGGTACAGTCATGACATGCCAAGAGCACACCCAGAAGCACCATCACAGGTCGGGCACACTGCTTTCTCATGCCAGTACTCCCTCATATGGCCAGTGGCTGCCATCTTATATCTGTAGATATATTATGCTAAATACTGCCTCGCAAGTACAACCTCAAATCTCATTTTGTATGCCATTTTATAACCCGTTAAGCCCCACACTTAATGTACAGTCATCACATGAAAGCTACTGCCTCACAAGCCCAAGTAATTAGATCATTGCTAAGTCCAGCCCCAATCACCCAAGTAGTGTTATCTTATGCCAGATATAGCCTGAAAGGCAAGACACATAATTTAGCTTTTTTGTTTACTTAACTGAATCACTTTTGATAACCTCAAGCTTAGGTAAAGTGATTTGCCCAGGATCACACATGTTGGTCAGGTGAAGAAGCCAGGACTTATGTTTACTTCACTGTCTCCAATTAACGCATTAGACTACGTCTACTGCAATATCATCTTCAATTTTCCATCAACATACTAATATGTTTGCATTCTGTTTTTTTTTAAAACAAACACAGACGTTTAGTAACGGGGTTATGTGAAGCCCGAAAACACATTCTGCGCGAACATGGAAATACAAAAGAAATCTTCATTGTTGGGTCCAGGAGGAGCGCAAATGACAGCACCATTGGTCTTTACAGAATTATGCCTGCTTGTGGAGCGGGAGCCAACGCCATAAACAATTCATGAAGTAGTGTTTGCGTTGTCCATTTGCATAAGCAAACTAAACACTTTTCAGAATAGCGCTTGTTTTGGCACCTTCAGAATTCATATTGTGCGTGTAGCTGTATTTCAACATATACACTGTGTGTCTGTGTGGGTGTCTGTGCAGTTTGCCTAAGTGTGTTTTTATGTCGCATGTTGCACTTCATTGTATACTTTGCAAATCAGTTATTTCTACATGTACTTTTGCACAAGTACGATATGAAACTTTTTTAGGCATTATGTAGCAATAAATGTGGATAACTCAGTGAATACAGTGATTACTAGTAGTTACTGCGCTGGCAATTCACAAAAACACACATTCTGAACATAATTATTTTCGTATCTGAACAAGTATATATTACATTCCTGCTTTAATATACTGCTTTGACCAGATAATCGTAAAAGTATTTGGCTTATAAGGAATGACTGAATTAGCGTTTTACTTCAGTCGAATTTTCCCTTTTAATTTGGGAGATACTAGATACGTTCACGGCTGTTTGTTATTTGGATTCTGGCACTTTCGCTCTTGAATTTAAATTGTGGAAATCCAGGATATGCTTCACAAGACCAGGACTGGACTATCATCTCGAGAATGGATTGGGGCATGTTGGCAGGAATGTTGAAGCTGAACTTCAGTGGACTGATAGCTCACTTTCAGGAATGGAGGGCTTTAACACCATGGAAACGCCGAGATGTTATGAATTACAGAATTCGCTTGGTTAAGCTCTTGTGCGTGCCAATCCCCGGGCTTTACACACACTGTTTAAGCACATCCGCCTTCTTTCCTCACGCAGTGTTACTCCACTGCGCTTGCTCTCTCTGTACCAACGCTGCTGGATTGCAGAGTCGTGCAAGCGGCTGTCTCATGCTGCCAGCAACGAGGAAAGGAAACCCCCCTGGTCTTTGTTCAACGCAAGCTGATAATTGCTCTCTGTTAGACTGTCAAGCCTTCATCTCTCACTCAAAAGAAACGGCTTATGTTTAATTCCTGTTTTCTCATCAAATGTCTTTTGGAATGGGTTTAAAGCATATATTGAACCGAACAAAATACCACCTGTTGCCAAATGTCTTCCTCCAATGCCTTTCACTGGGTTGCACCACAAAAGTTCTGTTGGATGAAGTCAGAGTGGCTTGAGATAGAAAGTGGTGTAATTCAAGGAGTGCGACATTGAGGTTGGAGACATTGAAATACCCTTTACCAAGTAGTTTTTGTTTTCGAAACAGCTCTTATCTGTGGATTTGCATCGCGTTGAAACAATAATAATGGGTGAATGGACCGTGCCCAGTAGAGCAAGGGTGGGTCGTATTCGAATAATGGGCACATGAAACCAGGGACACAGTTGAAACGTCATGGTTGTTGAACGTGGGACGAAGACATTAATTTGATATATGAGTAAAAAGACCTAGCCTGTATATCCCTCGGTGTGGGTTGCACACACTTATCATCCATAGAGGACATGGCATTAACAGATGCAGAGAGCTTCTCCGATATATTAGCAGACCTCAATACTCATTTAGAAGCATACAAGATATATCTAGAATCAAGAAATGTTTGAAAATTCAGACGTGACACATAGGATTTACACATGGGCTTACAAATATCAATTTCAACCCCCAAGACTGAGTAACCCATCCACAGACAACAGCAGCTCAGACTCCGACACTGCAGAGAGCAGTGCAGCACCCTCTGGACCCAACTCAACAACTAACCAAACAGGCATAGACAACCAACAGACAGGCACTGCCACCCCTGGTCCCTCCAGATCATTTTAGGGAACGGCCCAAAAGGAAAAGAACGCAAGGGGGAAAAGGAAGATATCAGGGATGGTAACAAGATTTCAGGCACAACAAACTTAGTTGTCAACCAAGACTGGAGAATACTTACAGAACAGGAAGTAAGGATATTACAAAAAGGCTTGAAATGTGTACTCACGTATGGAAGCAACATAATTGATCCCAAAGTGGAACTGTATAAACTTATACGTAAACTCAAATTAAAGGTATTTTTCTCCGAACTACCCCCACAAGAGAAAAACAGCACGGAAGAACTAGAGTATATTGAGTTCAAACCAAAGAACATGTTCACAGCATCAATCAATGTACCCTCCATAGCCATTTTCAAAAAGATCAGACCTTAAAAAACTGCATTATGGTAAACTAAAGAATAATAATGTCAGCAGAGGAGAACTATCGTTAATCAAAACACTATATGCAGATGAAACCATCATAATCAGACCAAGAGACAAAGGGGGAGCATTGGTAATTCAGAACACTCAAGATTAAAAGGCAGAATGTGCACTCCAATTGAGGGATGAATCTATTTATGCCAAGATTGATCAAGATCCTAAACAAGGAATTGTGAATGACCTTGAGAGAATCTTAATCAGAGCAAAAGAAATGGAATGGATCTCTAAGAACACCAACACGTTTCTCTCTACACCTCATCCTCAAACTCCCCACTTCTATTTACTGCCCAAAATGCACAAGAACATGACCCACCCTCCTGGACGCTCGATATTTGGGGCAACAGGAGGAATTCTCCAACCACTAGGCCCCTACCTTGACCACTTCTTACATCCCATAATACAAAATCAGCTACCTACATCAAAGGCAGTACCCACGTACTGCAAATAATGAATTTCATAGAACTCTCAGAAAAAGATATCCTCTTCAAAATCAACCTCAGCAGGTTATATACAAGTATTGCACACAATCTGGGACAGGAGGCAGTTGAATGGCTCTTTTTAGAAGAAGAGGAGATAGGGGCATCAAAAGAATTCATCATGATTCATTGCAACAAACCCATGCTTCAAACACAAGACAGAATTGTACCTTCAGACATCAGGAACAGCCATGGGTGCCACTACGGCACCCGCATACGCCAACTGATTTATGTATCAATTCAAGACGACCAACATACTGGGACATCATGAATGGGCTTAACACATCAAAACATGGATATAATATATTGATGATATCTTAGGAGCCTGGCATGGCAACCGGGCATCACTTGAGCAGTTCTTATTGTACATCACTTCAATAGATTCAAGGATTCAATTTACTGCAGAGATTGACAATCTTGACGTCCATTTTACGGATGTGTAAATTTAAATACAGGACAACATTTTATCTCAACCACTTTATTCACCAAACCAACAGACAGGAACAACTTATTACACTGGTTAAGTTTTCATCCACAGAATACACTGAAAAATCTACCTTACGGCCAGATGTTGAGGATTAAACACATTGTGAGTGATCCAGCTGAATGTGAAGCAGAACCCTCAAAATTATGTAAGGAATTAAGTGACACTGGTTCCCCCAAGGAAGACCTAAAAACTGCCAAATTTAAACTAGCAACACACATGCGAGAAAGTCTGTTACAAGACAAAGCACATAAAGAATCACCACCAATAGTGTCCATATCAACATTTTCAGTGCAAATCAAACAGATCAAACGTATTTAAAAACACTGGGACATTCTCACAAGTGATGTAAGAATAAAATACTTATTCCCCAATCCCCCAGTGTTTGCGTACCAACGAAGTAACAATTTGAGGAATCTACTAGTCAACACGAGTGGAAGAAAACAAGATAAAAGAAGCAGATCACAGGGAACCTTTCCATGTCTCAATTGTGGCAACTGCAATAATGTCATCAAAGGTGGATTTGTATTCCACCCCAGAATGGGAGAGAAGATACAACTCAAATGTAATGCAACTTGCCTCACAGAAAACACAGTTTACTACATAAGATGCCCCTGCGGCATCTATCACATAGGGGAAAAAAGCAGGAAAGTGCAAGTGAAAATGAATGACCACAAACCCTGTATTAGAAATAAAAACATTTCCTATGCAGTAGCAGGACACTTTGGAGAAAAAGGACATAGCATCACTCAATTGAAATTTCAAGTACTAGAAGTAGTTAACACACGCAATCTTCAAAAGGAAAAGAGCCCAACGTGAAGCGTACTGGATAGACAGACTTGAAGCTCTCTCCCAGAATGGGATGAATGAGTATTGGGATCTTAATTGTTTTCTGTAAATAGTATTAAAGACTTATGATGAACACACTTTCTCAAATCAAGATCCGGAACATCATATTATGTTAGATACAGCTCTGCCATGCAATCCCCAGCACGGCAGGATAGAAGGTCACCCAGTACCATATGTTTAAGATCCAGTTTCTTATAAGAGCAAATGCGGGACGTGCACATGGAGTGAAGCGTACCAGAGCAATGGGTTTTACTGTATAGTTTTAGTGTTAGTCACCATAGAGGGAAATATACAATGCCAACGCATCATTTAACGATCCAGACAGCCCCATGACCATCAGAAATAACGTTGTACTACTGGAAATATAATATTTAACTTTACTTTCTCACTTCACTGCCACATAATTGGATCAAGATTAATTTTGAGTATTAGACCTATAAGAGTGCCTTTATTTTAGAATGGGATCGAGTGATTGAGAACTCGGTAGGCTGTAAGTAGACCTTTTTTGGCGATACACAGATGAGATCACCATGGATGTTTCTTTTCAGTTACGACATGCTGTACCAGTATTTTTTTAACAAGTTGAGTTTACAAAATTAGGCATTGACATTTCGACAGCATTAGGTGCCACTCAAGATACAATACTTGAATAGCCTGTGAGACAGTCAAAGCTTCCTCATAACATGGTAGATCACCTCTGCACATAGCTATTCTAGAGTCTACTACCAGCATGTTATTCTTTTCAAAGATGGCTGAACTCTTTACACCAGACTCTACTAACTAATACTCCACTGTAGCTAAATGTTCGCCAGTCTCCATGGTAACCAGCGAGTTTACACTAACAGCATTGACACAAGTGCTGCTTCTTCTGAGCCACTAACACAGAGCAGAGATTCAAGATCACAAGATTAGACCCGCGCTGGACTACACAGTGGTAAGCGATGCCCATTTGCACTGATTAGTATGGATTCTAGAACTTCAGATTTCGAGTGTTATATGGCTTTTGTTATTTCAGCAGTAAATCTCGACTTCACCTCGTATGGCTCCTAAAAGCCAGCGCAGGTCACTAAACTATCATTCACACAGGATGAGTGTTGCACACGTAGCTATCACTGAGCATGGGTGTTTGCAGAAACATAGACCTTATTTAGACCCCACTAGCAACGAGATAATAAACATGAACTTTTCACGCATGGTTAAATTGATATTAAGAACGCATTCACACTCAGAATAAATGTGATAAGGGACACACCTTTGTTTCAGAAAAAAGGCAAAGAGTTTTCCATAATATATAAGGTGCTAGCGGTAAAAAGCATGATCACAAACAAAATAATGCTCAGTTAAACATATGGTTTGACCTCATGATTGCAAACTAATAAGAGACCTGAACAATGATATACTGTGTTTTTTATGTTCTCTCATTCTCTTATATGTTGTTAACATTGTGTATGTCACGTGGCCCACTGTTCTGCTTTGTTCCTTGAATATTGAATATTTGATTTAATACTGGTGATGATGATGATAATTATGCTACGACATGGCATTGCGTGGAACATAATATGATTGTACGTGCTCATTGATTCTTAATACTGTGATTATGATAAATCTTGCATAATCAACTGAAATGTATCAGATGAGATTTATAGACCCTGATGAAGGACAGTTGAAGTCCGAAATGCATTGGTAAGATTAGCATCTGCATTACAGTTCAAGCAATAAAGCCACCTAAGAAACTCGATTACTGTTCATGATTTACCATTAGAATAACCATTGAATATATCTAACTAGTATTTCCCAATCCAACCACATAGTGGATGATAGGGTGTGCAGCCCACACAAAGGGCTATAGAGATTAGGTCTTTTTACTCACTTTTACAATTGGTATGCCCAGTACGGAGACATAGAATCGTGGGTCTGCACCCGACTCACAATGAATACCTATTAGTTCTCACTCGAAAAACCTACAAGCAAGACAATTGAAAAACGCTGTGCCAGCTCACTACATCGAATATTTCATTAATTTGATATATGCCACAAGAAGCCACCATGATTTTGTAATAAATGTATCCATCCACACTTATGTAGTATGTGTCACTGCCTCTCTACCACTTGCCCCACGGAATAAAATGAAGTCAGTTGAATAAATGGGATGCCAGTTTCACAAAAGACACGGCGGCATGAACTCTCCGTTTAACTATTTGGACCTGCAACATTTAGGCAGTGATTTGAAAGTGACAACTTGGGGGGCAAGAAATTCATGGGGGAATTTTGCAATCTGCAGTGAAAATGAAGACACAAGGTATTACTGCGATTGCACTTTGGGCAAATTAAGCTCAGTGCAGGCGTGACTAAATACCACCAATGACTATACTGGGAGTAACAATGGGAGAGGTTCACATGACTGCCGGAGTGGGAGAAGCTCAGGTTCATCAGTACCCAGTGGGAGGGGCCCAGGACTATTATTTATTACATATGTAAATCTGTACTATAAGAGAACGCAGAGAGGAAGAACATAATAGATATGTTGTCTGAGTAATTTAGACTGGGTATTCAAATGTAACATGGCACAATCACTCCGGCATTATCAGATAATAATATAATAATACAGGCGTATCACAATCAAAATGGCACGTAACATTATTTCTGTAAGAAATTATATATATATATAAATATTCAATGAAAAAACATTGTTAAAGGGACGTTATGGTTACAAGTAAAACTAAAAAACGTCAGTAATTCGCCAGTTATGGTAAGCTAAGCAACCATAACACGCACCACCACTGTGCACTGCTGAGCCTTACACCCAGGACACCAAAGATGACATCACAAATGTCATCTTTTGGCCATTCACCCAAGAGTCTGCCCAATGGCTGCAAATGCTGTAATAGTATGGGTGTGTCGCAGCTGGCTTAATGGACTGCCCTGAGATTCTTGGGTGTATGAGAGTCTGCGCAGTGGGTGTAAGTAGTGTAATAGTATGTGAACTGAAGTGGATAGGGCCTCATGCGGCAGCCTTATGTGTGTGGGTTGTGGTCAGTGGGCAGATTTCTCGGTGCATGGCCGTATTATGCTGCAGTGGTTGTGGCCAGGCCCTAGACTCTTGGATGCATGGCCAGAGGCCGTAGGCTGTAGGCCATACACCCAAGAGTCTAGGGCCTGGCCACAACCACCACAGCATAATACACCCTATTCTCAAGAATGTGACACTGGCATATGGATTTCACAAATATGTGTATGGAAATGCAATTTGAGATTACAAAGAAGTATGAAACTGATAATCATATGCTCACTGTATATATTGTTGAGGCGCTGTACACCTTTTTTGAACTCAGTGTAGAATACCGTTGTAGTGGCAATTGCAGATTTGAATATTGTGGCACTGTGGGCACATATTGTCTTTATTGCATGTGAAAATGCAGGAGAAATATTTCTTTCATTGTCTGTGATAAAAGAAAACATAGCATGTTAGGGAAGGTACTTCATAATGTCATTGCATTCAATTTCAGACATTTATGTACTTTGTGCACTCTCATAATTAGTACATTACAAGTACAGTGCTTTAAACAAGTGTACTGTGCAATGTGCTCAGTTCCTGTGTTTGTTTGTATAATCATTGGGTCTGTGGGAAAAAAATACATGCAGGATTAAAATAAATTCTAAATTAATTTCTTATTATGTGGCACACTCTATTTAATTGACGTGTGCAGTACTTACAGGAGTGTTTAAGGTGCATATCTATGTGGTCGTCCTGTTATAAGAACTGTTGCAGTAGGAGGAATTGAAACGGTGTATGATTTTCTTTTTGGAAATGGTGGTACTATGGTTGCCGTTAGATGCTGGTTGTCGTATTCTAACTGTTTATCTGTTTCCTCTTTTTAGCAGTATCTGTTTATGCGTTTGATTGTTGTGGGTGTTTTCTAAGTACTGTGGTATTGCAAACTAATAGTGCAGGATTGTGGGGGCAGTTAGATACCAGTTGGCATATTCTAACTTTTGGTAGTTTGAAAGTTCTTGAGGGTATGTTTGCAGCACTTTGAATGTTGAAAGTTGATTTTGGCGGTTTGACCACTGGAAGTAATATTGTAGTACTGCAGGTGTAGTAAGATACCAGTTGTTGTCTTCTGGTTGTTTATACTTAATGAGTGTTGAAGGGTTTCCTCAGAAGAGCTTTCATTTTTGCTGGTGGATTTCAAATTGTGTAGTAATGGGACGTAATATTGTAGTATTATGGTTGTAGTTAGATACCAGTTCGTGTATTCTAACTGTTTACAGTTTCACAGTTTTGCAGAGTATGTCTTCAAGCATGTTCATTCTTGTTGGCAGATTTCCATTGTTCACTATTGTGAAGTGCCTTTGCAGTATTATGGGTGCAGTTACAAGCAGTTGTGTATTTATTGCAGTGATCTGGGCATTGTTAGACAGCTTTGCCTTATTCTAACAGTTGGTCATTTCACAGGTCATTGAGGACAGTTTGTAGACCCTCATACTCAGTACTTTTGGTTTTTAAGTACTATGGGTGAAACAATATTAGTGTGTGTTTTCCACAGTTGTTGTTTCTGTGACTATAATCATTGGGTCATTGGGGAAAAAAACTATGGCAGCACAACTGATGTACTCATGTGCCAGTTGGTGTATGCTAAGTTGTTCCAGTTTCACAGGGCAGAAGGTTATTTTTCGTTTGCAGTTAAATATCGGTTGGTGGATATTAGGCAGTAGGATATGCTACTTTTGTAGATCAGTGAGTACATTTTGGTTTCAAGAATATTAAATAGACATTTACAAGATTTGCTGGTAATCTCTGCTTCAGAGTAATGGAAGTATCATTGCATTCAAACCACCCACATTTCTTTTTACTGTATGCAGTATAGTGAACTGCAGTGGTTGTGACACCCGTGTGGTAGATTATGCCTACTGTTGAGAATGTTTTCTTGCCAAGTGATACTTGCCCGTGTGTTAAGCTAGTAAGCTTGCAGTTGGTTTTGGTACCATCTGCATTGTATCATAATATAATTACTATTATGTATTGGCTATGTGACTGTATCTGTAAGGTGGAACGATTGTCTGAATTGCAAGTAGTACATAATATGCCATGATTTGCTTTTCGTACCAGTTGTTGAAATGGAATGGATTCACAGTTAGGTACAGATACATACACAAAGCACTCCTTAGGGACTTGTTCCTGCCCCACAAGGCTGAAGAGAGTCCATGTATGTCTCCACATGTATGAAATCTGCAAGATTTCATTTATAGGTGTGTTTTTGCTTTCCAGGACTTGCAGTAAGTACATTAAACATTCTTGTGGATCTTCTTGTGTGTTTATAGTGAATCTCACCATTCCCAGTAGTCCAATTCCTGCCTTATTCCAGAAACACCGTAAGTGTTGTCAGGATTGTTTGTTGCATTTCTATAAAGGAGTAGCATTTGCAAACACAACTGGCCTGCGCCATTTAAGTAAATGTTTTCAACAACTGGTGGCAATTGAAATAGAACATTGATTGCTGCATTTGCATAGTAATTTACACCAGTTGTGTTGGAAGATGTGAATGGACCAGACAGTTCTGTGTCTGAGTCATTTCATGGAAGTCTGTGTGATTTATTTGAAGAGGTACTTCTCTTTGTGCAGTTGGGTATGCTTTTGAATTTTCATTACATCCTTTTGTACATCCTTCTGTGTTTGTGGTAATTGATGGAGTAGCAGCTGCTTTCAATTTCTTTGGTGGTACTGTTGGGCGTATAAGTCTTTTTTGCACTAGTTTTCTTTTACAAAGTTTGCATTTTTGAGGAACAGGGTACATTTTGAGATGGGGTGTGTAGAGTGCATGTAGTCTGTTGTACTCTACGATGCAGGGAATGTCAGCCTTGACTTTGTTCACATCAAAATTGACTAGAAATAGTCCTTCAAGTGTTCAAAGGTGTGACAGTACTACGCAACTCATGCCTTCTTTAAAAACTGTGCTGCCAATGTCAATCAATGCTTGATCTAGGGTTAGACCTTGCGATTTATGAATAGTGACTGCATATCCAAGAGATACAGCAAACTGTTCTCTGCCTACATATATGTCTTTGAAAAGAAGTAATCGGGCTGTTGAGCATCGTATCCTTTTAACTTCTGAAAGTTTGTCACAGTGGATGTTGACAAACTGAATGCTGTTTTCACATGGGTATGTCTGGAAGCCAACAACTGTACCAATTGCTCCATTAACTAAACCTGCTCCACATCGAGGTTACGCTTTAGAATTATTCTACAGTTTAGACACAATGTTAACATTTTTTCCAAACCAGCTGTGTTGGAGGAGAGCTTTCTAAGCTATTTAGTCATGCTGTGGCTTGTCGACACATAGGTACTGTCATACCATGCACATCCAGTTTGTCTGTGGAGTAAATTTGCACTATTGATTGCATTTCTTTTTTCAACATTGTTTCATTGAATTGTGCACAGCTTGCTAGCGTTGGCATTAAGGACATACGTTTTACAGTTTTGTGTGCTATTTGTTTCATGTCATCAGTAGCAGATGTGTTATGTCAGTATAGCTCATGGATGCGTCTGCTCCTTAAGATAGACTGTGCTTCCTTAAAAAGTACACCAATCCAAATGCTTTTCAAAATGTTAGCCTAGATGAGGTCTGCAGGCTGATGCATGTTTTCAGCTAGTTCTCTGTATTGGAAATGTCGCCAGAGATTTACATTTTATATGCTGCCATTTGTGTTACAGCAGAGTTTGTGTCCTAAGGTTTTAAAAATAGGTTCACCTTTCACTGGTGTTAATTGAAAAGATCTCCAAAAACAATAATGTGTTTTCCTCCAAAGAGTTCTTCGTAGTCCAAGTTAAGGACCTCTTGCAATCTGAGGTGAATCAAAGCCAACATTAGGTTGGAGACCATTCTTACCTCATCTATTAGGAGCATTTTCATTTGTTTCAAAACTCTGCATAACTCCATAGCAGCTTCTGCTGAAAGTTTCTAGCAGTCTAATTTGTTTTGGTGTTCTACTGGAAGGAGTAGCAATCGGTGTAAAGTAAAAACACCTATGTTGCAGGCAACTAAACCTATGAGGGCAGTTACAACAGCTGAAAACTTGTTATATGCCAATTGTTGGAGTATTTTTATTAGGAATGTTTTGCCTGAACCAGCTTGAGCATTTACATACAGGAGTACAGGTTTATAGTTTTGAAAGGTACACTTGTAGTTTTGTGCGGCACACCATGTTCCATTCTTTTAGTTACTTCTAGAAAAATGCTAGGCCGTTCATCATTCAGTTGTGATTTCAGTAGCACAAAGTTTTCTTCAGATTGCTCATACTGACACATGGTGTTTTCTACTTTAGTCATGGCTAATTCTGCCTCATTTACTATGGGTGGCTCTCCAAGTGGTTCTTAGCTTCCTGTAAGAGAAGGTTGACTGCTCTCATGAGTGTCTATGTTTAGTTGTGCTTGAAGTTCTTCTTCTTGTTGGTGTTCATTGTCCAACATATTTTTGTACTGTTTAAAGTTTATAACTGTTATGTTACTTTCACTTGCATTGAAAGCATCTTCATAGGAGGCATGGGTGCCCAATAAACCTTCTTCTTTTCTCCATGGTTTAAAAAGTTGGAGTAGGGACATGTAGTAAAGTTCTCTATGTTGAGGAGTTTTTAATGATAGCTTCATATGATTAATCAGGCTGTGTTTAGTAAGTTTAACCAGGCTGCCCTCACACATTTTGACTATGTATTTACCTTTTTTCTCATCAGGTTTAATATTATTTTGTTTGAGTTTTGGGCTATGTGGTATAGACACGTGGTTTCCAAAGTAGTACTCCTGTTTGGGTAGTATGTGTCCATACATTTTTTTTTTCAAAATGTCCCTGCTGTTGGGATCATTTTTTGCTATTGTTTTTATGTCTTGGTATGATTTGGGAACTCTTTTTCTGGATGCAGCAGGACCAAGGTTTAGCCAGAATATGTTTTCAGAATTCCCATATGGGCTTTCGTAGCAGACACATTCTATATGTGAGAGCATTTTTTATGACAAAGCTGTATCATTTTTTTGACACTGTTTTGTCAGATGATATGTCATCCCAGAGGTACTTTACCTCTGTTTTCTTAGATTTGGTTAAGTAGGATGTGACATATCATCAACTGCAGTGTAATTGTCTATAATGTACTGCACATCTATGTTTTCATTCCACAGGAGGGCAATGATTGCATTGTAATCACGGATGTACTTCGATGCTTCGGTTCTTTTTATGCAGTATGTGTTCTTAGGTGATTTGCCTTTCACACTGTGTATAACAGAAGACATGAAGCTGTTTACTTGTCCTTTTGCTGAAACTAGTCTAGAGAATCCAAAGTGGCATTTAATGTGGTATTTGCCTTTGGTTTTATATCTGCTCCGACAATACTTGCCACATTTGTGTCTTTGAAACTGCAAAATTTGTCCATGGAGGCCACTATGTGCGCTTTCTGAAGGGATTTCACGAGTGACATTTTTGTGAATGAACTGCAAAACAGTGGCATCACTGTCCTGACCAAATTTAGGAGCATCTTTAATCAAAAAAAGCATGTTGGTGTGTGGTGCTCCTCTGGATTTATATTACTTTCTCCAAAAGAAGTGTTGCACTTTTCCAAGGGGAGGCATTGTTTTACTACAGATGAAGTGCAGCATGGCAATAACGCAGTGATGGAAGTACCTGCACACATTTACAGGGTCTAGAGAGCATAGTTCTCCTCATGTTTTCAAGTCTATCCCTGCTTTGTTTTCATTTGCTATGCATAGGAAATCGTGCAAGTCTTCCCATACACACTCTGCACAACTTAAAGTGAAAAACCATCTGGGTGGGCCAAAGTTTCGTAGCATACACCGTACATCTGAGTGACATCAGAACCAGTATTGTTTTGTATCACGCATGTTTGCCAAGAGATTTGTAATACTTGACTGTAACACTTCATCTTTCTCTTGCACCTTTTTAAGTAGCTGCGTAGCAGACCTGTTTAAACAATTGGAACCTGTTTTCAATGTGTGTGAAACTCCATAACATAGAGTTGCTAGTTCACTTTCAAAGAAGAGGTGGAATATGTATTCAATGTTTTGTCTGAATCTGGGGTCTTCAGATTACATTCATAAAGAGTGGTATTCTGATTCTGAAATATGTGTGCATCTTTCATCATACCTTCCACCTTTTCCAGCAGGAAAGAGTAGAAGAAAGGCTCGTGCCTCTACACTTTTTTCCTACATGCTGATTGGATATCCTTGGGCTTGACGCATTTAATATGTTTCTAGTGCATTGTCTATGGTTGTCACAAGTCTAGGCGGAGAGTACAGGGCAGAGGCTATCTCTCACTGTATGCAAGTAGAGTAAGGGAGATTCCGGAGACAATGCTAGAATATAACAGATTAAAGGTACATACCAAGCTGTTAGTTGAAACAGGTATTCACAGGAACTGCAGGAGCAGGCTGTAAACAAAGAGACAGAGAAAAGGCAAAGACAAGCAAGTACGCTGGGCAACTTGGATTGATCAGCAAAAAGGGTGTACTGGAATATGATAAGGGATCTCCAGGGATTAAGGAAAGCGCTTGGGATAGGTACCAGCAGATTACTCTTAACAACAGTCATACAGCAATGTCATGATTTAGGCATGCCGAGGAAACTGTTGTACTCAGTGCAAGGGTAAAACTGAAAGTCCATATACTGAGGCAGGTACGACTTCAACGGACTAGGTGAAGGCAACAGAAGTCTTCCCTTATCTGATCTGAACGGAGACCAGCCCAGGGCCACACTGTAAAATGGATTCAAGTGGAGACACCACAGTGGACCAACATGTAAAGCAGTGTTGAAAGAAATAACCAGGTACAGGACAGGATAGGATATCAGAAGTTGGAACAGGCAGGAAGCAAGGCAAGGAACCCGGAGGAACAGGGCAGAAGGCAGAGGAGTGTGGCAAGGCTGCCAGGCCGGGAAGCCCAGAGGAGAAGGGCAGAAGGCAGCATAGTGCGGCAAAGCTGTCAGATGGGAGCCCACAGGAACAGGGCAGAAGGTAGCGGAGTGCGGCAGAGCCGTCAGGCAGGAGCCCAGAAGAGCACGGCGGAAGGCAACAGCATGCAGCAGTGCCGGCAGGTGAGAGCCCACAGGAACAGGGCAGAAGGTACAGGTGGGAGCCCAAAGGTGCAGGGCGTAAGGCAGAGGAGTGTGGCAGAGCTGCCAGGTGGGAGCCCAGAGGATCAGAGCGGAAGGCAGCGGAGTGCGGCAGACCCTTCAGGTGGGAGCCCAGAGGGGCAGGGCGGAAGGCAGCGGAGTGTGGCAGAGCCACCAGGTGGGAGCCCAGAGGAGCAGGGCGGAAGGCAGCGGAGTGCGGCAGAGCCGTCAGGTGGGAGCCCAGAGGAGCAGGGGGGAAGGCAGCAGAGTGTGGCAGAGCCGCCAGGTGGAAGCCCAGAGGAGATTGGCAGAAGGCAGCAAGGTGCGGCAGAGCCACCAGGTGGAAGCCCAGAGAAGCAGGGCAGAAGGCTGAAGCAGACTGGAGAGGGAGCTACAAGCATCAACAGCAACAGGAATCAAAAGTCTAAAAGAGGATTTCCAGGAAAGGTCAAAAACTGGTAACAGGAGCACCAGCACAAACTCCTAGCGGAAGCAGTTGACTGACAGCTGCTTCTGTTCAAAGTGAGCTTATAAAGGCCCTCCCAGCCAGCAGGCCAGCAGGGTGGAGCTGATTGCAGCCTCTGGCAGCTGTGTTCAATTAAGTCCAGCCCTAGCTTCAGTAGCCTGCAGCAGTAGCAGCAGTGGTTTCTAATCAAGTGCTCCCCAGCTCTCTGCAGCCTAGCCTGCAGTAGCATGGAACAGGTGAATGCAATCAGGTCCTCTGCAGCTCTTAGTAGCTTGCTGCAAACAAATGTATTTAATATGCCTCCTGATTTAAATATTAGGGCACCTGGCAAAACCTTGAAAGACCCAGGTACGTATACTTGATTGAACAAAAAACACAATTTTTCAGGGTGAGAGGTCCCTCAACTCCCAAATATCAAATGTCACTACACACACATTCTTTCACATTGGTGTATTTTAATAATCTTCAGATAGAATACCTAGGGGTATTTTGGAGAGACAATACAAATGGGTATGATCCGTAACAAGAGAGGATCTTAATGTACAAAACATACAACAGCAAAAGATTATTGTCGGTGCAGTTGTGCAATGAAGACAGGAATCAACAATCATTGAAATAACAGAAAGAAGTCACAATTACAACAGTGTTTGAGCTGTACACTGTTCATGTGATGTTTAGTCGTCGACATAACAGTGTTTCGGCCTAGAAAAGCTGTAAAGTGCAGCTAGGTGAGCAGGCCTTCATCAGGACGTGTGGTGAAATGATAGTAGTCCCGGGGTATCTATCTATGAAAAACCTCATTAGTATCTTATACGAGGTGTCATCGGCAAGGAGGCGCAGGCATTCCTTTTCGTAATCAACTGTGGACATAATAACAATCCCGCCCCCTTTGTCTGCCGGTTTCAAAGTGATTGTGGGGTCTTGTCTGAGGTCTGCCAAAGATTTTCTTTCTTGACGGCTGAGATTATCTTGGTAATAGTTTCTCTTCTTCATGCCTTCGTCCAAAGTTTTTGTGACCAATTTCTCGAAAGTTTCGAATTCTGTTGGTATGGTGTGTGGTGGTGGCATAAACACTGATTTCGGCTTGAAGCCGGTAATGTTCCCAGACATTTCCGGATTATCATTTGCCATTTCTTGGTGGTCCGGTAGATATACCTCAAAAAAATATTTGAGCCTGATGTTGCGAAAAAAACGTTTTAGCTCCATCTCGGTTTGGAAAGGGTTCGCTCGAGCCGATGACGTCAGTGTTCTGGAAGATAAATTGAAAATGGGTATCTTCCTCATCAAGGTTGGTTTCGGTACCACTGCCAAGTTTAAGAAAAACTTCAGCGGCGTAGGGAACAAATGCAGCAGGGACTGGATCATTTTGATCATAGATACTGCCCAGGAGGAGTGTAAGAAACAAGGAGAAGAGTTACTCAAATTAGAGAAGAAATTTGCCGAAAATGCAATGGTACCAAGAAACGGCAAATGATAATCCGGAAATGTCTGAGAACATTACCAGCTTCAAGCCGAAATCAGTGTTTATGCCACCACCACACACCATACCAACAGAATTCAAAACTTTTGAGAAATTGGTCACAAAAACTTTGGACGAAGGCATGAAGAAGAGAAACTATTACCAAGATAATCTCAGCCGTCAAGAGGGAAAATCTTTGGCAGACCTCAGACAGGACCCCACAATCACTTTGAAACCGGCAGACAAAGGGGGCGGGATTGTTATTATGTCCACAGTTGATTACGATAAGGAATGCCTGCGCCTCCTTGCCGATGACACCTCGTATAAAATACTAATGAGGGACCCGACCATGAGACTCCAGGAAGAGATTATTAGTCTAACTAAACATGCTGAACAGGAAGGAAGGATCTGCGAGGGAGAACGGCACTTCCTAAACAAATCACACCCAAGGATACCGGCTTTTATATATATAACAACAGTGTTTGAGCTGTACACTGTTCATGTGATGTTTAGTCGTCGACACAACAGTGTTTCGGCCTAGAAAAGCTGTAAAGTGCAGCTAGGTGAGCAAGCCTTCATCAGGACGTGTGGTGAAATGATAGTAGTCCCGGGGTATCTATCTATGACAAACAAAAAAACAAATGGAGTACAGTGAGTGGAGGAGGATCTCAATGTTAAAATGATGATTCAAAAAAGCTCTCTATGGATGCTAGAAAAATACAACCAAGCTCTCTGGTGGAGAGGCTTTTGTTTTACCAAGGGTTAATCCACTGCCAAGGTAAGACGGGTCCATTCTGAGTACAGGAGCCCAGCGGCCATTTTGCTAGGCCGTAAAGAACCACCCAGTATGTATCTGTGGAGCCTGGAAAAAACACATAGGTCACTGTAAGAGTGGCATCCAGGTAATGGTATCTGACACCATATCTGATGTAATAGGGTAAGAGCTTACCTCAAGTGGTAACAAGTATCTTCTATGCAACACTGGCGGAAACAAATCTTGCGTGAGTTTCCCTCCTGGTGTGTCTGTAGTAGACACGACCTGTGTGCAAAACATGTAGTGCACAGTTGTAATAATCACCTATTCTATAGTCATTCAAATTAAAAATATATATAATGGGCCAGTGCCGGCTCCAAACATTAAAGGTGTGTTTAAAATAAACACTCTGATTTCTCCATGCGTGTGCACCCAATCAAGCTAGCGTGCACTTTAGAGTAGCAAAAGCACGGCGGAAAAAACCAGTAAAACAGCAAAACAACAAATAATGGCCTCTGGATGGCTCAGCCGCTATGCGTGTGGAAAGCAGACTGATACTGTTGGAAGTACTAAGGCCTGCACAAGCGCACGTGAATTTACCAGTGTGTGCTCTACGAAGAGTTAACACACATAGAACAAGGCAGAACTTACTTCCTAGGAGTTGTTACGACTCGCGTAGAATGGCGTCTCCTCTGCAATGGTAATGGTGAAAGCGAAACCGTCGTCACGGTGATCGCGGGTAAACATACCCATGAGTCGCACTGATTGGCCACGCAGTGGCGCGCCCCTGGTTGTGCATCAGCGACCAAGTAGCCAATCGAGGTGGGTCGTGCTGATCCGGGGGGGAGGTGCCCTCCGTGGAGGTGCACCCTGCACTGAGGCATGTAGTGCTAAACAGGCTGAGTAAAGTGTTAGACACGGAGCAACCAAAAGAACATGGTGTGTGGTTGCCGTGTGAACACAGGTAAAAACAACCTAACGTACACATGGATCGGCCCAGATAATGGAATACACATGTTGGCCCATTGTGCTGCCCATCTACCGTAGGGTGTGTCACTACGCCGACTCAGAAGTGCAACAAAGGCCGGGGCAGAATTGAGAAACCAGTGTGAGTATATGGGTTATATTAGACCCGAGCTATGATTCACCACACATGTGCTGATGAAGGTGCCCCCTGTGGAAAAGCCACATACTCGCTCCACGGCGTGTTGAATATTAACTGAGGAAAATTAATGAAATGAAAACTCAGTGTTGTACGAGTATCCACCTTAATACACATATCCATAGGGACGTAAATGTCAAAACAAATGGACAAATTGCTTGGCCGTATGTACATTTGACATGTGGACATTCATTGGTGATACATTGTAGTCTACAGAGGATAACATAATCAACCTAAGGGTCCACGAGATTATAACGAGCACTTAAAGCCCCTATGAGTAACAATCCCACTTATGGGCAGATGCCGCTAGAACCACATACTCGCTACATTGCGTGTTGTGTATTAACAGAAGAAAATGTAACCTCAATGTTATAAGAGTATCAACAGTTATACACATGTCCATAGGGACGTCAATGTCAGAACACATAGAAATCTTACTTGGCTGTATGTACATAAGACATATGGACATTACATGTCCATATGTCTTATGTACATACAGCCATTACAGTCTTCAGAGAATAATACAGTCAACATCAGGGATCTAGAGATTATTACGAACAATCAAAGCAACCGTGAGTAATCAAACCACTTGTTCGCAGATGTCGCTAGACAGGTGTGGTTGGGTATAATAAAGAAGAGGAATCCACCCAAACTAGCTATCTGTAGGAACACAATTGGCGTAAAAATGTTTCCATTCCACAGATATATTCAAACCTGTTTTGACAGTGGCATGTTTGTGCACTAACTGTTGTTCCTGTCTGGTTAGTGCTTTGTCCCTATCTACACCTCTTTTCTGTGGGGACAGTTGCTGTATGATGGTCCACGATATGTCTTCGTTTGTATGACCCATCCGGTTAAAATGCTCGACCAAAGGCTTATCCGGTACTCTGTTTTTAATGCAATATTGATGCTCAGAGATCCGCTGTTTGATCGGTCTGGAGGTTTTGCCAATGTATAATAACAGACAGGGACAACGTATTCCATAAATAACCCACTTGCTGTTACAATTAGTGTGAGTGTTTAGAATGTGATGAATGTCCTTGTGATCAAAAGTCTTCGTAGGGGTGGTGTAGCGACATGCCACAGAATTACCACACGGGTAATGTCCCACCACACTTGCTAAATCCCACAGTGTATTTGGAGTCTTGATCGCCTCAATGTATGTGTGCACCAAAGTGTCCCTTAAGCTCTGTTTTCTTAAAGGCAAAAATAGGCTTCTTGTCCAGGGTGCCCTTGTTTTTTATCATGTGCCAATGTTTGTTGATCGTTTGTTTAGTGAGATTGATCAATGGGCTGTACGTTGTGACACATACCAGTTTGTCCATCTCTTTTTTCTCCTTTGGTGTCAGGCACACTGTTCTGTCCATATTCAGTGCCAGTTTCTTAGCTTGTTTTATTGATTTCTTCGGGTACCCCCTCTCCTTCAAACGATTTTGTAAGTTGTTGGTGTGTACATCATATTTCTCTTTGTTGGAGCAATTGCGTCTGATCCTCAGAAACTGGCCACAAGGTAAATTGTATCTTAGGCCCTGAGGATGATAGCTGGTAAAGTGCAATAGACTGTTCCGGTCAGTGGGTTTTCTGTACAGTTCAGTGTGGAGATTATTTCCTGACCTATAAATATGTAAGTCCAGAAAATCAACCGCCTGATAGCTCCAATCAATGGTGAAACGGATGTGATCATTACACAAATTGATCCATTGGTGGAAGAGGAGTAAACTGGCTTCTGTGCCTGTCCAAACGAGTAGCACATCGTCAATGTACCGTCTCCATACAAGAATTTGTGATCTGTATGGGTTAGAGTCATTGTGTATATGATCCAATTCATGGTGAGCCATATACAAATTGGCTACATCGGGGGCAAAAGTAGCCCCCATGCTTACACCCTTTATCTGTTGATACAATTGATCCTTGAAAAGAAAGAAGTTCTCTGACATTGCGAGTCTAACACATTCCAAAATAAAATCAGTTGGTGTAGTCGTCACATCATTCCTTTGATTAAGGCAGATTTTCAATGCTTCAAGTCCTTCTTGTTGTGGAATCGACGTGTAGAGTGCTTCCACATCCATTGTTGCCAAAATACAGTGTTGTGGTAAATCAAGATCTTGTAAAAGCAGAATGACAGCGGTGGAGTCCTTGATGTACGAAGGCATCTTATTTATGAATGGTTTGAGAAAATAGTCTGTGTATAGAGATAATGGTTCTAACAGATAATCACATGCTGAAACAATTGGTCTACCAGGGGGTTGTGTAGGATTTTTGTGAATCTTAGGTAGAATATAAAAAGCCGGTATCCTTGGGTGTGATTTGTTTAGGAAGTGCCGTTCTCCCTCGCAGATCCATCCTTCCTGTTCAGCATGTTTAGTTAGACTAATAATCTCTTCCTGGAGTCTCATGGTCGGGTCCCTCATTAGTATTTTATACGAGGTGTCATCGGCAAGGAGGCGCAGGCATTCCTTATCGTAATCAACTGTGGACATAATAACAATCCCGCCCCCTTTGTCTGCCGGTTTCAAAGTGATTGTGGGGTCCTGTCTGAGGTCTGCCAAAGATTTTCTTTCTTGACGGCTGAGATTATCTTGGTAATAGTTTCTCTTCTTCATGCCTTCGTCCAAAGTTTTTGTGACCAATTTCTCAAAAGTTTTGAATTCTGTTGGTATGGTGTGTGGTGGTGGCATAAACACTGATTTCGGCTTGAAGCTGGTAATGTTCTCAGACATTTCCGGATTATCATTTGCCGTTTCTTGGTACCATTGCATTTTCGGCAAATTTCTTCTCTAATTCGAGTAACTCTTCTCCTTGTTTCTTACACTCCTCCTGGGCAGTATCTATGATCAAAATGATCCAGTCCCTGCTGCATTTGTTCCCTACGCCGCTGAAGTTTTTCTTAAACTTGGCAGTGGTACCGAAACCAACCTTGATGCAGAAGATACCCATTTTCAATTTATCTTCCAGAACACTGACGTCATCGGCTCGAGCGAACCCTTTCCAAACCGAGATGGAGCTAAAACGTTTTTTTCGCAACATCAGGCTCAAATATTTTTTTGAGGTATATCTACCGGACCACCAAGAAATGGCAAATGATAATCCGGAAATGTCTGGGAACATTACCGGCTTCAAGCCGAAATCAGTGTTTATGCCACCACCACACACCATACCAACAGAATTCGAAACTTTCGAGAAATTGGTCACAAAAACTTTGGACGAAGGCATGAAGAAGAGAAACTATTACCAAGATAATCTCAGCCGTCAAGAAAGAAAATCTTTGGCAGACCTCAGACAAGACCCCACAATCACTTTGAAACCGGCAGACAAAGGGGGCGGGATTGTTATTATGTCCACAGTTGATTACGAAAAGGAATGCCTGCGCCTCCTTGCCGATGACACCTCGTATAAGATACTAATGAGGTTTTTCATAGATAGATACCCCGGGACTACTATCATTTCACCACACGTCCTGATGAAGGCCTGCTCACCTAGCTGCACTTTACAGCTTTTCTAGGCCGAAACACTGTTATGTCGACGACTAAACATCACATGAACAGTGTACAGCTCAAACACTGTTGTAATTGTGACTTCTTTCTGTTATGTCAATGATTGTTGATTTCTGTCTTCATTGCACAACTGCACCGACAATAATCTTTTGCTGTTGTATGTTTTGTACATTAAGATCCTCTCTTGTTACGGATCATACCCATTTGTATTGTCTCTTCAAAATACCCCTAGGTATTCTATCTGAAGATTATTAAAATACACCAATGTGAAAGAATGTATGTGTAGTGACATGTATACATTTTGATATTTGGGAGTTGAGGGACCTCTCACCCTGAGAAATTGTGTTTTTTGTTCAATCTAAAATGTAATATGCCTCCTCCAGCCCTCTGCCTTTTGGACAGCATACATGTCCCAGAATGCATCTGCTGGTTTAACCCAAAAGCCGGAATGGAACATGCAATTAGATTAGTCCAAAACTGCAGGGGTAAAACAAGGAAATAAAGGCAGAGATGCATGTAGGTGTGCTGGGTGGCAGGCGAGTAGGATCGTGACAATGGTGCCTTTGGATTGCAGTGGGTGAATTGTATACTGGTCTAAAATATTGGAGGCTGTAGTAGGATCTAGAACTTCAAATTGCCCAGTTGATGAGGAATCCTGAATTTTGGTGGTTTCTCTCAGGTTTTCATCAATGTTTATTTCTTTGTAGTATTCATTGTTCTCTTTAAGATATTGCAGGGCTTCTCTAACTTTGTTTAAGTCTACTAGTTGCTACCAAATTCTTTTGTCTTTTGTAGGTACACCATTCACTAGGATAATCAAAGATTGATCTATTGGCCATTGCACTCCCAGAGTGTCTACATTCTCTTTAAGATCTAATGGCAAATAAACTACTTTGCCACAAATTGCTTTCAATAATTCAGAAGTAGGCAACTTGGTTGTTTTCGGTTGAAGGCGTATTATCGTGTGAAATGGTTGCACTGTTTGGATTACAATGCTCTCATACAAATTAAGCTGTTAAATTATTAGTGATAGCCTGTGATGGCATTTGGTTATTTTCAAGTTTTCCAGTGCAGTATGTGCAAAGGATTAAGGGGTTGGTTATTTCATACTTGTTTTCTGCTATAAAATAGAGAGCTAATTGGAACCAATGGGATTCTTCCTTGTCTTCTATTTTGTACGTTCTATCTAGAGTTTTGGTGCTCTTTGTATAGATAGTTCTGGGACAACACACACATACTTGGTTTGGTACTTCAGCAGATGTGCTGTTAAACTTTGCTATTTTTTTGAACGTGTATAATTGAAGGTTAGCATCTGCAAGGTTGTTGCTACTGTCTTCTAAAGTTACTGGATTTTGTAAGTGCTCTTCACTTCCAAAATATTTGCTTTGGATGTGCTCTATTTCTTCCAGCAGTTCTTCGGTCGTCCCATGTAGGAGAATGTAATTTAAATGCTCCAGTGCTAAAGCATCTCTTTTTGCATAGTACAGTCTCTGAACGAGATTTTGTATAGTAGAATGGTGTGTTGCTAACATTTTGATGTGGTGGAAGGTGATTTTGCAAGCAGGCCCAGAAATGCAAGCTAATGAATGTCCTTGTAGTCCTGTGTATTTGTGCACTGGACAGGATTTCATGCATGGTTTGTAATATTTTTATTTTTAATTTGTCTTTGGCTTTCACATACTGAATGAGGAACTGCTGCAAAGATTTGAAGGATTGGTTTTGTACGTTACACATTGAGGTGCATGGCCATTTGTAGACGGGACGGATTGGTTCTGTGGAATGGACAGTTGATTGTAAGTTTGTTGGGGATATTCTTGCAATCAGCGTCTCTTCTGCCATAATGGCACTGTCTACCTTTTCATACCCTCGGCCACTGCTATGTATGCCAATTGGGTTTGTTTGCTCTTGTTTGTATGCCTCTTCATTGAAATATGGCTCTGTGCTAGTTGTGTGAATCCACTCACCTGCACCGACGTTTGCAAAGGTATCCATGCTGATATTGCGTACGTTGCAAAGTACTTTTTGTAGTTGACTAATTAATTTTGTTAGTGGTTTCATTCTGTTTAAAATTAAAATGAATAATTTCCTTTTGAGGAGCATTGCACTGTCTATCGGAGCTTCCAGGATCAGTTTTCTGCGGACGGTATTTTTTAAGGGTTGAGCGTGATTTCTCCCCTGTTTTTGTAAGGTTATGAAGAATTCTATGGTGGAACATTTTTTGTAACACTAATTTTTTGGAATGCTTACTTGTGGCTATGTTAACGTTGGTAAATGTAGTGTTAGCACTACTGGTAGTTGCATTCTTCTTAATACGTTTAGTTTTACATTTTGGAAGAGAAGTCACACTTTCTTTCCTGCTACCTGTTTCTGTTTTGATCAGTGACTGAATTAACTGTTTTGTTTGACCTTTTTGTGCAAGGTCTGTTAGCATAGTTTGAGTTTTATCTGCTCTATTTCTGCATTGTTTTCTGCAGAGTTGCTTTATGGTAGGCACTGTCTTGTGTCTGTGGGAGAAAAAAGGAAATTGTGGGTCTGGAAGTTGTGCAATGCATTTGTGTGTACTGTGCATGAGTGTCAGAATATGAGGGTAGGTATACATAGAGGAGTGGGATTGTGCAAAGGGATGTTACTTTTGGTTGGGAAGGTTGTACTGGTATGAGTGTGTGTTCCCGTGGGAAAGGTTTGCTTCAGTGTGTATGACAGTGTAATGCGTTGAAGAAGTAAGGACATTACAATGTTTTTATAAAATGAGTGGGTATTAACAGACTGGTGTTCTGATGACAATAGGAACAGTGGACCTGGCAAGGTGCAATAAGTAAGGGTGACATGAGTGCTGTGGAATTGGATGAAATTGTCAAGGCTACCATATAACAATAATGCACTGTCTGAGTAACAGGCAGAACACTACTAGAGTACTTCACTTACTCTTAATTTGTTGGATGTGAAGAGTAGGTTTCTTCTGGGTTTTATCTTCCGACAGGGACGTCACTGGCTTTTAGGAGGTGGTTCTACACTGCAATTCTAAAAGAAGGAAGTTAGTGGGTATGTGCGTTCATAGAACAGTAACAGCAGTAGGAAACACATTATTTTAGATTGTAGGAGGATTTGTTGGCAGGAAGAGTTGGTGTGTGTGTGCAATGGTACAGGACTGCATACGAGTGTGGACTTGGGAGTATTAGCATTGTTGGTATGGGGGCAGTGCTGAAGTGATAACTGTGCCCTATGGGGTTGCACTTCTGAAGTGTGTGAGATGTTGTTGCACTACTTGCTTTGGAAATGGATTAGTGCAAGTCATAGTAGAGTGAAAAAAAGAGCAGAAAGATGTAGAGATTGGAAAGGAGAATGTTACTGTGTGTGGAATTTTGTTCCTCACACATAGATGCTTGCTACACGAGTGCAGAAATCCTTTTCTGTTGTTTCATTCATTTATCCAAATGTACAGATAGCACTGTTTCTAATGTATACATGCATTTCTTTGCTTTCCTCATAATGGAGCATTGTGTGAATTATGCAATGTATGTACTACCATGCTTTCCTAACATACATGCAATTTCCTTTTTTGTGTGCATTCTGGGCATTTCACATACGATCTGGCACTTGAATGTGCTGTGAAAATGTTCCCAATGTATTTATTTATTAAAAAGAAAATCACAGGCAGTGGTGCTGTAATTGAAATATGTGGTTTGCAACTGTTATGCTAGGGGGCAGTACCAGAAAACTGTGAAAGCAAACAGCATTGCAAATAACTGTCAGTTGATGTGAGGTGATGGTATAAATGAGAGTGTGATTATTGAATAGGTTATGCAGGGAAGTGGCAGGCACCCTCTTCAAATGCATTCAATCTATGTACTTGCTATGCTTTTGGTAACATACATGCAGTTTTCATTTTCTGTGTGCATTACAAAACATATGCATACCTATAGTTTGTGTTGATGGATGTAGATGTGGATGAATCTGGAAGTAGAAATCTTGGAGAGTTTTACAGTACTTTTGGTTGCAGGTGCTTTGGACTCATAGGAGACCTTTGCTCTGAGTGTTGAACATTACATCTGCAGTGTTGTACTGAGTTGATAGAGTTAGATGTAGAGATCTTGATTGTGATTGGTGGATGGTTGTGGGACTGCTTACAAGTAGCCAATGAGAGAGTGCTGCAGAGTATGAATTGGAAAGGGAAGAAGGGCCGCCTCAGTGTTACGAGATCCACAAACACTGCACTAGTTTGCAGATCACACATGCTACTTCCGGGGCTTCTCAGCATGCCTAGCATGGAAATGGGACTGTAGGGATTAGCCAATCAGGTGTTAAGGGTGTGCTTTACAGGAAGGGAGGGTAATACCTTTTTTCATTGCTGTGTTGGTTGTGTAGTGAAGATGGCTGGAGTTATTGTATGGATAGTGGGATATTACTTTGTATGTGATCTGGAGAGGTATGCAAAGGCAAGAGGTGTTTTCCAGGGCTGGACGCTTTAGGGTGCAGTGTGCCTGGATGCAATTTTCAGGCACTGCCTGCTCTTTGCAGAAACAAGGCTACTTTTGGTAGTCCTGATGTTTTGGTAGTGAATTGTGGAGGAGAACATTTGAGCTACATCAGTGCTCCAAGTTTGGTTCCTGTATTGAAGTTGTTGGTGGAAGAACTAATGCTGCTTTTCCCTACTGCAAAGGTGTTTTATTCTGAAATACTACCTAGAGCACAATGGAAGAACCCCAATGCCTTTAATCCCAGCCAAACGTTGGAAGGTGCCTTGTTAATAGAGGCATGGGTATAGTTTTGCGACGTGCTGAGATGTCTGTTTTCTCCGATGACAACATTGACTCCCTTAGGGTGCACAATTTTACTGCAGATGGCGTTTCATTGTCCATTCTTGGAAATGCTAATTTTTTTCCGCAATATAAGGGATGCTTTGCAGAGGGTGATGTAAGGCAGTAGGGAGGAAGGCAGTAATGAGGAAAAGAAGAGAAACAAATCCCCCGAAAAACAGAAAACAAAAGGTGTTTGTTCAGTAGCAACGAAAAAAAGAGCACTTTTCAGAGCCACCACAACAGAGCAAATCTCCTACCCTGGGTTAAATTTCTATTCACACCCCCTTGAATTGGCTGATTTATCCGCAAACTCTGCGGTAGTTTGCAGATTGCACGTGCCACATCCAGGACTTTTAAGGATGGCAGGCAAGGAAATGGGACTGTGGAGGCCAGGGGATTGGTCAATACGTTTCCCTGGGTGTGGTGTGCAAGGAGAGAGTGTGGGAGAGGCTCTGTTACTGAGAGAAGTGCAGATGGATGTGGCTATGGCTGTGTGTTTGAGGAGGCAGAGTGTCTGGGTTTTGGGGGACTCTTGGATACATTGGTTGCAGGTGTATGCAAAGCACTGTGGAGTGGCTGCACATCTTGGATTCCCTCATGTGGATGTGCACTGGTATGGAGTGCATGACATGAAATGGCTGGATTTGCTTTCCCATTGTGCCACTTTGGTGACGCAGCATCATCCAGCCATTATTATTATTCATTGTGGAGGGAACAGATTAGGCCACGTTATTGATATCTCTCTGCAGTTTGCGATGAAGGAGGCACTTGGGAAAGTTATGGACATGTTTCCAAACTCTCGCAAAAAAAATGTGTGGATTGCCCAGAGGCAGATGTGGCTGCGCTCTTCATAATTTGGTCCGCAAATGGAGAAAGCCAGGTGCAATGTGAACAAGGCTGTTTGCACATTTTTGCGAGATGTTGGTATGTCTTCCTGTCACAATGAAAAATTAACATTTCGTAGCACCAACATTTTCCGCTGAGATGGCGTCCATCTTTAAGATACTGGCAATCACCTTTTTTTGCGCAATACCCAAAATGCTTTGCAGCCCTTCTTGCAAGTATAGCAAGCATTTGTACAGTAGGTGTTGCCACTTCAAACTTTCCAAAAACAAATACAAAAACCAAAAAGGCTCTTTTCAGAGCCACCTCTTTCTCCTGGCAAAGAATGCCATGTTTTTGATGGCGCCACCCCCTACTTTTTTTAAAAGTCAGTGGACTGTCCGGGGCCTTTGCAGGGTGTGCAGGGGCATTCTATTTTTAAACTGTGAAAGGTGGCTCTGAAAAGAGCCTTTTTTATTGTTGTGTTTTGTGAATTTTGGAGATTTTTTAAACACGACACACAAGGGAGGGAAAGGTAGGGAGGGTAGGGAAAGGGCACCAACCACAGGCATAAGAAAGGGCAGATGGAGAGAGGAAGATGTTGGGTGTGCCTCATTGAGGTAGGGGGCCCTTTCCTTTGTGTTCCAGGCCCGCACCCAGAACCACTCCGGAACTGCTCACCCCTGCAGACTATCACGTTGCAGTACACACACAAAACAGTGACCTTTGAAAGGTAAGGATTTACTGGTGCATATGGTCTGCAAGGCTGCTTGAGGGATCCGCTGCCCCACAGGAGTGTCCCTTGTGGTGACAGGAGCAGATGTCGAGGATGCTGCAGTGGAACTCAACCTACAACCCTGTTCGAAGGGGATGACCCTCCGAGCTGCTGCTTTGTGGCTGGATCTCAGGTGTCGCCGAATGGAAGTGGTGCCATAATTGTACAGCCCTGGTTTGTCATGACTGAGTGTGGCACTCTTTGCAGCAAACCTTGGTTGATTGAGCCTTGGCTACCCCCCAAGAGTGGTAAAAAGCCTCCACACCCAAGACTCATGTTGGCAGCTGGTATTGGGGACGTCCACTACCTTGTCCTCTTCTTCCTATTTTCCTCCTCTGCATCATCATGCCCGCTCGCCTCTCCAGGCTCTTGGGAAGAGGGTGGTGGTGTTGGTGGGGTAGGGATAGTGCTGAGGCAGTGACAGCAGATGCAACAGCAGTGGATGCCATTATTCAGGTAATCCAGCAACTCAGCAGTCCAGCAATGCAAGCTCTTGCCAAAAAACACACGAGAGCACTGTTTTCAGGCACATGGGCATTCAGGAACGCATCACACCATGTAGTGTTGGTGGAATTGAGGCCCACACGCTTGCTCGGTAAACTCTTCTATCAACTGGGGACCAGGGTTTAATCCTCACCAGCAATGTTATTTTTCAGGCCCCATAGGGCTGAATGGGAATGGGGAGGTCGGATGCACCCGCACCGTTTATAACGTTGCTGGTGCATCCGACATGATGTGCTTGAGGGTGCCTTCCTGCCCGCCAGGTCCGACCTGACAGGCAGAACGACACCCTCGAGCACAACTCGTAGTTTGCCGGTCCGGGAACTATGGTACCAGCAAGCTTTCCAGTACCATAGTTCCCGGACCGGTAAACATATAATGAGGCCCTATGTCCTTTTAAGCACATACAAGTTCAGGTGTCCATCATTACCCTCCTGCTGATGCCCCAGGCTTGTGGATCAGACGCATGCCAGAGGAATCTTCAATCAACTGTAGCCAGACGATGTCAGCTCAGAACCTCCTGTATTGGTATGTTGGGGTAACTTATAGAGTGCTCGTACACTACTAACATGGTTTCTTGGCACTAAGATTCTGCAGGGCGAGTAATAGGATCAGGGGTTATGTGAGCTGAAGAAAGAGGCAGGTTTTGAGATGACAAACATGAGGTGGCACGAGATTGAGTGGCCGCATGACTGTATTGCAACTATAATGTTTTTTCTAGGTCCCACGTAAAGTTGTGAAGTTATGGAAAACCGTTTTTTATTCTTAATGTTTTTTCATACATATATAAACATAGGGCTCCATTCCAGGGAATGTGCTGACTAGGGCACAAGTTATTGTTTCACCTGTTCAGATAATAAGACAAACAGTGGGGGCTGAGTGAAAGGTGAGGCAGGGTTAAGGGAGAAGGATAGTGTTTGTAATAGTTTGGCTGCATGTGGATTTCACAGACGTTCAGTATATCATAGAGCCCGGAGTGCAGAGTGAAGATATTTTGGATGGTACATTCTGTGGAATGTTGAATGGTAGCTCTAGTGGTTGGGAGCACTGGATAGGGTTATTTGGAGCAATAGCATACTTCAGAGATATAACAAATGCCCAAATAAACATATGTTTTTTTCATACCCAACCAGACCTCCACACCACATAATGGCTACCGACTGTAAATGCAGCAATGCTCAGTGACTGATTTCTCCGAATTGAAGCTGCCAACAGCACATCAAAGCTCTCTTGCCCTTCTCCCTCTCTACCCCACAAACAAATGCTCAAACCGCTACCATTGCAGATCCGCCAGAGCGCCAAGAAACCATGCAAGTGGTGACTGTGCGCAGTACAAGACCCTTAAACATTCACATACTTATATAAATATGCATCTCTATCCCAGTCAATGTGTATAGGGTAGATATTTAGAAAACGGAGCCACCGGGTAATGCAGGGTATCAGGAGTGAAGGGGAACTGGCTGAAGAAATGTCAGGAAATATAAAAGTCCTACTCTGATCATCAAACAGTGTGCAATATATTCATATATTTTCCCATAAAGCAGTGCATGTCTGCAGGGTCCCAGTTTAGTTATTTTGATCAATTCCTGGAAAATCCGACAAAAGAATAGTTTTGTGGAAGAACGGTAGCCTTATCCCAGGGTGACGTGGGGGGGTGGAGGTGTGACCCGTCTTTATGAACCACACACCTCCTGAAAGTTGGACAGCTTTAAAATTGCTGCTCACCTTAATGTGCCCTCCTTCACTGATTCACACCCGATTGCCTGCTGAGAGCTACAATTTTTCGGGCACCTAGGATACTATCAAAGGTACTTTGCACTGTACAGCATGGAGGCATTTGGAACAGAGCAAATTAATACATTTGGATGATAGAACATTTGCTGATGGGACAATGGTCCACATAGCTCTAAAAACCACAGGAGAGATTTCAATTGTCATCTTTACTGCTGGGTTCAGTCTCAACGTAATATTTACCAATTCCCAATCTCAGCACCAATCTATAAATGAATTCAACAGGTCTTACAGCAAGCAGACCATGCCACCCACAAACACATTACTTCTGATAGGCCAGTGTTTTCACGTGAGCTAGCTGCTATCAAAAGGAAGAGCGCTCAGAAGGAGAAAGAGAATATCCCCCACAGGCTTAGAAAATCTCAATGCCCTGAGATAAGTCCTCTTTACTGGCCAGGATAGGTTGCTGCACTGTAAGGTGTGCCGCCTTCCTGCCTCTTCCCCTATCGTAAAGGAGAACCTGTTGGATTAGCATTTAAAGAGTTGAAAATGTGGGTATAGTACTGTGGGTTGTGTTCTTCCCATTTACAATGATGTCATCCATTTTCTATTGGCGTTGGATTGTTTTGATACTGTTTGGGAGTTCCAGTTCTGTGTGTTGTGCTTTTTCCAATTTACAAGGGTGTCATTCATTTTGTAATTGCATTGGAAGAGTTTGATACTGTCTGTGAGTACAGTACTGTATTTTGTGTTCCTCCCATTTCCCAAGGCCCATGACATTAACTCGCTGTATGTTTGTTTCCATAAGCACCAACAATTTTGCTGTCCCTGCTGGATCTTGAGGAAGCATTTCCACTAGATGACACCATTAAGTGGGAGAAGGAGGGTACCGGGGGGAACGCAAAGAGTCCCCCCCCCCCCGGGTTATTTTTGGGCGCTGACAGGCCAGTGAGCTGGCCTGCGTGCCGAGTACCTCAGGGGGTGCACAGGGGGGCAGGGAAGTTTTGGGAGCAAGCGATAGTTGGGACGAGCGTTTGTCTGGGTTGCTGTCCCCGAGCCTTCCCTGCGTGGGGCCTTGTTAGGCAGAGAGATTTGCGGTAGGAGCCAGTTAGTATATTTGTGGCAGAGTTAGCGGGCTGTTAGTGTGGGAGTTTTATATTTTTATAAAGTCTATAATGTCAGAGTTGGGGATACTGTAAATAAAGTACCTCCCCCCCCCCCCCCCACCTTACTGTGCTGGGTTTCCCCCACGGGCAAGGCATACTTCGTAGCAGGTGGAGAGCGCAGTCCGTGTTTGTGGGATTCCCGTAGGCGGGCTGAGGTAGTACTACAGAGCGCTGCGTGTGTTGTGCACGCTGTGGGAGGCCGTTTCGCGTTCCTTCTTGGGGTGGTGACTGGAGCAAGTGGGAGCGGGGTTCGGTAGGGGATCGGGGGAATAGAGAGCCCTTCAGTGCGCGGGCAATAGGGTTTGATCAGCGTGTTCTGCAATAGTTTCCGTTGGTGGCCGCAGCCCTGTGGAGGAGAGCGCGGTTCCCACCCTGTTCAGCCAGGGGGTGGTGTAGCCACCTTAAGGGACCAGCGCATCCATTGATTAGATATATGTTGAGGGGGCGGGGACTGCCTTTCCGTGGCTAGCACAGGGAGCTGCTTCTAGTTAACTCTGCAGCTGCAGGCCTACACAGTCTGCCCACGGACCCAGTCAACACTGCGGTGCTGCCTCTTACAGCCAGGGGACAGTGCAGGGACTCGTGGGCAGCATATTCGCAGCTTCCCGAGCGCTAGGCGATAATAAAAATAAAAAAAATAAAAAACAAGAGAAAAGATATGTACAGGAAATAAGTAGAGAAGTATAAAGAATTTTGGAAAGTTATTTATATTGGGGGGGAAATATTTGGGTACATTTTTGAAGTTTGGTACTCCTCTCCCAGACGTTAAGGCAGTCCTCGCAGGTGAGCAATTGGCTCGGGGGTTTAGCTTACAATGGGGAGAGCAGCAAGGGATATTTTGCACACAGTTGAAGCATTACTGGTGCGCCAGGATGGTGAGGCAAGAGTCAAGGAAGAAAGATCTGGTTGATGCCCAGGCGCTGAAGTAGGCCCTGGAGATTATTAGCAGGGCAAACAAAGCCCAGCTTGAGGGGGCGGTGGATGAAGTTACGGGATGAAGTTACGGGGGAGAAAGGGGCCTGTGGGGTTAGGTCACAGCAGAGAGCAACAGCAGACGGGGCACTTGCTGCAGTGGTGGCATGTAGCCCTGCAGCTGGTAGAGGAGAGGTTTGGGAGGAAGGGGGCAGGAGGAGCTGGAAGTAGATCCCAGTGGAGCGGCCAGGGGGAAAGGAGAGGTGTGAGAGGGGTCAGGGAGGGTAGTGGGGGACATGGAGCTGGCAGAGGACACTGGTGGAAGGAGACTGCAAAAGCGTGCTAGGGAGGCTGAGGCTAGGGGTGCCGGGGAGCAGAGAGGGGCGGCAGTGCGCAGGTGTAAGGGAGGAAAATACCTAGAGAAGAGGGCAGGTGGGAGGAGGAGAGAGTGGTCCCCATCAAGTAGTGGAGAAAGGGAGAGGTGCGGTACGGCCTCCCCGCTTGGTAGGACTTTGGGTGGAGGGTAAATTACGGCCCTCGCGGATCTGGAGGAAGGGACAGGAGAGGGCTTAAGAACGGCCCCTCTGCAGGAGTTACGAGGATAGATTAGAGGGCGCAGTACGGCCCTTAGCACGGAGGACCAAAGGGTGGAGGAGAGGACCCCTCGCCCGAGAAGGGGGGACCAGGTAGGGGTTGCTACGACCCCGCCAAGAAGGCGTCGGCGGAGCAGCAGGGGGAACGTCCAGGGCTCACCTGAGTCTGCGCTTGCAACAGCCATGGTATTGCATGGGAGTTGACGAAGGGGAGGAGGAGTATGTGAGACAATGGGAAGATGAGAGCTACAGTGGTGTAAGAGGGAGGGAAAGGTTGAGAGGGAGTTTAAGGAAAGAAGGGGAAGGCCAGGAGTGGGGGTGCAGGTGTACAGGGGGATGGCAGGCAAGTTGGTTAGGTGAGACTGCTGATATGTTTTGTCTCCGCAGCAGGAGTCCGGTGAGGAAGGAGATGAGAAGTGTTGGAGTGGAGGCTAGGCTGCGGCTGGGCAACAGCAGGGCAGAAAAATGTGAGCGGGAAGGGGAGTGGTCAGCGGCTTAGCACAGGGGGTGCACAAGGTGGGGAGCAGGGGGGAATGGGTTTGGGGCACAGGGGCCTGGCGGTGAAAAGGGCTTGCATGCCGTGTGAGACATGGAGATGGAGAGGAGGCTATCCTTCCTTGGTGGAGGTGCAGACGGACAAGGTGAATGAGCCCGTGGCACCCGAGGTAATACAGTCCCCGAAGGAGGCGCTCTGAAACACTTGTGTACAAGGGCGATAGAAAATAAATATCAATCAAGAAGTCTGCAGAAGGTACCGGGAAGGGTAAAAGGCTGCCCTATATGGGCATTAAGAAGCCATTGGGAACGCATTTGATGGGGGCAACAAAGGATAAGATATTTGTGGACGTTTTTAAGCTCCTGCATAGGAAAGCAAGAGCGTGGGAGGGATCTAAGGAATAGGAGAAGCAGTTAGCCTCGCGTTTGAAGTTGCCGGTCATGATTGAGAATTGAACGTCAGCTTTTATTATTTACGTGAGCATTTACTGCGAGAAGTTCCCAGAGAGGTGTGTGGCACTATTGAAATACATGGATGTGATAAGGAAGGCATTCACGAGTCTTGGGGGCTTCGCGTGGGGAAGATATGATGAGGAGTCCAGGGCAAGGATGGCTGAGGACAGCAAGGCGGTGTGGGATGGTGCTGACGAGGCCAGCCGCAACGTTATACACAGCGATTGGTTTTCCCGTGCCTTGCCAGCCATTTCGTGGTCGTCCCACCCCACAGCGGTAGGAGGCAGAGGTCAGCCATCAGCAGCATGTTGGGCCTTCAATAAAGAAGGCTGCACGAGGACGATGTGCAAATTTAAGCAAAAGTGCAGCAGATGCGCGGGTCGGCAAACGATTACGCAATGATGTCAAGCAGGGGACGGAGGGAGAGGGCGAGGAGCGGAGCAAGGTTTTTTGGGGGATGGTCCATAGGCCAGTTCCCTGCTTGACAGCATTGCGTAAGGTTCCGGAGGGTGCAGCGGTTTACAAGGAAGGGTGGGGGGGAAAAGGTTTAGGGAAAGGTTTTGCGTGGGTTTTTAAGTAAGTTATGAAGGTCCAGGGAGGAGGTGGATGCAGTTCACAGGTCAAAGTTGGGTGGACAAAACGTGGCCTAAGGGCTGGAAATTTTTTCCTAGTGCAGGTTTGCGAATTTGAGCTTTGGTGCAACAAGGTTACTGGCAGTTTGGGCTATGTAGGAGGGGGGCATCAGAGGGACAATCCCAAGTAAGCGGGCAAGAACAGGAAGGAGGAGGTTGAGGTCAGCAGACATTAACGCAGGAAGGGGGAGGGCCGTGGTGGGGATATAACAGAAGAGCTATTAGGGGGTGTTGGCCATTATAGGGAGGGACTTGAAGGCTGTGGAAGAGCCCTCACGCTTGCCGGATGACAAGATGAGCAGGCTTGTGGGGGGTGGCTTGAGAGGGTGATAGCGGCATGGAAATAATACTGAGAGACTGACAGAGGTTAAGTGGGTATCGCAATTTTGAGTGTCCGGTAGTGGCCCCGGTTTGCATGTGGGTAGAAGAGAGGGTGCGCGCTATGGCGGGAACTCAGTACACATATCACAAGATGAAGTTGACAGGTGCCGTCAAGGGAGTGCAGGTTTGGCTGGGATTATTAGAAGTATTTGCTGTGGGCAAAAAAGGGGTTATATCAGAGTTGGTGCTTGAGGTAGGAGCAGAAGAAGAGACACTCAAGGGGATAAGTGTCTCGAGAGGCTACATGAAGGGGCAGGTTATATGGATTGGACTGCATGGATGGGGGTGCTTGTTTGTCCCCTGGTGCAGTGAAGGGGGGGGAAGCGATGAGATGTGACTGCATGGATGGGGGTGCACAAGGCCCCCTGGTACAGTGTGGGAAACATAGTGAAATGGACGTAAGGTGCTGGAGGGGCAGGTTATGTGGACTGCACTGCATGGACGGGGTCACAGGTGGCCCCTGGTGCAGTGGGAGGGGGAAAAGAAGTGGAGATGAGTCTGCATAGACGGGGTGCACGAGGGCCCCCAGTGAAGTCTGGGAAACATGGTGAAATGGACGTAATGTGTCACAGAGGCAGGTTATGTGGATTGGGCTGCATGGACGGGGGCGCAGATTGGCCCCTGGTGCAGTGGGAGGGGGGAAAAGCGAGGAGATGGGTCTGCATGGACAGGGGCGCACGAGGGCCCCTGGTGCAGTGTGGGAAACGTGGTGAAATGGACGTAAGATGCTGTAGGGTTGGTCAATGTGAGAACAGGAGCGGAAACAGGATAGCAGAGGAAGGAGGTCTAAGTTGAGGAAGGGGAAGTTATTTGGAATTATGTGGGTAGAGATGCACGAATGAAAGGCGGACCAGGAAGGGAAGGGCTGTTGGGTACTTCTGGAGGGGGAGTAAAGAGTTGTGCAGGGTGAGGAGGGGTTTGTCTTGGGGGAGGCATGTGGGGGAAAAGACGGGTGGTTTTGGAGCACGAGGATGGGTTGGCAGAGTCGGCAGCACAAGTGTTGAGGGTTAGGAGGAGGGCTGTGGTGACTTGGGGTGAGAGAGTGGAGGTTTTGGGAATTTATGCTGTTAGGGGGTTGGCGGGTGGCATCGGAAGGTAGCAGGATGGGCATATCCGAGAAGGAGGGAAAAGGGGGGGCGCTGGGTTAAAGAAAGTACAGGGGGTAAAAGCAGAGAGCTCTCGGAATTGGGGCTGATTAGGAACGAGGGCAAGAGCAGTGGGTAGCAGGGGGTTTGGCGGTGGCAAAGAGAAACTCATAACAATTTTCTTTTTCAGATGGGGGCATGGAGGAGTGGTGAGTTGCAGCAGACATGGAATTGTGGCCATCAAATTGTTAACGGGCAGGGAGTGAGGGGAGAAAAGTTGTTGCTGAGGAGGGTTTGGAGGGGGCGGTGAATGAAGGGTCAGTGGATAGGACGATCAAGAAGTTTAACAGGTAGATGGGGAAGTTTGTGGTGCGGCGGGTGCACAAGTGCTGGAGTACACGCAAATAACTTTTGAGGATTTTCGGTTTTGAGAGGATGGAGTGCATCTATCGGTAGATGGAAACAGTTTTTAATTAGTGGATGCAACGTGGCGGTGCAGGACATAATACAAATTGGAAATAGAGGAAAGGTTAGGTTAGGTGGGGCAGAAAGAACACCTATGGGGAGGGTTTTTCTGGTGCCGGGGACATGGCTCTTTGGGGGAGAGGAGGGGGAAGCACAATAGGGTACCAGCGCAGTAAAGGAAGGGGGTGGTTTATTTGCATGAACGGGCTACCCCAGGGGTTCAAAGAGAGGGAACTGGTATTGAAGAAGGAGGAGTGTGGCCTCGGGGAGAAAGCGGGAATGAAGGTTGAGAGGTTTAAGGAGACGGAAGGGAGCAAGGGATAGGATGGGAGGAATGGAAATGCTTTCATTATTTAATTGTGGGGGAAGGGAAATTGTTTATTTATTTAAATGTTTGACAATTGTTAAAACGGTTATTTAGTCTGTAAGGCCAGGGAGCCAGGGTAGCGTGTCTTTGTGAGCTGTGGCCTGTCACATTAAAGCGACCTTTTCCACTTTAAAGCGAGTCTGGGTATTTCAGTAAGCCCAAAAAGTCAGGAGCCAACCCAACCTGCTTGAGATCCCAGAGGTGGATTGGAGGTGCAAGAAGGGCACAGGAAACCAGTGGACAAAACCATCCAGTGGGAAAAGGAGCAGGGGTTGAAACCTGCCTATGATCTCAGAGATGAGTGGAGGTGCAAGAAGGGCACAGGAAACCAGTGGACAAAACCATCCAGTGGGAAAAGGAGCAGGGGTTGAAACCTGCCTATGATCTCAGAGATGAGTGGAGGTGCAAGAAGGGCACAAGAAACCAGTGGACACAACCATGCAGTGGGAAAAGGTGCAGGGGTTGAAATCTGCCTAAGACCTCGCAATAGAGTTTAGGTTCAGAAACTGCTTTGATATCCTCCTGAAGAAGAAGGACTTTCAGTGCCTGGAGACATCCTGGTACCTGCAGATTGACCCCACCCTCTGTGCACCTGGATGCAGAGGACTTTCACCAAACTCAGCAGCCAGAAGAGGCTTGAGAACTTGAGAGCTGACTACACAGGTCAAACTGAAATGGGGATGCCTGTCAGGGGCTTTTGATATACCCTATATCATTGCAAAAGGGGCAAGAGGGCAAGCCTTTATTTGTTTGTTTGTTTGTTTATTTTATTTGTATAGCGCTCCAGACCCTGTGGGTAGATGTGCGCATAAAGAGTTCAGTTACAGAAATGAGGTATGCATTATACATGGTGCAAAAATTACAAATTACAGCAATTTACATTATTTACAAAACTTCAGCAGGTTCATAGGAGATTTAGAGGTGTTCGCTACTCTTTGTTCAGTAGCCAGAAAATAACTTGTTTCTTAAAGATTGGGAAGGACTCAATGGTTTTGATATTGAGGGGTAGGGAGTTCCAGAGAAGTGAGGCAAGCACTGTGAAACTGGAACTGCCTGCTCTATTTAATGTGAATCTAGGCACCATAAGGAGTTGGATGACCTGGTGATTCTGGGAGCGGATTTCATAGTGAATTTGTTGGTGAGATATGGTGGGGCTAGGTTGTTTAAGGCTTTGTAGGTGAGGCAGATGGTTTTGAGGTCAATTTTATGTTGTATTGAGAGCCATTTGCATGCTTTCTCAGTTGTGGAAATGTGCTCTCGTCTTGGGATGTTGAGTGCTGCGCGCAATGCGTTATTCTGGAGAACTTGGAGTTTGTTAATTATTGATTGGTTGGCACCTAGGTATAGGCTGTTACAATAGTCCAGTTTGGACTGTATGAGTGCTCTGGCAAGTGTGAGGCAGCTATGGGGCGAGAGGAAAGGTCTGCAGGCTCTTATCAGTTTGCCAGTGTAGGCTGTGGCTGATGCGGTCATATTAGTTTGTTTGGTGAGGTTGGTGTTGGCATCAAAGTAAAAGCCTAGGGTTTTCACACTATTAACAATGGGGATGGTGTTACCATAAATAATAATGTTTTTGTAGTGAGGACTGAGATGGACAGGTTGCTGGGAGAGCCGACTAGGAGAAGCTCTGTCTTCTCATCATTTAGACAGCGGCCGTGAGTGGCCATCCATGCCTGAATGATGGAGAAGATTTCATTGATTCGGGTGGCATCTGTGTTGTAGTTGCCTGAGATAGTGAGGAGTATCTGGGTGTCATCTGCATAGTTAGTGTAGGTGACACCCAGGAGGTCCAGTTTGTCGAATAGTGGCTTTGTAAATATGCTGTACAAAGCCTGGGAGACACAAGAGCCTTGTGGGACTCTGCATGTGATGGGGATGGGGTCTGCTGCTGATGTGGTGGAGAAGACTCTCATGGTTCTGTTCGCTAGGAAGGATTATATCCAGGAGGTGGCAGAGGGGGAGAAATGTGCTGCGCTAGATAGGTGGCTGCAAAGGATTTCATGATCGACTAAATCGAAGGCTGCTGAGAGGTCTAGGAGGAGTAGGATAGCGGCCTTAACTTTGTCTTTAATTTCATCAATCTGGCTTTTGAGATCCACAAGGGCAGTTTCTGTACCATGTAGAGGTCTGTAGCCAGAGTGACGTATACCTAGGAGTTGGTTGGATTCTAGATGCTCCTGGATTTGGAGGTAAGCGACTTTGTCCAATATTTTTAGCAGGAATGGGACAGTTGTGATGGGTCTATAGTTAGTGGGTATGGCTAATTGTTTTTTTAGCAGGGGGAGAACCCAGGATTGTTTTTGGTTACTATGGACTGAGTTATTAGCGAAGGAGAGGTTGATAAGTTTAGTGATGAAAGGGGAGAGGTCTCTGGCTGCATCTTTTATATCTGGGCGGGACAGCAGTCCCCTTTGCAATTAGATGGTTCTAAGGAGCAGATGATTTTTTGGACTTCTGTAGTAGTGACTTTTTTAAAGGTGAAGCCTGTATTAAGATCGGTGGGTGAGCATGAGCTTGGGCTGGTAGACTTACCACTAAAGTGTTGCTAGCGTTTGTCCTCAATTTTAGTTTGGAGTGCTATGATTTTGGAGTTAAGGGCGTTCTGGATGCTGGTGCACCAAGGCTTGTCTTTTATGCAGGTGTCTGCGTGTGGATTTGGGTTCTCTAGTTCCTTTAGAATTTTGAAGAGTTCTTTAGTGGAAGAGCCTGCCTGATCTATCCTGACGTTGTAAGCGTCTTTTTTGGTGCAAATTATCTCCTTTTTGTATAGGGGGGATGTATTCCTGAGCTTGGATTTGTTTTCCACAGATGGGTTAGTTTTCCATATGAGTTCTAGTTTAGCTTTCTGTTTCCTGAGTAGTTTAAGTTCTGGGGTGTACCACAAATTTAAATGGGTTATTGGTTTACTTTTGCGTCGTTTCAGGGGGGCAATGGTATCGATGGCATTGGCCATGGACTTGTTGAAGGTGTCAACCAGTAGGTTTAGTTCAGCATTGGCCGGTAGTGCATTTAGGGCAGGTAGGACCAGTGGTAGCAAGGCCTCGGCCGTATGGTTACATTTTTTCTGGTCGGGCAGTTAGGTGCCATAGGGCATTTTTTGGGAGCTACCTGATAGATGTTGATTTCGAGGGGGATAAGGTAATGGTCTGACCATGTGAGGTGTTGAGGGTCGCTGCATGTGGTGTTGCAGTTGAGTGTTGCCACCCAATCTATAATTATGCCTTTCTGGTGAGTGGGTAGGGTACTGTGTTGAGTGAAACCGTGCTCGGTAAGAGCGTTTGCTAGTGATGTAGCTGGGGCGTCATTCGGGTCGTTGTAGCCAATATTAAAGTCGCCGAGGAGAATAGATTGTGCCAGCGGCTTGGAGTTTTCAGCAATGAGCGATGTGATATCTTCTTCAAAGACTCCAGGTGGGCCTGGTGGTCTGTAGATAAGGTGAAGTGTGATTGTACTTGTGGGAGAGGTTTGTAACTTGACTGTGAGTAACTCACAAGATTTAAGTGATGAGGAGGAGACTGATCTGCAGCCAAGTAGTGATTTAGAGATGAATGCTACGCCACCTCCCCTACCGTTAGGTCTATCAGCTCTGAGGATGGAGTAGTTGGCAGGGATAGCTATAGATAGGTATGGTCCTGATGCCTCATGTAACCACGTTTCCGTTAAGGCAAGAAAGTCAAGACCATTAGTTAAAATGGTGACGGCCACTTCAGTAGGGTATGCCGCCAGGGATCTGACATTGAGCAGGGCTCCTTTAAGGGGCGATGGATCAGGCTTGTTGAGGGTCTTTGGTGGCTCTTGGGTTGTGGAGTTGTAATTGGCAGAGTGACTGCTGGTTTTCGGATGGAGTCTTGTGGCAAGTCTGTTCTTGTGTGCTATGATGTTGGGGTTAGCGGTGCATATGATTTTTTGGGCAGCCTTTGGGATGGGGGGCTTAGTGTCGAGTTTAGTGTGGTTAGGCTTGGTGGTGCCCGGGACGCTGCCTAGGACATTAGGTCTGAAGTGATTGGTGGTTTTGTTGGAGATAGTGTTGGCTGGGAGGCTAGTATTTTTGGCTGAGGTGTGGTGATGGAGTCCGTTCGGTGAGAAGGGTGGCCAGGAGGGTAGGAACAGTGTGGGGGCAGGGGATGGGGTAGTGTCTGGGGCATCCAAGGTTGGCTAGACCGTCCTGGAAGGCAATGAAGGCATTGCCACTACAGGGAACATTGTCCTGTATGACACAAAAGGGGAACATGGTTAGAGTGAGCCAGATGAACATGGTCTAGTCACAGGGTTGCGCAGTGTTGGACCAATGGACATTAGGTTAGGGTGCAGGTGGTGGTGGGGCAGTACCTAGATTTTAGAGTGCATTGGTGGGCTGAAGTGCAGTGAGGCAGTAACTAGCATTGGCATTACACTTAGGCTGAGCTGCAATAAAGCGGCAATTGGGAGTGTGGGCGCATTGTTAGGCTGGAATACCATAGGCGACAGCGTTGGCAGTACACTCTGAGATTACTAAAAGCAATAGGGCTAGAGTACTGTAGGCAGCAACATTGGCAGTACACTCTGAGCTACTAAAAGCAATAGGGCTAGAATACAGTAGGCAGCAACATTGGCAGTACACTCTGAGCTACTAAATGCAATAGGGCTAGAATACAGTAGGCAGCAACATTGGCAGTACACTCTGAGCTGCTAAAGCAATAGGGCTAGAATACAGTTGGCAGCAACATTGGCAGTACACTCTGAGCTGCTAAAAGCAATAGGGCTAGAATACAGTAGGCAGCAACATTGGCAGTACACTCTGAGCTGCTAAAAGCAATAGTGCTAGAATACAGTAGGCAGCAACATTGGCAGTACACTCTGAGCTGTTAAAAACAATAGTGCAGCATTTGAATATGTGGGCACATTGTTAGGCTGGAATACAATGGGCAGCAGTGATGGCAATACACTTAAGGCTAATGCAATTCCAGGGGGCAAGATGTATATTTATTAGGCAGGATGCAGTGAGGTAACATATTGGGGGGAGGTACTTTCAGCTATATGAGGAATTAGGATACGGTAGGCCTGCAAAGGGCTGATGGTGCGCGGCTCTAGCAGTCGTTCAGGCTATTGCATTATCTGTGTCTTGATGGGAATTATGGAAAGTTTCAAGATGTTCCATCTGGTTTGAGAGAGATAAAGTCGCTGATAGTTCGAGTGATAACAGTTTCCTGAAGGAAAAGGTGCCATAGGGCAAGTAAGTACAGTGCAATAAGGGTACACGTAGGTGTTGCAAACAAAGGACCAAACAACGTGATAGAGCGTTCACGGGGTAACGTTCCAAATCAGGTGCCCAGTAAATTACAAGGGTGCAGCATACGGTCGCAGCAGAGCTAGGAGGAGCTCGAACCCTCGGTGTGCAGCCATGAGCAGAGAACAGGAAAATGCATAACGAGTGGTCGCATAGTCGCTCTAGGTGGGCGACTGTGCAGGCGGTCAATGTGCGTTCCTTCAGCAGGTCGCGAAGCGCTACCGTAACAGTGTCGGTGGCAGTAGCAATGTTAAATGCACCCGTTGAGGTCAGGAGCGCGGTCAGTAATGGATTGAGTAGCAGTAAGGAGACGCCTAATGCTATATATGCGTCGGCAGCACTGATAATGAAGACATACAAGGTGACATAAAGGTTACGGCATGTTTAGCGCATGGAAAAGGGTAGGAGCATAGTCCAGACTCGCACAGTAAACGACATGGCATGCAAAGCTTTCAAGTTTATAGACAACCTCAAGTCATGCAATGGTTAAAATGTCAATATAGAAGCTTGCAGCTGGAAAAGGAATATGGATGACAGATAGTCTTACTGTATCGGAATCGTTTCGCCGATCATGTGGGGTCCACGTTAAGGCTCGGCTTCGTTCATTCATGCAAGGTGTAGGTAACAGTTCCGGTGCAAAATGGGCAAAAAGGACTTGGCGAATGGCGAGGAGGCTGAGGACAGGCTTGGAACAGGAAGCCTTTGTGGTACTGCCTTTGTGGGAGTGCAGGCTCTCTTCACACCAGTACCTTCAAATGTCACAGCAAGCACTTCTCATCCTGACCTCTGACTTTTGCCATAATTACCCTGTGAATTGAACATCAGCACCACAGGATCAATTTAACAGTGTAGTTGTTTAATTGCAATAATGAAAACGTGGACCACTGTTTAGAAACACCCAAGCACAAACACAAACACAGATAGGTCCTCTCAGCTGCCGAGCCATAAGTCTAATTGCTCCCAGAAATAAACAAAATGTACTCTTTAGTTCATTACACTTATTTATTAACATTTTTGTATTTTTGGTTTAAATCACACATTTTAGATGATTAAAAAAATAGCAAATATAAGCTGAAATTAAGCTTTGTTTACAGGCTTCTTCCTTTTCAGAGACACTTGCTGAAATTCCTAAGCTACAGCGTAAATGCCGTGGCCAGGAAGTTAAAGCATATGGAAGAGCAAGCAGAGCACTGCGTCATAGTCATATGTCACAGCACAGATGCCGTGGCCAGAAAGTGAAAGCATATGGAAGAGCAAGCAGAGCACTGCGTCATAGTCATGTGTCACAGCGCAGATGCCGTGGGCACGAAGTGAAAGCATATAGAAGCCCAAGCAGAGCAATGCGTCCTATGTCACAGCGCAGATGCCGTGGCCAGGAAGTGGAAGCATATGGAAGAGCAAGCAGAGCACTGCGTCATACGTCACAGCGCAGATGCCGTGGCCAGGAAGTGAAAGCATATGGAAGAGCAAGCAGAGCACTACATCATATGTCACAGCGCAGATGCCGAGGCCAGGAAGTGAAAGCATATGGAAGAGCAAGCAGAGCACTGCATCATATGTCGAGAGAGAGAGGAGAGGTGCAGTTAGCTTCCCTGTAGGCGTATATCAAGGTGTCTGATGCTGCACACAGAGTGTCTCGTATGAGGCAAAGTATGCAGCACTTGTCAGCCATATTACAAATGTCAATGACAAGTACGGTTTAACAGATTTAATAATGCATGGGGGCTCAAATGGGAATGGGGATGTACCGGGCCCGGGTCCCGAGAATGCTAATTACCGGGCCCGCCAAAGTCGACATGGCCCGGTAATTCCCTATTCCTGAAACCCAGACCCGGTACCCGGTATGGGGGTAGCCATGCGGCTAAAAATGGCATGGCTACCTCCATACTCGTAATGAGGCCCAATGTAAGATGTATAACTACATACTGCAAGCACAGAAGAAAAGAATGTTAGATTCTTAAAAATAACTGCCATCTACTGATCATGGACCCAGATCTACAAGAGCATATTGCAAGTATTCCAGAAATAACTTACAATCACAATATGCATAATAATCTGTGCCCCACTAAAGTAAGGAAACCCAACACTGCACAAACCAAATGGCTACCACCGTCAACCAATAGCTTCTACACCTGCACCAAAACCTTGCATGAATGGCCTCAGAAAGTTGAAACATTTGCAGAACAACAACCCGTTATCTGCGTTTGCTATACGATATCTGTGTGGAATCACAAAAATGCTTCTGAAAACCTGCATCCTGAACATATGACAGATATATGTAATAAGGACATACACTCATCTGTTGCTCCACAAGTTTCAGAATTCCTTAAATTTGAGCCATGTTCCAACAGGCAAAATCAAGTTGAATACAGACCAGGAACTGAAGACCTTTCTGGTGAAATTGACTTTGAACACCTGACGTTACCTCTAGAGCATGTTCTTTGCTCTTCTATCTCCCGCTCCTCTTCACACCCATCCCGCCTTATTTTACTGCACACAGTCCTGCTCCTCTCTTCTGCCTTTCCCTCCTTAACTACTCTTTTAATTTTTCAACTCTCACCTTTTTAAATCCATGGGCTCTCCCATCTTTTTTGTTGATGCTTTATTGTATCTTGCACACTGTGGGGTCCCTCAGGACAACGAGCCAAATCAGGCATCCACAGGCCAACCCTGGGCTAGAGTACTTCTGCATCATCCTCCTTGAATCATGCAGGGCCATTCCAAACACTGTTGGGGCTCGAGACATGGGCCCCCTCCACGGAATCAAAGAAATGAAGACATATAGAATATCTGGTGGAGCCCCAACATTGCTATCACAACCCAAAGCTTGATATGCTGCCTTGCAGCAATCAAAATGTGCATGGGTACCCCCCTTTGGTCCCCTTACCCTCTACATTCTTGCTGTAATCAGAATGATAAACAAGTGATGTTGCCATTATAGATCATAGAAACAGATAGCTGTGTGCAATATGTCAATGATGTGTACAATATGTCAATGCTCGCTATTATTGTAGATGGAGCAATACTATAGCCAGTGAAATCATGATTGAGACTTTTCTAAAGATCATATGTTGAGAACGAAATAACCCAAAGCACAGGCTTGCGAATTGCACAAAAAGCAAACCGTTTTTTTGTGTCAAATTAGCAGACCTTAAAATATGCTTGAGAAAGGCCTGTGATATAAGGCCCCTGTCTTCTGTCTAGAAACCTTTCCTTACAAATGGCCTACATAAAAAGAAAGATAAGGTAATGGAATAAACAGTTTGGTATTGTAATCTTTAATATGAACAGAAATCTCTGCAATGAGTGCTTAACACACTGAACTGTCTTCTGATCCATCTCAGCACTCAAAATTATCAATTTTAAATGTCAACTTTGATCAATTTAATCCCCCAGGTCCACCTAGCTACCCTCAACTCCAGCTCTGCCATTAAACACGCCTCTTACATCTGCCACCTCCTTAAAGACATTGACCTTGACGTCCTGGAGTACATCAAAATTAGGTTAAGAAATGTAATGTAATGTAATTTCAGGAATCCAATAAGAGCACAGAGAATCAGCAAATAATTTCTTTAAATAATCGCCAAATATAAAATGCCACAGAAACCACAACAAACAGTGTTCCAGATTAGATTTGACACTAGAACTGATCTTGTTCAATTATTTCCATATATTGTACACATTTCTCATAACTCTCATACAATTTCAAACATTGATTTAGAATATGGCCTGGTGTCTTGATTTCGTAGTTGACATTTTCATAATACATATGGGATCTTATCCCAAGCACCCAGATTATCCATAGTATGTAAGACATTAAAACGTAATTGAACCAACCATTTAACCAGCTGTATATTAGAGGTTTTGGTCAGAAACTAAAACGTCCAGGAAAATAAAATCTTTCACTAACTTAATCCTTATAGTTAGATTTTTCATGGAGATATCTACTTTGTGCATTACGATCATAAACTCTGTCTTCATTTTTCATCTCCTTTATAGCTAGAGTAAGATTAGAAGGAACTGTCATCTTAAAACCAATATCATTATGAAAACATTCTATCTCCTTTAAAAATATATCAAAAGCGGGATTTCAAGATGACCGCTGGACTGTGAGGGCACGTTACTCCGATGCGCCGCCGGGCAGGATTCTAAAGGGGAAAACTGCAGCTTATTGTAGCAAAAAATATGCAGTAATTGAACTCTCTGGAAGCGCATTGATTGGGGTACAAGGAGGGAAAACCGTATTGCATCTGCCACACCCTCCGACCCGCAGGTCGGGTTGCAGGCACGCCATGAGTCAAAGCACCCGGAGAGCTCAGCGCGCGGTGACCATCCAGAGGGGAGGACTGACGCATTCACGGGACTGGGACCTAGGCTGAAAGTAACCAAGGACTTGCTGCCCGACCCTGAACCTCCTGAGAGCCACGATACAAAGTGGTCAGGGGAAACCCAGTGGAACCAACGGCCAGCAGTGGAGCAGCAGAAGCTATCGGACCGCACAACAAGTGCATACCTGCAGGGAACAGGGAGCACCATGGGGTCCAGCAGCGAGGTAGAGGTGGAGACCACGTCCCATAAGCTCCACACAGAAGGGAACACTGTAATTGAGCCTCACCCTTCCTAACGAACTACCATCTTGGGAGGGGGGAAACGCCGTCCCACAGGGGAATGCATTGGACCCATCTACGGAGAACAGAATGAGTGGATCCCAACCACTGACCCTATATGTGGCCTCCCAAGAACCACAGAGAGGCAATAATCCAGCCGGCTATGGAGAGGGAGAGAAATCAAACAGCCCCCACATGGAACGGATGGTGGGCAATGTGGCCTAAACAACTTAAAACATATCGCGTCTCACCCCGCCATCCAACTGAAGACGGCATAAGAATCACTGAGTGCCCCACATAGTCATTGCTAAGTTGAGGCGCCGCGAATCGGTGGGTGTACATACATGTGTAAGAGGATCCCGTACAAACAGATGCAACAAGACGTAAGGGAAACCCAGAACGACCCCCAAGCCCGAGGAGCTCAAAGACCTGAAATAACTCGTCAAGAACAACACAGACCTAAGCGATACGCCCCTGAGACTCACCAAACACTGCAGAGCCCATACTTCAAAGCGGCCCCAACAAGCACAGTGAAGGGTGTGCGGGTCCAGAACGAAAAGGATAACGTAGAGGAACTCCGAGTCACTGAGGCTGCGGAGGACTAAATGTGGCCCACCCCATGATCGATAACACACAACAAAATGACCCTAGGAGGTAGCTGGTCAGCGGTGAGACCATTCCGGCCCCTCCAGTGTGGAACAACCACCCAAGCGCCCCCACTGACAGCAGTAAATCCTTCCTGGGCAAAGCCAGGCAGCAAATGTCCCAGGAACAGGCCAACATCACCTGAAATACAACTAAAAGAACACTGCATGGGTGTAAAGCGCTGCGAGGCTACCACCCCTCAGAGTTATAAGAAGAACCCTCCCCTCCACATTCTCTGAACCCTGGAAGTAAGATTGAGAACCTGAAAGAGGGCTATCCACAGAATTCAACAACCTGGGAGCCATGGCGAAGCAGAAACAGGAAGACAGTGCTGAGGAATAGAAAGCTAGTAATGCCCTAACATTACTGAGAAGAGTACTACCAGCAGGGATGCAAACTTGGAAAGGAGTCAGAAGAGGCAAACGTAAAAAAAGGGAGGGTTAGAAGATGCACAGTAACGGGGGGAAACCTCTGAAACTCTCTGAGATATTAACTACACAAAATACCACAAGCTACCGATCCCCTCGAGAAAAGCCGGATCATCAGCCCCCACGGGTTCAGCCCAAAGAACCCCTGATGATAGAGGTCAAACCAAAAAGTGCCCCATCGAGAAACAAAGGGACAATGAAACGCCAGGAGGGGAAACTTGAAAAGTGCTGGAGGGAGAGGCAACCAGAGGAAACCACAACTACCCCAGTGTCACAGGAACCATCGGGACCACACACCAACAAATCCCCTACCACAATGGCCACAGATAAAGATGAACTACTGAACTGCCTAAATGGCATGCAGGCCAGGTTGACCAACACATTCCTAGACCAAATGGGGAAAATGAAGGAGGAATTGAAGTCAGCCCTTCTAGAGGTCAGAAAAGAGATGAGTGAACTGGGGGAAAGAGTGGATGTCAAAAACGGCCTCTCTTGCATGGCAGAAGAATCAAAGAAATACAGCGCCCTGTTGGACCAGGTGGCTAGGGCAACAAACAATCCGTAATTACAGGCGAAGACCTGGAAAACAGATTGCGAAGGTCCAACATCAGGATCAATGGCATGGACAAAACGGTGATGGATAGCAACCTGAAGGACACCATGCAGCAATGCTTTAGTAGCCTGTTAAATGGTATCCATCCAGAAGGGATCTTTATAGACAGAATATACCGAGTAGGCCCCAAAGAAAGGAGCCAGGAGCAAGATACTGAAGGAAGACATTTTGAGAGCAGCAAGACCGCACCCTGACCTGACAATCAAAGGAAACTGGATTCAGCTCTACCAAGACTTGGCACTATCAACACTCCACAAGAGAAGACTGATGCAACCAGTCATGAAGACCCTAAGGCAAAACACATTTCCTATAAATGTACATTACCCTTTGGGCTTACATTTACCTGGGAAAGAAAACTAAGGAAAATGAATACATGTGAAGAAGGACTATCACTACTACAAATGGATGAAGACCAGAACCACACAGGATACGGCCCTAAACAAAACACCTCAAAAGATAGAAACAATCCATGGGAATGGACAACCGAAAGAAAGAGGAGAGGTGGAAGAAATCTGAAACTGACAGGCCCCTACAAGGACAAAGATTAACCCGACAAGAGGTGGAATTTCAAAACAAGGGACCCGGGAATTCAAACTAATAAGAGGCCTGGAAAGCTGCAATACTAAAGAAACGGGAGCCTGGATGGAGTTAGGAGGACGACACCATCTGGAATCAAACTCAGGGTATGAGAATATCATGGCACAAAAACAATAAAGGAGGTATCATGGCCGAACGCCCCGGGGTGATACCAGGGGGATTCTCGGAAACCCCCGGCCACAAAGGAACTAAGGGAAGGGGTGAGGTGGGGTCAAGGGGGGTGGGGACTAGGAGAGAAAGGGAGGAGAGGGATCGGGAGAGAAAGGAAGTGGGGAGGGGAAAAGATCAGAAGTAGAAGCAAATATTGGTTCAGAGCCCAGGTAGCGAAGGAGAGAAGCAAAAAGGTTGGAGAATTGTGGCCTAAATGGTAAGAGGAGCAATGTTTGGGGACAACACCTTACCCAAACTAAATGGCTGAGTCGACTTTAGAAACCCTGAACATGTAAGGGCTGAATGCACCAGCAAAATGCTGTTCAATCCTTGGAAGGCTGGTAGCGATGCAAAAGGCGATAGGGATCCTGCAGGAAACACATCTCCTCCCAGGGGACGAAAGCCCATAAGGCTTTCCCCCACCAATTTTATGCCTCCAGCGGTAAAAAGTCAAAAGGAGTAGCCATAGTACTCAATAGAGATCTGTGATTTAAAAAACAACACTTGGTCAAGGACACAGAAGGTAGATACCTGGGACTTAAAGGCACAATTAGAGGTCAAACATACACAATAATCGCAGTATATGTGCCCAACGAAACAAAACACATATATTGCGGGAATATTGCAGAAGTTGGGAAGCTGGTGTGAAGGTCAGGTAATCATAGGCAGGGATTTCAACTGTGTGATGGACCTGTCAATTAGATAAAACACTCCCTCCAACATTGGCAGATGGTAAAAACAGACAGGCGCTGGGGAAACTCTTTAGACACCTGGGGGTAATCGAAACACAAGGTTCTTCCAGGAAGACGTCAGGGAATATACGCATTACTCGGCAGTACACAAAGGTTACTCGAGGATCGACATGGTCCTGGTCTTGGCTTCTCTGATCCCCCATGTGACGAAGGTAGAAATAGGGGTGAAGTACCTTTCAGACCACGCCCTGGTGGTGGTATGCATCGAGGTGGGCAAGGAGGAGGGGAGAAGGCAGCCATGCTGGAGATTAAAAGAAATTATATTAAGGGACATCTCGCTTGGAGCGCATATGGAAGGGACAATAAGTAATTATTTTAGAGAAAACGACAACAGGGAAACGGATTGGAGGATAGTGTGGGACGCAGGGAAAGCGGTAGTGAGAGGAGAATTCATCTCATGAGCAGCCGCATACAACAGAGAGAGAGAGCACTAATTACACAGACACCTGAAAGGAAACTAAACAAGGCGAAAGGCACCACAAGACTAGGCAAACAAAAAAGTCCCTACGAGTTCTAAGGAAAATTAGAGCCCAGCTGGAAGCCCACACATCAGATCGGGTGGCACAGACACTACCGAACACCAAACAAACACATTATTCACATGGAGCAAAAGCAAACACATTTCTAACAGATACACTAAAGAAACAAAAAGCACGCAACTACATAACACAGCTCAAAAATAAACAGGGGGAGGCAAGTACGGCAGAGATAGGGAAACAGAAAATGATGGTGCAGTTCCATGAGCAACTGTTAAAACGTGAAAACCTAGAGCCCGAGAGCCAGCAATCCTATTTGCTAACGACCGCCCTGTTTCAGATCACACAAAACGACAGGAATATGCTAGGGGGCCCGATAACAGTTACCCCCGAATAAAACACTGGGCCCGCATGGTTTGGGAAATGGCTACTACAAAACGTTTTGCACACAACTGCTGGCACCACTAACATGGCTTCTCAATGTTATCAGGGAGAAAGGGTAGGTCACTGCGGATTTGGGGAAGTCTACGACAATACTAACCCTGAAACCCGGTAAAGACCCCACTGACTGTGCCAGTTATCGTCCCATCACGCTCTTGAACACTGATGCAAAGATGTATGCTAAGATATTTGCAACCAGACTAATGAAAGTACTCCCGGGAATCATACATGCAGACCAAGCTGGCTTTATCACGGGGCAACACACACAGGACAATGTGAGATGTGCCATTGACATCATTAACCTGGGAACTAGACTGGGACAATGGTTTTCAATAGCTGCACTAGAGGCCAGACGGGCATTTGATAGTTTAGATTGGGAATATTTAAATCAGGTGTTGGAGGGGTTTGGATGTGGGCTCGATTTCACTGGGATGGTGTTAGCAAACTTTCAAATCCCTTCCACGAGTTTCCCAATTAACGGACAGTGCTCAGAACAGATAGAAATAAGGAGAGGCACACGACAGGGCTGCCCCCTTTCCCTCTGATTTTCACAATGCTGATGGAGCCCTTTGCAGTACAGATCAGAGCAGACCCAGAAATTAGAGGGGTGACATGAGGGAAAACAACACACAAAATCGCATTATATGCGGATGAGCTAATGCTCTTTATGAAAGACACCAAAGATGCACTACGCAGAGTAATGCTAAATTTACCAGAATATCAGGGTTATCCATAAACTACTCCAAATCAAAAGCACTAAACATAACGGAAGTAGGCTAGGACATTTCGGTATTGGTGAACAGGTACCACTTAATCTGGGAAAAAGAATACTTAGTCTACTTGGGTGTAAACTTAACAAGGGATTAAGTAAACCCCTCTGGTGACAATTGCAAGATGATTTGCATAGATGGGAAACTCAGGAACTATCCTGGTTTGTAAGAATCGCAGCAGTAAAAATGACCTTCCTCCCCGCTTGCTCTACGTGGTAGGCTCGCTACCTGTGGACATTCCTCCCTGTAGGATTAAAGAACTGCAAAAGGCAATATTCACCTCCATATGGAAAAACAAAAACCAAGGATACAAAGGGGAATTATGACGTGCCCAACCATCCTCCGAGGCCTGGGTTTCCCTGACATAGGAAGATACATCCTGGCAGCTCACTTAGCACAGATGTTGAAATGGGCGGGACCAGACACACTGCATGGGTGTAGTGGGATTGAACAAGCAGCTACTAGCATCCCTCTGAAAGCACTTAACACCCTCAACTAGGGAGCTCGGGATAGGGGGGGGCTACTATTGGAAACCACTAAGATGTCTCTACGTAGTTGGGACAAAGCGATGGGTAAGAAAGGGATCCGGCGGGGACTGTGTCTCCTCTCCTCCCTGGCACATAATGCTGTCTTCACACCGGGCCTACAACAGAAATTCTGGGAGGGGTGGACAGGTGCTGGGACACTGACCCTAAAAGATATGTACCGGGATGGGGCCCCGTTTCTGTTTGAAGATTGTAAACTTTGGCATTGGGGAGAAGGAGAGATACAAATATACGCAAATCAGATACTGGATCACCCAGACATTGGTGAAGAGGGCAGGCACTAGAACCCCAGTCGGACTCGAACTGACCATGCAGGAGGGCACGACCACGAGAGAGATAGCCAGGATATATAAATTACTGAACAATGCGCAATTGGAGGACAAACTCCAGTACAAAGAGAAGTGGGGGAAAGACATGGGAGAAATGATCACAGAGGAGGAATGGGGTCATATCTGGATGAGGGTGCACAGATCATCCAAATGCACTACGATCAAAGAGTCGCCTACAAGTTGTGTTATAGATGGTACATGTCCCCCTATCACCTACATAAAATCCATGCAAATATCCCCCAGAATGCTGTAGACATTGTGGTGGGAGGGTGGACCTCTACCACATGTGGTGGTCATGTCTGACATCTGTAATGTACTGGAAAGAGGTTTTGGGGCACATAAAGGAGATTTCGGGAGTGACTCTGCCAATGACACCAAAAATTGTGTTACTAGGAGCGGTGTCGGAAGACACATATGCAGCTTCGTGGCATAAAGCTACCCTAATAACTCACCTATTGGTGGCAGCGAAAATGACACTGGCACAAGGATGGAAAAACGAATCTGGCCCGATAATAGCGTGGTGGTGGGTCAAGATCTGGGGGGTCATGGCAATGGATAAGATATGTGCCTTAAAGGCGGGTAAATACTTAAAATTCGTGGCAGTCTGGAGCCCCTTTCAGGATTTCGTAAAAGATCAAGAGGCCCACTTCCACAAACCGCGATTACTCAAGAACGTTCATGTCTGCTGAAGCCCTGAAAATAGACAATGGTCCTCCCACATGGGCCGGACTGAAATCCCCTGGATGGGGAAAAGATCGGAGTACCAGTAGAGGTGGGGAAACGGGTGGTTGGGGGGGGCGAAATTGGGGCAAAGGGACATTTGTTAGGGAATTAATGAAAATCCACAGGGCAATCGAACTGCAGCGGAACTCTACAATGTTCGATTACTAAAGGCCATGTTATGCACATGGTATGTACAGTAACGTTTTTTACTTGTTGTAATCTGCACCTGCCCTCATTGAATAAATAAAATCGGTTAAAAAAAACATATCAAAAGCCTTAAAATGTTCAGATATATGTAGCTTCTAGATATCTTCCATGAAGTCATAATTGAAGTGAGGCCTAATTTGCAGCATATAGCTTTGACATGAGTAGAAATGGGTAAGCCAAGAGTGAAGCGCCACAATCTGGCTTTCAGTAGTTTCAACAAGATAACCTCGTTCTCAAAGAAATTTCTTCAGGTCATACAAAATGGCAGACACGGTGCTTGTAGAGTATAATTTAAGCATACATTCAAGGGAAAATCCCTGTCTTGTCATTATAAAGCTCTTAATAATGTCATATTTAGCCTGAATTTTAGGAAATAGAGTTTTATAAAGAACATTCTCCACCACATTAAGATTGTACAACCTGGGGGCTAAAATACATCACTGCTTGACTCCCGTATTAGCTGATATCTCTGCAGACAGTAAACCTTCTTCATTCAATCTTATCTGCACTGTAGCATTAGCAGACAGTTTTTGCATGAAGTATTGTAGACCACCATCTATACTCCACAGTGGAAGTTTGTCCCATAATTTGTTTCTGATAACACAGTCAAATGCTCTGGAATAATCCACATAATAAATATTTAGTTTCTGCCCTATATGCAATAAAGTCTCTCTTATTATCTAATTTTTATTAATTAAAATACTAATATTATTCCAGGTTGAAAAACTGTTTCTAAATCCTGGCTCCTGCAACCCTAAAATATTATGGGGGTCATTTGAGTATGGAGGTAGCCATGCCGCTTTTATCTGCTTGTACCTGAATGGGGAAATACCGGGCCATTCCAACCTTGGAGGGCCCGGTATTTTCCCATTCAGGGAATCCAGACCCTGTGCACCCCCATTCCCATTCTAGCCCCCATAGGGCTCAAAGGGAATGGGGAGGATGCTAACAACAGGCCCGTTAATGACGGGCCCATTGTTAGCATGCTGGACCGCTCGCGGGACCCGCTAAGGACCCAGGTTTTTGTCAATAGCGTGTCCCGTGAGCGGACCTCGTAATGAGGCGGTAGGGAGTTAACGGGCCGGCAGGTCTACTGGTCCCGCTAACCCCCTACCGCCAGGGATGTAATGACCCCCTATGTCTTTGAATCCAGAAATGTAATATTTCAAAAATGCACTTGGCAAATATTTGGGAAATGGAATCAGTGAGAGCCAATAATCGATAATTCTCAGAAAGAGATTGTATTCCTTTATTTATTTATTCATTTATTCACATTTGTTTAGCACGCAACAGCCCGGAGGCATCGTGGCGCATGTTACAGGAAGAAACTTATTTGCAAGAGTCATACATTTTTACATTTTTTGTACAGATGAAAAGCTACATGCAGTACTCTGCTGGAGCACAGACGCACAGAATAAGTGAGAAGTACATGTAGTGCAATGTATATACAGTGCATATTGCACAAAAGTATGGACGGATGGTAGAGTTAGTTGAAAAGGGAGGTTTTTCGTTTTTTTCTGAAGGCCAGGAGGGAGTTCTCTGCTCTGAGGGCTGTGGGGAGAGAGTTCCAAAGTTTAGTGGCTAAGTATGGGAAAACGATCCTGCCTGCCTTGGCCCTGTTGATGTGTGGGGTGCATAGTAGGTTAGAGTAGCAGGTTCTGGTAGTACATGAGGAAGTATGTTTGGTAATTGTCTCAGATAGGTTGGACGGAGCTGTGAGGGAGAGGCATTTGTGTCTGAGGGTGAGGATTTTGAAAGTGATGCATTGTTTCACAGGGAGCCAGTATGCTTCCTGCCTGGCATGGGAAATATGGTATCTTTTTAGAATGCCTAGGGCTGCTCTTAAGGCATTATTTTGAGTGATTTGGAGTCAGTTCAGGTTTTTAACAGATGTTCCAGCAAGGAGAGCGTTGCAATAGTCCAGTTTGGCCCCTATAGTGTCTCTGGCTATAGATAGACAGTTTGGCTTGGAAAGGTAGGGTTTTATAGCATTAATGAGCTTGGTGGTATGGTCAGAGGCTGAGACAATAGCACTAACCTGCCTATTCATGAAAAGTGTAGAGTCTTAGTGTACGCCTAGAGTTTGTCTGTGGAGGAGACAGGGATGGTGAAGTTGTCAATGTTGAAGTTGGAGTAAAGGCTGTCGAGTTTGGCGAGCATGGCTTTTTGACCGAGAATAATGATCTCAGTCTTGTCCCCATTGAGGCAGAGTCTGTTAGCCACCATCCAGGCCTAGATGATGGCATAGATGAGGTGCAGTGCTTCAGCATCTTGATTGTAGGAGCCAGAGAGTGGTAGGAGTACTTGAGTGTTGTCAGCGTAGTTTGTATACGCAGTGCTGAGCGCATCAAGCTTGTCGACGAGGGGCTACGTAAACAAGTTGTATAGTGTAAGGGCAGTGCAAGAGCCTTGAGGGACTCCACAGTGGATGGTAGAGGATGCTGCATTAGCTATGTTAGAGAATACATTCATTGCCCTGCCCTCAAGGAAGGCAGTGATCCAGGAGGCTGCTTCTTTCGAGAATTTGGCTGAGTGAGTGAGGTGTGAGGTGTCTTGTGATCTACAAGATCAAAGGTGGCAGAGAGGTCTAAGAGTAGAAGTGCTGGCTTACCTTTATCTATGATTTGGGTTTTTAAAACTACAAGGGCTGTTTCCGTGCCGTGTCCTTTGCGGAAGCCAGATTGTCTTTTCCCTAGGATAGAGTTATCTTCGAGAAAGTGTTGTATCTGGCTATCCACCGCTTTGTTCAGTATTTTGAGGAGGAATGGGACGGTGGTTATGGGTTGGTAGTTATTTGGCTGTACAGGGTCTAATGTAGGTTTTTTTAGGAGGGGGTGGACCCATGCTTCTTTGAGACTGGCCAGGATGATGCCTGTTTTAAAGGAGGAGTTAATGAAGGCTGTCAGTAGGGGGGTGAGGGAGTCGTTACAGTCCTTGATGATTTTAGGAGGGCAGATGTCTCCCTTGCACATGGAAGGTTTAAGGTGCTTGAGGAGGTTGATGACTTCTGTCTCATTGATATCTCGGAAGGAGAATGGAGGGATGAGAGGGTTCGTAGGAGAGGCAACTGTTTGGAGCAGTAAGTGGTGGGGTGATAGGGCTTTATATTGGTCCTGGAATTTTTTTTTGTAAGAGGTTGATTTTATTCAGCATGGCAGCTTGTATACTCACACACCAGGCCTCGTCTTTGATAATCTCATCTGAGCTCATGGGGGAGAGATGAGCTCATTGAAAATAGCAAAGATTTCTTTAGATTGGGAGTTTGCATTGATGATTCGAATGTTGAAGGAGTTGGATTTAGCTAAGGTGGCGGCACCTTTTTATTTTTTTGAGATCTGGTTAAAGCTGTTCTTGGTAAGGTCGCATGGATTGGCCTGCCAATTGTTGAGAGCCTTACTTTTGCTTGCACGAATGGCCTGTAGCACTTCGGTGAACCAGGAATTGGACTGCAGAGACTTTTTTCTTTTTTTGCACTCAAGTTGGGCTATAGAGTTGATTGCTCTAGTGAGGGTGTCCTTGTATATTTATGCTAATATGTTGGGGTCATTGGAGAATGGGGTGCTAGTTTTGGGACTTCTAGGTAGGGGCGTAGGTTTACCTTGTTGAGTTTTTCTGAGCTTCTCACCTGCGCTGGCGGGGCAGGGAAAGGGGTTTTGGTGATGAAGGCAAGAGGAATCATGAACTGTATACAATTGTGGTTAGTCCAAGGAAAAGCAACATTGAATGTGATGGTGGTGGAGCAGTTGTGGTCTGCAATCCAGTCCAAGGTGCGACCTTTAGAGTGGTTAGCGCTTGAGACTTTTTGTGTGAAGCCTAAGTTTTGAAGCTCTTTGTAGAGGGAAGCAGCAGCTTTGTCTTTAGGGTCACTGAACCCTAAATTTGAGTCACCCACGAGGAGAGTTTTGGTGGAGATTTTGAGGCTGTCATTGAGCAGGTGGATGAGGCGTCCCTGAAAGTCTGATGGGAGGTCTGGTGGTCGGTATATGATGTGAACGTTGATGGTGCTATTGGGGGATAAGGAGAGTTTGGCAGATAGGATATCCAAGTTTCCTTCACAAGGGCGATTGTTAAGTCTAACAGATAGGGCTTCTTTTGAGACGAAAGCTACTCCACCTCCTAGCCGAGATGGTCTATCTTGTCTGAGGATGAGGTAGCATGGTGGGAGTGCTAGTGTAACAGCGTGGCCAGATGCATCGTGTAACCATGTCTCAGTGATGGCCAGTAGGTCTAAGTCATCGCTGAATAGAAGGTCATTTATTTCCAAGGCATGGGCCGGAAGGGAGCGGACATTGAGCAGCGCACATTTGAGATGCAGTGGTTGAGGGTTTATCTTATGAGGACGTGTGGAGGTGTTGTAGTTGCGTTGGTGGAATGAGTGAAGATGGAGCGTGTGCGTTTAGATGTAGGGATCTCCGATGGAGCGTGAGGCCGTGAGTCAAGTGAGGAGAGAAGAGTAGCAGGTGAAGTGTGCCCAATGGAGGAGCGGGTGCCTAGTCTGAGATTCCTGGATGCTGTGTGTATAGGACGGCAGTTGCATTGCATGAGTCCCTAGTCTATTACCTCTGATGGCTAGATTGACTGGGCGCGACAAGAATGGTGTGGCCGCTGTAGGGGCAAGGGTGGCCCATATGACCATATGAGGTCATAAGTGTGGGTATGAAAAGCGGGCGGCATGCCTGGTGGTGAGATTATGCTGTGGTCACCCTATGCTGGGTGGGTTAGTGTTATTGTTGGTTAGGGAGCTGATGGCAATGGAATGGAGGAGGGATGTCATTAAGGTTATGGTGAGGTGCCAGTGATGAGATGTACAATGATTGCTGAGGGGTGTGAGTGTGACCTTGAGCAGCATGGTGGGTGCGGGTCAGTATGCGTACATTAACATCTACTGCGCAGTGGAGAAGAGGGAGGAGAGTGCAGGCATGGGCCGGTATGTAGCATACCATGGCGGTGACACGTCAATAATAGTGCACTAATGGGTAATGGTCGTAATGGTAATCATACACATTAGGCACGAGGCAATGGTAATAGTAATGGGGTCTAGAGAGCAACGAGCATACACATTAGGCAGGAGGCAATGGTAATAGTAATGGGGCCTAGACAGCAACAAGCATACACATTAGGCAGGAGGTAATGGTAATAGTAATTGGGCCTAGACAGAAACGAGCATACACATTCAGCAGGAGGCAATGGTAAAAGTGATGGGGCCTGGACAGCAACAAGCATACACATTAGGCAGGAGGCAATGGTAATAGTGATGGGGCCTAGACAGCAACGGGCATACACATTAGGCAGGGGGCAATGGTAATAGTAATGGGGCCTAGACAGCAACAAGCATACACATTAGGCAGAAGGCACTAAGAATAGTGGTGGCGCTTAAACAGTAGCGGGCAAACACATTAGGCAGGAGATATTCAAGGTAGCACGTGTGCCTGTGCTGCAGCGACTGTCCTGTGACGCAACATTGTGGCACAGGGATGGTTGAAATACAGTCTGATGTGGTGCTCAACGCAGATATCTAGTTATCGATGGTGTGTACCGTTCTGCTGGAGAGCGACACCTGTGGGGAGCTTGGAGTCGAGAGGCAACACACAGTACTAATGGCTGATGGGACGAATGCCAAACAGGTGTCTTAGTGGAGGGAAGTGAAGGGTCACTGAGGGGAGGCACATAGATAAACGGATATCAAGCAATTGAAATACGAGGCTGGCTTGAAAGGGTCTTGGGGTTTCTTACCCTTGAGATTAGCGTGCATGGAGGAGGACCCAGGGTGGCAGGCCCCTTAGGGCCATGAGCGGCCATGACAGGCCAAGACAGGTGCACGGCCTTAAGTACCTTGCCTTTGGTGTAAGTGGCCGGCTTGCGCCTTCCGCCGCTGGTGTTGCATGTAAATGGGATGCTGGGGCCAATTAGGGGTTCCAGCGTCTTGTTGCTTTGCAGCACCCACGGTGAGCGAAGTCCCTTGTGGTGGTCATCTTATGGTGAACGCACACGTTCGGTATGGAATAACAGCTGTGTTGAGAGGACAAGGATGAGGAGGAGCATAGCAGCTCCAGGTCGGGGGACACACAGAAGGTGATGGCAGTGACTGGGCACTACAGTGCATAAGGCTTCACCTCTATGGAGCGGGCGATGTTCCTGCTTCGTGCAGGGTGGCTGGAACATTGGGAGAGGTGCGGATGGGCTCCTGCCCTCCTCCTCGGTCTTGGCGGGCTGATAATGGCCAAGACAGGTGCACAGCCTTAAGTACCTGGCCTTCGGTATAAGTGGCCGGCTTGCACGTTCCGGCGCTGGTGTTGCACGTAAATGGGATGCTGGGGCCAATCAGGGGTTCTGGCGCCTTGTTGCTTAGCAGCACCCACGGCGAGCAAAGTCCCTTGCAGCAGCCATCTTAAGATGAACGCACGCGTTCGGTATGGAATCACAGCTGTGCTGATAGGACAAGGATGATGAGGAGCGTAGAAGCTCCAGGGCGGGGTACACACAGAGGGTGATGGCAGTGACTGGGCACAACAGTGCATAAGGCTTCACCTCAATGGAACGGGCAATGGTCCTGCTTCGTGCAGGGTGGCTGTAAAGTTGTGAGAGGTGTGGATGGGCTTCTGCCCTCCTCCTCAGTCTTGGCGGGCTGATCTTTCTTTAAACTCAGAATTAATATTGCTTTAATAACATTTACAAACACACCTATGAGAAGCTTTGACCATAGTCCCCCATCTTCTTTCAGAATCACATTTGTGAGACTGTCTGGGCCAGGAGCCCCAGACGGTTTCAATTTTCAGATTATATCTGCAATGTCAACTTCAGAAAAGGTGAACCATACATCAATATCTTTTCCATGGGTTTATCGAAAGAACATTCATGGGGACACAAATCGAAGGAAATCTCCCCCTGTTGTAAAATTGTTTTCAACATAGCTGATCCAAGTAGATTCCAAAATCGGATTCATGTCTTCTATATAGTTTCCTTCCTGGCATATGCTTCTGGTAATAATAACAGAATTTCCATCCATATTCACAGCACATCATAAGTAAAACAATATGCCAGTGCGCTTGATTTAAAGACATTTTATGAGCTCTAATCCAATTTTTATAGGAAGTATTCAATTGAGTAATAGCATTTTTGCTTGTTTTCTAATCTCTTGGAATTTTCCTCACCAGTCTTATCTTATCGCCATAAATAAATATTTCTTTTTGGCTGCATTAGCAGAGTCATGCACAGTAAAGGTCTTCTCCTTATAAGCTACACCCATTTTTACAGTCTGCGACATAGCACAATAGTACAAGGAGGCCAACCTCCTCCTTTTTGATAGACGCTTCCCACCCCTTATCAACTTCCTTTGTTCTCCTGCTGTCCCTTCTTTCCCCTCTCTGGCTCCTCTGCCGCCTCCATCCTTTATCCTCTCTACGGCTGCCTCTTCTACTTCTCCAGCCACCCTGTTGCCTCCTTCCTCTGCCACCCCTCTGGCAACCACCGCTACCTCCTTGGCTAACTTGCCTTCTCCTCCTTCCTCCTCTGCCCATCCTCGGGCGCCTGCAACACTTCTGCAGGGCATACCTCTGACCTGTACCCCTCCACAGAAGTCCTTCAAAGGGGGAGACCTGCTCCATATTGCTAATCTTAACTTTCGCTCAGCTGTCAAGTACTCCTCTGACATCTGCTGTCTACTGGAAGAACTCAATCTGGAAGTACTTGATCTGACCGAGATGTGGTTCATGGCCAGCTATGTCACGAGCTTTGACACTCTCCTTCCTGATGGCTACAACACCCTCTCTGCACCCCAAACCAACTGTCCCAGTGGGGGTGTAACCTTGATCTTCCCAAAGTGGATCCCTGCTCCTATCATTTCTATGCATGACTACTTCTCCTTTGAATGCCTGGTCTGCAGGCTCTCTATCTCTTCTGGCCTCTCTCTCACAGTGTCCAATATCTACAGGCCGCCTGGCCAGGTCGCCTCCTCCCTCTCTGAGTGGGCGGACCCCTCCTCCTCTCTCCTCACCTCCACCTCTCAACTTCTCCTCCTCAGAGACCTTAACATACACCTGGATGTACCTGTCCTTCTGCAGGACTCTTTCGCAAGCTCTACAACTCTCTCTCTTTCTCTATCTCTCTCTCTCTCTCTCTCTCTCTCTCTCTCTCTCTCTTTCTGTACTTACCTCTGGCCCGACTCACTATGCAGTGCACATTCTGAATGATCTTATCTCCTCAGACGTCCCCCTCCCCAACCCTCTCACCACTCTTGTTTCCTGCAGTGATAATTTTCTCCTTTCCTCCCATCTCTCTCTCTCTACCCCTCATACAGAGGCAGCTCCAGCACTGCCATGTACCTTCTCGGTCATCCGACCCGTGAAGCGTGTGTCAGTTGAGGCTTTCGCTGCTACTTTCTCTCTTCCTTCTGCACCTTTGACTGACACGCATCCTGACACAGCCCTATCTAACCTTCATCTTTCTATCTCTAACACTCTTGATGTACTTGCCCTTGTCATGAGGATCCGCCTGAAGCCCAAATCCAAGTTCAACACTTGGTACGACTCCAGCCTCGTCACCCTCAAACGCAAGTGCAGTGTAGCTGAGAAGAAGTGGAGGATCATGTGCATCCTCTGACAAACTGGCCTGCCGGCTGCTCCAGCGGCAATACAGACTCTCTGTCCTCGCCAAAAAGAGAGCGCACATCCAAGCCAATGTCTCTGTGGCATCTAACAACTCGGCCAAACTCTTCAAAATCTGCAAGAAGCTGGCCAATTCTCCTGCTGTCTCTACCTCCCTTGTTCACTCCCAGGCTCTCTATACAGCCCTGGCTTCTCATTTCACCACTAAAACTCAGGGCATCCTGTCTTACTCTTCCTCCTTCTCCACTCCTGGCCTACGTATGATAAGTCCGATCTATGAAAGTCTCGTCAAAACAGGTTCTTCCTTGTTCATCCAGAACCATCATGGACCACATCGACACGCTGTGCTCCAGCCTTGGCCGATTTCTGCAATCACTCTTTTGCCACTGGAACCTTCCTCTCCCGCGTATGCACTCCCTTGTGCAACCCCTCCTAAAGAAGCCCACTGTCGATCCTTCCTCTCTGGCTAACTATCACCCGATCTCCATCACTCCTTTCCTGGGCAAACTCTTGGAAAAGCTGCCCATCTCCCAGCTTAATCTGCACACTGAATCTGTTGGTTGTCTCCATGACCACCAGTCTGGTTTCAGAGCAGCTAGAAGCACGGAAACTGCTCTCCTGAACATCTGTGGTGATATGGTCAACCATGCCATCCTGCTCAATCGCCTCTGTGATAACCTGGGTATCACTGATCAGGCCATGGCCTGGCTGACCTTCTTTTTCACTGATTGACCCTCTCAGGTCCAACTGGGGTCTTTCCTGTCTTCTATCTCTCTCTCTACCTATGGTGTTCCCCAGGGTCTAACCTTTCTCCCTGGCTGTTCAACCAATACCTGGCACCTCTTGCCCACTGAATAGCTGCTCTCTGCTCCAACTTTTAGTGTTATGTGGATGACACCCAGCTCTCTTTCAGGCACTCCTGGGCCGCCTCTTCGCCTTCTCTCATTTTAGACTGTCTGGTCATAATTCAGGAACGGTGTGCCTTCAATGATCTCTGCCTTAATGCCAGTCATACTGAGATCCTCCTCAATGGAACACCAGCACCCTCCTTTCCTCTCTCTCTCTGGCTGCCCACTCTGGGCCCTCTTACTGCTCCTACCTGTGAGGCTAAGAACCTTGGGATCATCGTCAACTCCACCCTCTCCTTCTCTCCTCTTATTTCTGACGTCTCTAAGAAGTCAAACTATCAGCTGCACCTCATCAGAGGTATTCTTCCTTTCCTCACTTTCCCCCCGAAGCTTATTGGGCCTCATTCCGAGTCCGGCGCTAATGGAAAAACGATGGCGGTAAAGTAATACCGCCATCCTTTTCCGCCGTGGACTATTCTGACCCATCACACCGTAATTACCGCCGCCGTAAAGTACGACGGCGTAAATAGCGGACCAGTGTCGCGCGCCCGAGACACCACGTCGGAAATAATGCTAAGGCGTTAACCAGTGCTGATCCCAAGTAAAGCGGACACGGTAAAAACGGGCTCCACAAGGGCGCAAAGTACCTTAACGCCATGGCGTAATTACCGGCATCGCAGAGAAGGTGTTAACAACCCTGAACAGTGCCAGAAAGAGGAACAGGTGCACCCAATCAGCACAGGTGGAGTCCATAGAGTCAGGCACAGCACAAAAGGAGCACACCAACCCACCACACCCCCTCCCACACCAAGATGATACCAATTCTCGCAGCATTCATGGAGCTGGAGGCCCTGCTTGCAAGGCAGCAACTACGACAACATCAACAACAGCAACCACAGCAACCACAGCCCCCACCACAGAGGATACACAGGAGGAGAAGGAGGCAGAGACAGGCCCAGCATGCCCTACCGGTGCAGCCACCATTACCACGCCGTCAGCCCCCAATTCCACGCATCAGACCCACTCCCTTCAACCTCACACCAGAGCAGATACACACCCTGTACCGGCTTGACCGGGACACCATAATCACCATAGTGGCCCTGATACATAACAACATAGTGAGCCTAATAGAAATCAGCACTGCCATCCCCCCTCTACTAAAGGTAATGTCTGTGCTCCACTTCCTTGCCACAGGGACCTACCAGCATACAGTGGGGCACATGCATGGCATTTCACAGCCCATATTTTCCCGGATACTCAACCAAGTGCTCGATGCCCTCCTCAAGCACAGAAGGGACTACATATGCCTCCCCCGGACTCCCCAGGAGACATATGATACCAAAGCTGCCTTCCATGCACTTGCAGGCATGTCAAATTGCATAGGTGCCATCGACTGCACCCACGTAGAATTGGTGGTTCCCCATGCCATGGAGGTGCCGTATCACAACCGCAAGCAATATCACTCCATCAACGTCCAGATGGTGTGTAATGCCAGTAAAGCCATCACACAATGCAATGCCCGATACCCCGGATCAACTCATGACTCCTTGGTCCTGCGCAACTCTACACTACCACGCTACATGGAGCGACATGCTGAACGACGTACCTGGCTGCTTGGTGAGTAACCGGAATGGGCCATGGCAGTCCATTGGGGCTGTGAGTAGGCTGTCAGCATACTCCACCCGGGTGGTAAAGGGTGGGGTAGAGAGATGCATAAGGGTGGGACAGTCAACGCCATTGTACGATGTTATGGGGTGACTGTATCCTGGGACATGTGTGCATGGCCAGTGAACACCTGCTTCAATGTCAGATTAGCACAGTTCTCCACCATGATTGCACGAACACTTACCTTCATTCCACTCTCATGCAGGTGATGCTGGCTACCCATTGAAGCCGTGGCTCATGACCCCGGTCCGCAACCCACAAAACAGGCACCAGGGGGACTACAATAGATCTCATACCCGTACACGGGTGGTGATAGAGCAGACCTTCGGCCTTTTGAAGGCACGATTACGTTGCCTCAGCCGGTCAGGTGGGGCCCTCATCTACAGCCACGAGAAGGTGGCCAAGATCACCATGGCATGTGCAATGCTGCACAACATGTGCATCCATCGGAACGTGCCACTGCCCCCTGACGTGGGTCTGCTACCACCAGATGAGGAGGAGGAGGAGGAGGAAGGAATGGCAGGACAGCATCACGGGGCCGATGCACAGGAGGGACGTCACGTGCGACAAGCATTGATTGACCAATATTTCTGAGTCACAAGTCAGCTGAGGGGGTGAGGATGACAGGAAATTGGGCGCTGGGTGTGGGGATACATGTACTACATGCACTGTGAGACATTAAAAGACACATGCACAATGATCAATGTCCACTCTGTTTTCCAGGATACACCAAACTGTGTATTGTATAATCATGTGAAAACGTGTACAAATAATCCTCCACCCTCACCCCCCTCCCCCCCAACTCCCACGTACACCCTCACCCCCCTCCCCCCCAACTCCCACGCACACCCTCACCCCCCTCCCCCCCAACTCCCACACACACCCTCACCCCCCTCCACCCCAACTCCCATGCACACCCTCACCCCCCTCACCCTCCCCCCACAACAGCCCCACAATGGTCCCATCAATACTACATAGGCCACATGTGTGTGGCTTCATAGTCAATGGGCACTCCCCGAGCCTGGGGTATCATTTTCACATTGTGCGTTGTGACCTGCGGACCGGGCTGGTCTGCGTGGAGGAGCACTGGGAGGGTGGTTCCTCCTGCTGGGGCTGAGGTCTGGGGGTTGCTGCCTCCAGGGCATCAGCAATCCTGCCGAGCACCTCACAGAGCCGGTTTGTGGATGTAGTGATGACCTCGCCCAGAGCCTGCAGGTCATTGTGATGCACCAACCCTGATTCCCGGTTGTCCCGGAGAAACTCCTCAATCATGGCCGTGAGGTTCTGGGAGTGCACAGCTTCTGCGGCCGATGTGGGGGATGTGGTTGGCAGGCTTGGTATTGGGCCTGCAGGCCTCTCAGGTGTTTCGGCAGGGGAAGTGGGCTGATGTGAGACAGGTGTTACCCCTTCGCCTGTGAGACCTGGGCCATCACTCGACCCGGAGTCGCTTGTGCAACCTGGCTGTACGATGGTGACTCAGGGCTGTAGACATTGGTCTCCTCCACGTTGACCACGGAATAGGATGTCGGGCTGTCTGGCACACTAAGGAGGCACATGGCAGCATTCTCCCCTGACATGCTGGATTCCTCAGGGTGCAGCGTGGGGCATGTTTCCGGCGGAACTGCAGCCATGTCCAGGTGCGCGGGTGGGGGTTGTGTACCCTCCATGGGGGTTGCTGGAGCAGGTGGTGTAGTATGGGCCTTATGTCTGCCAGCAGGTATGCGCTGTACCCTGCCCCTGTCCCGGGAGGTACTTGGCCGGGAGCCTTCCTGCTCCTCACTTTCATGACCGCTACCTGTGGGGGGCAAGAGAGAGACAGCATGATCAATGATCTGGGGGTCATCATGACTTCAAGCCTATGGTAACACATTGGGAGAGCAGCGTCTTGGTGATATTTTGGTCGGTGAGTGAACTTGGCTTGGATGGTAAAAGCATACTGTTGGCGGGGTCAATCATGTTGGCGGAGTACTGTGGTGAGTGACATTGACCAGCTTTCTGTGTGGCATGGCCAATATGGGTGTCAGCCTTGCACCTGACATCATCCTGGGTCCCACCTGTTACGACATGGTTGCAGGGGGGAGGAGGGGGTCTACGAAGCAAACATGATGTGACTCTTTGGCCGGCCCTTTGCGGTGAATTACATTAAGGATGCGTGTACTGTTTGGACTCATGACACTCACCTGCATCAGCGGATGAGGGATCACCGCAATCCATTTCGCCAACACCTTCGATGGCTTCTGTGCCCATCATCTCCGCACATGTTTCCTCCCAGGGCATCATTTTAATGGGTGAGCCTGGGCCTCCTCCTGTCTCCAGGGCCTGCTGACGGTTTGCTGACATGATGGCCCGCACCCTGAGACGGAGGTCATCCCAGCGTTTGCGGCAATGCGTTGTGCTGCGGGGGGTGTTCCCAACGGCGCTCACCCTCTGTGCGACCAACTCCCATATCTCCTTCTTTCTGAGGATGGTGGGCCTACGCATGTCGCTGCAGAATACGATATCTGCATGTTCATGCAGAGTGTCGACCAGGACCTGTAACTCATCCTGGGTGAATTTTTCTTTTCGGATGCGCGCAGCGCCCTTTTTCAGAACTTTAGGCATGATGATGTTCTCTGTAGTATATTTGGTCGATCTGAGTCCTGTATGGAGTCCTGTATGTCCTGTATGGAGAGGATTGCAATGGATTGTGATTTTAAATATGGCCGCCGTGATGCTTCCCGTTCCTGTGCGATGACGTTATTTCCGTTTCCGGTATTTAACGGTGGCCGTAATTTACAGTTAGCGTAAATTACGGTCTCCGCTAATTACGGATTCCATTGAAGGCGATGGTGTTAAATACGTCTAGGTTTATGGCGGTAAGGGGTTTGACGGGACCTTTTGCGCTATGCCGCAAGGGAGTTTACCGCCATGGCGGAATACTCGTGCATGCGAAGTCGGAATATGGTGGAAATAGCGCCTTCCAACCACATCGTACATGGTATTTACACCATGGCGGTAATTACTGTTACTTACCGCCGGACTCGGAATGAGGCCCATTGTCTCCAGAGCTCTGGTCCTCTCTAGGCTGGACTACTGCAACAGCCTCTTTCTAAATCTTCCTGCCTCTACTCTCCATCCTCTACAACTTATCCAGAACAGGACTGCAAGACTTGTCCTTGGCCTCAAGCCCAGGGATCATATCTCTCCAGCTCTGAAATATCTTCATTGGCTCCCAGTGGCAGCAAGAATCAAGCTCAAAACCCTCTGCATTTTCCACAAGGCTTTCTGGGGCCAGGGACTGCACAACCTCCAACTCTCTCTTCCTAAACATCTCCCTTCTCAGCTCTCTACTCATTCACCTCCAGCTCTCTGAGGGTCAGTCGCCTTTCCAAGCAGAGAGTTGGGGGCAGATCTCTAGCACTGCCTCTTGGCTCCCCCAGCACTTGTGGCCTGTTTCTGCAACCCTACAGTCCATTCTCTCTGCACTTATGAGCCACTCGTTTGCTACACTTTCTGATTTACCTGCACTGAGCCACCCAATGGCCTAATTTTGAGCTACCTGTACTTTTTCACCCCACACCTCTCTCGGCACTTCTCCCCTTCCACTTCTCTGCACTTGCGCGATCTGAATGACACAAGGCCTAGTAAGATTGTTGTTTGCCCTCCCTCTGTTTTCCCCCCTCCTTCTCTTGTCGCGCCTAGGAACACTTGTGTACAGGCGCGTTATAAATGCCATATCATAACATATTAATATATGCAGTTCATAGCAGACAAAATAGCTGCACTTTGTCTCCAAGACACAGTGCCACCACCTTCGATATCAAACCTAAAATTGAACATGCTATACGCTTCTCATTATACTTCCTTATACTATAAACATTCCAAAGAAGTCTATTTCCCTTATCATTAGACACAAGCCCTTTTTAGAAAAGCTCTTTTCTTCTATCATTGCCAATTTTAAATTCACATCTAAGCACTAAATGATCACTGGAAACATTATCAATATAAACTAAGCCATCAGTTATGACAGAGAAGTCCAGAAGTATAAATGCTTCCCCAATGAGAACAACATGTATGTGGAAGAGCCTCTAGAAGAGTATAGGCTCCACTTAATGGTGCAGGAAGTATGTAATGCAATATGCAAATGGAAAAGTGGCATAGCAACCGTCCCTATCTCTGGAGATTTGTTATAAAGATGAAATATTTGTATGGGGTCCAATTTTATGTAAACTGTTTAATGCTATTCTTGTGGATTAAACTGTTCAGAAATCCTGGCAGTCTGCCTTAATTGTCCCAATATCTAAGAAAGGGTGCAGGGACTCACCACAGAATTATAGGCCCATCTCACTCCTGGACAGCACCGGCAACATTTTCACAAATTCAATGTTGGCTCATTTGCTGGCTTGGGTGGAGGATAATGGTATTATTTGTGATCTCCGGGCGGGTTTTCGGAACAACAAAAGTAAAACAGACATAAGTTTTTGATTGCTCTTGAGGCATGAAGTTGTACGAAATCTTTGCAGATCTTAAAACTGCATTTGATGGGTGTTGTGGAGATCTTTGTGGCATGTGCTAAAGAAGAGGAAAGCATCCGCCCATTTAGGGGTCGATTCATGGAAATAATGTGCGCTGAAAATTCCCGCGCAGAGGTGCCAAAAAGTGCGAATCGCAGTGCAAGTGCGAAAATCGCAGTGCAAGTGCGAAAATCGCAGGGAAACCAGCGCACATCGATTCATGGAAGTCCGTGCGCGAGAAAAACATTGGATGTGCGCTAAAAATGTGCGCCGCGCACGCCGGTGCACAGGTCATCCAACAGTGTGCGCCACGGCCACTGCGAAATCGCACATAGCGCGGCGCACATCACAAAAGTAGGCGGAACACGGGGCGTAACACTCGGAATGGGGAACAACGCGTGAAAATATGGGCGTCACAGGGGAAGTACAGGAGGCAAGTGCGCGGAACGCCCACACGCTCGCCTACAACCCGTATTCATGGAATCGAATAGGGCAAACCAGCGCACGGTCAAAGAGGCGCACAGGGCCAAACAAGTACGGCACAAGAAAGCAGGCGGTAACGCCCCTGCGCCTGAAAAAAATGTGCACCAAAATGTGCGCTAACAAAAAGCACCCATATACAGCCATGATGAATGGGCCATACAGTGGCCCTCTAGGACAAATGAGGTGCAAAGGGGTACCGACAAACACGGACACCCGCTGTTGTTAGGGAGAATTCTCTGTTTAGGCTGAATTTCCTAACCTAGTGAGTCCCCCAGCAGCTTTGCTGGATTTCTGGAGTTTGTTTTTTTCCATCCTGCCAAGAGTGAGACTCTTTTCTCCCACTCTTGGACATGTATGTGTGTGTAATTCCTTTGAGATGTCAATGTGTTCGATGGGCTATGGGGTCTTTTACTCCATAGGGTCTCATATGTTTTTCTATGTGTGTTACACCGCACCCTACGTGTCGTAACACTGGGGCGTCCTAGCAGACCCCCACCATAGACTCCATACCCGGGGACTGACTACTGTCTCCCCGGGCATGTAAAGTCACCATTGGCTTTACTAGACCTAAATTTACTAACAGGACTAGTACAAACCATCTTATTGTGGACGTACTAGTAGGGGTAATTCGATTACTCCTAGACCTGTTACTCGAGGGGGCACTGTCCCGTCCCCCCTCGTCGAGTTTTGGCTGGTGGCAGTGGAAACTACTTGTTATGTTCGACCCCGAGCATAACCCTATGGGATTCGTCCCATTGTTAGAGATTGATACTTTTTCTCGTTAACCTCCAACATACCACCGGTCTACTTATCCTAAATAAGTTTATCGGATGGTATTTTCTGCCAGAACTCGGTTTTTAAAATGGCGTCTGTGTTCGTCTCTGTGACTCCTAAACCAAAGGTTGAGCCCTTTGTTCCGCTTTTGGCGGGCCTCTGTACAGAGACCCTCCAAAGTGGTGCCATTCTGTTTGGGTTACCACAGGGGTGTGGGAGGGGGTTTAGGCACCCTGGACCGAGTTGGCTTGCCAACTCAGGTCGCACTCTGGAGTGATTGGCCCAAGTGGTGAGCGTTCCCGCTCACCACTTAGCATGTGTTGATTGACAGCTAGGCTTAATGAATGGGGGTTTTCTGCATAAAAGCAGGGCTTTTGGGACTGGATCTTCGGAAGTCGCCACAGGACCTAAGAATCCGACGAGGGTAACGCTGAGCCGACCTGCACGACGACACCTCCGGTGGAGCCCTGCGGAACCGACTCACCACTTCCCGACGACAGAGGAGATCTCCCTGCCGGAGAGTCTCTTCCCCTGGCTGGTGGGAACAACCAGCCCCCTTTGCTTTTTATTTTCCTCAGGACGCAGAGGTCAAATTGCCCGTGCAGAGCACCCCGGCAACCGGATAGCCACTACCCCTGTACCGCGACCAAAAGGTGGTGCCTTGTGACGGAGCACTCCGCGGCTGGTCTCTTCCCTGGTGGTGCACCGGACTTCCTTTTTCTTCGACGACGAGAACCTCTCTACTCTTGGCAAAGACCAGACGTGCATCCACCACCAGGAACATCTACCCCCGCCGGAGCTGCTCTCCACAATAAGGTACCGTGTCCGCCTGGCTTCCCTTTCGATTGGATTGAGCGAGGTGTCTTAATCCTCTCCTTTTCGTTGGGTCGCCCCCAAGCTTTTCTCATTTATAGTTCTGAACTGGTTCAACCTGCCGATAACAATTTGCTACAAAGACTTGAATGCATCTCCTCTAGAGACTTTTTGGGACATCGCGCCTTGCCTCTCTCCGAGTGGGCCTGGCCTCTGAACTTTAGGATCTATTGTGATTCTTGCCTTCCTGCCTTGCATTTTATCCGCGAAGGATTGAACTGTGTTGATTTCATGACCTGCCTATCTTTTTCTCTCCCGTCCTAACTAATGTTCGAGTGTCATCTAGGTTGAGGTATACACCTCTGTCTGAAAATAAGTGATACCGGTAGAACCTAGAGTTGTCGAAATATTGCTAGGGGGATTGATCGTTTTCTACTTCGTAGAGTAACTGTGTTTGATTTGTTTGCCGTGATTTGCCTTAGTGTTTTTCATAGATGTTCTGTTATAAATAAATGCCTTAATATCTTTACACTAAGCCTCGTTGCGTGTTTGCTTGTCTTGCTGTGAAGAATTGCCCTATTTTGTATACTCCACATACTGCTCAACTTTTCTTGAGAGAAGTCTGACTGCTCAGCCACAGCTACCAAGTGAATCTGTGTGGTACAGACTGCTACCAAGTGGGTTCACCGCCAAACGCCTGTAGTCCTAAATCTTTTGCAGTGGTCCCAGAGGGAACTGCACAGGTTTCAGCATAACAGCTGTGTGAAAAATAGCGTGTGCGTGTGTTCCTGGGTGCGCGGGAAGTTCCACACGCGATTGGCCTGGGTACATGTACTTCGGGGTGCGTGGGAAGTTCCACACGCGATTAGCCTGGGTACGTGTACTACAGGGTGCGTGGGAAGTTCCACACGCGATTGGCCTGTGTACGTGTGTTTCGGGGTGCGCGGGAAGTTCCACACGCGATTGGCCTGGGTACGTGTGTTTCGGGGTGCGCGGGAAGTTCCACACGCGATTGGCCTGGGTACGTGTACTCCGGGGTGCACGGGAAGTTCCACACGTGATTGGCCTGGGTACGTGTACTTCGGGGTGCACGGGAAGTTCCACACGCGATTGTCCTGGGTACGTGTACTTTGGGATGCGCGTGAAGTTCCACACGCGATTGTCCTGGGTACGTGTACTTCGGGTGCGTGGGAAGTTCCAAACGCGATTGGCCTGGGTACGTGTATTCTGAGGTGCGCGGGAAGATTCACACGCGATTTCAGCAGGGTACGTGTATTTCGGTGGTGCCGGGGAATGCTACACGTGATTTGGCCATGTGGGTCCTCCCAGGTGTTCCCTCTACAGCCTCCACGGCCCCTGCAGGCAGCCCACACCACAGGGGACTACCCTGCACCCCTGCTCATGTCCCACAGGCAACCCATCCACCATGGCCATGCCCACCAGCCAACCCACATGTCACCTTGCACTACTGATCACAAACACATGTCTCCCAGCACCCCCACCCCCCAGCAGTGCAGGGGCACCCTCCACCAGGTCCCCAAACATGTCCAACTCATGTCTCCCTGCACCCCCACCCCCCAGCCACCAGGGGCAGCCTCCACCAGGCCCCCACCCATGTCTCCCATCACCCCCACCCCCCAGCAGTGCAGGGGCAGCCTCCACCAGGCCCCCACTCATGTCTCCCACCACCCCCACCTCCCAGCCACCAGGGGCAGCCTCCACCAGGCCCCCACACATGTCCCCCTGCACCCCCACCCCCCAGCCACCAGGGGCACCCTCCACCAGGCCCCCACTCATGTCTCCCATCACCCCCACCACCAGCAGTGCATGGGCAGCCTCCACCAGGCCCCCACTCATGTCTCCCACCACCCCCACCCCCCAGCCACCAGGGGCAGCCTCCACCAGGCCCGCACTCATGTCCCCTATCACCCCCACCCCCCAGCAGTGCAGGGGCAGCCTCCACCAGGCCCCCACTCATGTCTCCCACCACCCCCACCCCCCAGCAGTGCAGGGGCACCCTCCACCAGGACCCCACAAATGTCCCCCTGCACCCCACCCCCCAGCAGTGCAGGCGCAGCCTCCACCAGGCCCCCACTCATGTCTCCCACCACCCCCACCCCCCAGCAGTTCAGAGGCAGCCTCCACCAGGCCCCCAGTCATGTCTCCCACCACTCCCACCCCCCAGGCACCAGGGGCAGCCTCCACCAGGCCCCCACTCATGTCTACCACCACCCCCACCTCCCAGCCACCAGGGGCAGCCTCCACCAGGCCCCCACTCATGTCCCCATCACCCCCACCCCCCAGCAGTGCAGGGGCAGCCTCCACCAGGCCCCCACTCATGTCCAACTCAGGTCTCCCTGCACCCCCACCCCCCAGCCACCAAGGGCAGCCTCCACCAGGCCCCCACTCATGTCTCCCATCACCCCCACCCCCCAGCAGTGCAGGGGCAGCCTCCACCAGGCCCACACTCATGTCCAACTCATGTCTCCCTGCACCCCCACCCCCCAGCCACCAGGGGCAGCCTCCACCAGGCCCCCACTCATGTCTCCCATCACCCTCACCCCCCAGCAGTGCAGGGGCAGCCTCCACCAGGCCCCCACTCATGTCTCCCACCACCCCCACCCCCCAGCCACCAGGGGCAGCCTCCACCAGGCCCCCACTCATGTCCCCTATCATCCCCACCCCCCAGCCACCAGGGGCAGCCTCCACCAGGCCCCCACTCATGTCTCCCATCACCCCCACCCCCCAGCAGTGCAGGGGCAGCCTCCACCAGGCCCCCACTCATGTCTCCCACCACCCCCACCCCCCAGCCACCAGGGGCAGCCTCCACCAGGCCCCCACTCATGTCCCCTATCACCCCCACCCCCCAGCAGTGCAGGGGCAGCCTCCACCAGGCCCCCGCTCATGTCTCCCACCACCCCCACCCCCCAGCAGTGCAGGGGCAGCCTCCACCAGGCCCCACTCATGTCTCCCACCACCCCCCAGCCACTAGGGGCAGTCTCCACCAGGCCCCCACTCATGTCCCCTATCACCCCCACCCCCAGCAGTGCAGGGGCAGCCTCCACCAGGCCCCCACTCATGTCCAACTCATGTCTCCCTGCACCCCCACCCCCCAGCCACCAGGGGCAGCCTCCACCAGGCCCCCACTCATGTCTCCCACCACCCCCACCCCCCAGCAGTGCAGGGGCACCCTCCACCAGGACCCCACACATGTCCCCCTGCACCCCACCCCCCAGCAGTGCAGGGGCAGCCTCCACCAGGCCCCCACTCATGTCCAACTCAGGTCTCCCTGCACCCCCACCCCCCAGCCACCAAGGGCAGCCTCCACCAGGCCCCCACTCATGTCTCCCATCACCCCCACCCCCCAGCAGTGCAGGGGCAGCCTCCACCAGGCCCACACTCATGTCCAACTCATGTCTCCCTGCACCCCCACCCCCCAGCCACCAGGGGCAGCCTCCACCAGGCCCCCACTCATGTCTCCCATCACCCTCACCCCCCAGCAGTGCAGGGGCAGCCTCCACCAGGCCCCCACTCATGTCTCCCACCACCCCCACCCCCCAGCCACCAGGGGCAGCCTCCACCAGGCCCCCACTCATGTCCCCTATCATCCCCACCCCCCAGCCACCAGGGGCAGCCTCCACCAGGCCCCCACTCATGTCTCCCATCACCCCCACCCCCCAGCAGTGCAGGGGCAGCCTCCACCAGGCCCCCACTCATGTCTCCCACCACCCCCACCCCCCAGCCACCAGGGGCAGCCTCCACCAGGCCCCCACTCATGTCCCCTATCACCCCCACCCCCCAGCAGTGCAGGGGCAGCCTCCACCAGGCCCCCGCTCATGTCTCCCACCACCCCCACCCCCCAGCAGTGCAGGGGCAGCCTCCACCAGGCCCCACTCATGTCTCCCACCACCCCCCAGCCACTAGGGGCAGTCTCCACCAGGCCCCCACTCATGTCCCCTATCACCCCCACCCCCAGCAGTGCAGGGGCAGCCTCCACCAGGCCCCCACTCATGTCCAACTCATGTCTCCCTGCACCCCCACCCCCCAGCCACCAGGGGCAGCCTCCACCAGGCCCCCACTCATGTCTCCCACCACCCCCACCCCCCAGCAGTGCAGGGGCACCCTCCACCAGGACCCCACACATGTCCCCCTGCACCCCACCCCCCAGCAGTGCAGGGGCAGCCTCCACCAGGCCCCCACTCATGTCTCCCACCACCCCCAGCCCCCAGCCACCAGGGGCAGCCTCCACCAGGCCCCCACTCATGTCCCCTATCACCCCCACCCCCCAGCAGTGCAGGGGCAGCCTCCACCAGGCCCCCACTCATGTCTCCCTGCACCCCCACCCCCCAGCCACCAGGGGCAGCCTCCATCAGGCCCCCACTCATGTCTCCCATCACCCCCACCCCCCAGCAGTGCAGGGGCAGCCTCCACCAGGCCCCCACTCATGTCTCCCACCACCCCCACCCTCCAGCCACCAGGGGCAGCCTCCACCAGGCTCCCACTCATGTCCCCTATCACCCCCACCCCCCCAGAAGTGCAGGGGCAGCCTCCACCAGGCCCCCACTCATGTCTCCCACCACCCCAACCCCCCAGCCACCAGGGGCACCCTCCACCATGTCTCCCACCACCTCCACCCCCAGCAGTGCAGGGGCACCCTCCACCAGGCCCCTACTCATGTCCCCTATCACCCCCACCCCCCAGCAGTGCAGGGGCAGCCTCCACCAGGTCCCCACTCATGTCTCCCACCACCCCCACCCCCCAGCCGTGCGATTTGCCTGGGTACGTGTACTTCGGGGTGCGTGGGAAGTTCCACACGCGATTAGCCTGGGTACGTGTACTACGGGGTGCGCGGGAAGTTCCACACGCGATTAGCCTGGCTACGTGTGTTTCGGGGGGCGCTGGAAGTTCCACACGCGGCTGGGCCTGTGAAAGTGGGGTACGTGTATTCCAGGGGTGGGCGGGAATATTTACTCGCGACTGGGCCGGGGAGAGCGTGCTACGTGTATTCCTGGGGTGGGCGGGAAGATTCACACATTCGCCTACGACGCGCCGAAAAATAAATGGTCCAATCCTGAAACACGTACGCCAGCATGAAGCAGGCGTACGTCGACCCGCGCAGCATAAAAGTGCGCGCAAACAACAAACAAGCTCAGACGCCAGGATGAATATACCGTTCCTAGCAGCAGTGGCCGTGGGTTACCAAATGAGGAGGAGGAGGATAGTGAGGGCCCGAATTTTCACTCCCAGAACCAGCCTTTTTGGGATGCCTGATGACCAGGTGTATGGGAGGTACAGGTTTCCACCCCACATAATACTGGACCTGGTCACTGAGTGGGAGGATAACCTCACATCACCCACCCTGTGCTCCCAAGCACTCATCCCCCTGGAGAAGGTCCTCAATGTACTGCACTTCTTGGCCACAGGATATTTCAGCGGACAAGTGCCATAGTGGGTGGGGTGTCACAGGCCACGCAGTCACGCTGCCTACACCAGGTCTTGAACATCATCACTGCACGCCCATCAGTCCGTAGGCACATATACCTGCCCAGGACACCTGCAGAAAGGCAGGCTGCCACCCTCGATTTCTACGGTGTGGGCACAATTCCCAAAAGTGCTAGGTGGCCATTGACTGCACCCATGTGGCACTACGTCCCCCCAGGGCATCTGAGCACATCTATAGGAACCGCAAGCACTGGCATTCTATCAACGTGCAGGTAGTATGTAATGCCAAGGGAATCATCACCTCAGTATATGCCAACTATCCAGGGTCCACCCACGACAGCTTCATTTACCGAATGTCTACCCTAACCCGGGACCTAGAAGCTGGGTGGCATGGCGATACATGGCTGCTTGGTGAGTATGAATGCCACTGCACATGCATGCATGTCAGATGCAGAGTTATGTCACTACCCCACTAATGATACCCATCACCTCCTCACCAGGGGACAGTGCCTACCCTCTGAGCACCCACATGATGACGCCAATTCGGAACCCCATCACGCCTCCAGAGGTAAGATACAACACAGCCCATATTGCAACCCGGGGCATAGTGGAGGGCATATTCGGAGTGCTCAAGTCACGCTTTCGCTCCCTTGACCGTTCTGGCGGGCAGCTGTTATATGCGCCCCCAGTAGTGTGCAGGATCATAGTGGCAGCATGTGTCCTGCACAATGTTGCAACACGCCGGGGCCTGGCTGTGGACATGGTGGTGCCCCCACATCCCCAACCACATGCACGCCCGTTGCGCATGGGAGGGGAGAGGGCATGGGGTGAGGCAGCCCGTACGCAGCTGGTGGCTAATTACTTCACATAGAAATCACACCCCTGCGGAGTGCACACAGCCCTGGCACATACCATCTGATAAGCAATGATGACTCGACCTGACAATTAAGACGAACAAAGGGACAGTCAACTGTCAGAACCATAGCAGCCTGAGATTGTTCATGTGGAAGTGTCACATTGTGTGCATCCCTACACAAACACCACCAATGCAGTGTCATCAAAAGACACACTTCCATGCTGCAGAAATGAATACCCACTCGCAAAATACTACATGAAAACAGTGCCATGTCACCCAACCCCTCCCCGGCATGGCCACACAACACACCATGGCATGTCATGCAATGTGAGAGGGAAACAAATTAAGTCCCACAACATGCCCCAAGTGCCACCAGCTACAGTGTCCCTAATGGAAACATGGCCACACATGAAATGCTCACAGTAATGCAGGACCTACAACACACATTACCAAATACTTACCATGAATACCAATCACCTACAAAACCTCCAACCTACCTTAAACATGACATTACAGACTTTAAAATTTGCTAGCCTCACTACTTGATGATGCCAGCCCTCCGAACACTTCCAAGTATACAGTGTTAGCGCCACGCAAGAGTGTAGGTGCACTGCTTACAACATGGACTCCAGTTCCAAGGTGGACCGCATTGTAAAGACATGAGAAATGGACCTGCAAATTAGGAGGATGAGATGGATGCAGAGGCACATATCAATACACCATACAGTGTACAATACAACAACAATATGCACTATGAATGTATACACAAGTATTGACTACAGACTGCCCACACATCGAATGGGAGTCCAATATCACCATGTACGTCAATGTCACTTGGGCACACCCTCTGCAAGCCCATGGAAACGGGAAGCAGGAGGGGTGTGTGTCACAAAAACCCAATCATCTGAACCAAATTCATGACAAGCCTGCATGTGTCCAGCCACAATGGAGCGTATGGCCACGGGAGCCACACAAGGCAACACAATGTCCCAAAAAAAAAAAATGGCCATTAATGGGCCCGGGGGGTGGGGGAGGCCACCCAGGAGGTCCGAGGACAGGGTGCACACCAAAACCCACCTGTGTGGATCTTGCGAAAAAAAAACACCTTTATGGGCTCATGGCCTACACGGCTACCCTATTGTGGGAGAATCACTGCTGTCGCTCACTCACCCTCTGCAGCTGCATCAGGAGGTGGTGGCACTATGGGAGGCAGCCCACGCAAAGCCCTAGTCTGTTCCTCCCATGGCTGCAAGCATGCGGGTGTGGTAGGTCTCGTTCTGGAGGATAAGTGTTGCCTGCATCTCAGCTGAGACGCTCCAGCTGCTGTTCTGTCCTTCTATTTGTTGAAGCCTCAAGCTCAACAAGAGTCATCCTGAGGTGAAGGAGTTCCACCCTCAGGGCTTCCCTGTGGCCCTGGGACTCTATGGAAATGGCTTCCTGCAGAGTCGCCAGTGCCGCCCGCCTGTCCCTGTCGGACGCCAACATGTCCTCCCTGTGTGACTGGCATATGGAGTCTGTTGCCTGCTGTAGTCGCTCCATCAGCCTTTCGGGGGGGACAATGGAAGTGGCCACCCTATCCATGGCCTGAGCCATCATCTCTGATGATGCTGCCTGTTGGGTTGCCATACCGTATATGGATTGCTCCCATGCGGTATTGCCAGGTGGCTGACGGCCACCACGTCGGCGGGCACCACACCTGTCTGGGGCAAGGCGAACTGCGCCTTGCTGTGCCGGCACTGCCTGAGGCTGCAGGACTGCATTCCCCCTCTGATCTGCTGGCCCAGGAACAGGATCAGATGTCGCGGAGTGTGACCCTGCATCCGTAACCACCAAAGGCTTACCTGCCAACACTGACATCCCCATTGAGGGTTCTAACCCCGGTGCAGGTGGGTTGGACAGAACAGAATCCCTCCCAGGAACACTCACCTGCGACGGCACATAGGTTTCATCATCCGAATCGACACCTGAATACAGCTCGGGGGAGGTGCAGCCAGAGACACCCCTTGAGAGCACGACCTGCAGCAGTTGTGGGTTCTCACCCACCACCACACCACTTCCCTCACTGGTGGTCGGTCGGCCCTCAAACCCCTCCTGGGTCTGCACCATCTCCACAACCCCAGCAGTATCAAGTGTGTCATCCCCTGCAAAGACATAAAAGAAAACAAATGGAAACAGGCATTAGCACTATGGCACACAATTAGGGCAGAGAGGCTACAGAAACAGTACTTGATTGACACATGTCCCACATGACTAAAACCCTCCCATGCATGCACCGTCACTGCGTGTGAAGGGTAGGCAGATGGTACACATTGATGACACCAAGATGGAAGATGAACACATTTGCTGCATGCTGCCTAGCAATGGCATCACACATTGGCCAGTGATTGGCAGGTCAAATACACATGCCATCACACAGATGGCATGTACCCTAGCCATGAAGTGAAGAGGGAGAGGAGGTCACCAATTGTTCATTCAGTCCAGTTTGCTAATGAAATTGATTTTTTCATTGAAATGGTTCAAATGTTTAAACTGCAGCTGCCAGTCCAAAATGGTCCTATAGCACAGGGACATTTCTAAACAAATCATGTCCAGGAAACAAAGCCAGTCCACTGTACCATAGCCA